>NC_045439.1:66341422-66416060 GCF_002776525.5 Piliocolobus tephrosceles | reverse complement strand
CCCTGTCGCCCAGGCTGGAGTACAGTGGCGCGATCTCGGCTCACTGCAAGCTCCGCCTCCCGGGTTTACGCCATTCTCCTGCCTCAGCCTCCCGAGTAACTGGGACTACAGGCGCCCACCACATCGCCGGCTAGTTTTTTGTATTTTTTTTAATAGAGACGGAGTTTCACCGTGTTAGCCAGGATGGTCTCGATCTCCTGACCTCGTGATCCGCCCGTCTCGGCCTCCCAAAGTGCTGGGATTACAGGCTTGAGCCACCGTGCCCGGCCGATTAATGCAATTATTACAGAGTGGCATCATTTTTATGAGTGGGATACTTATAAAGGGTGAATTTGGTTCCTTCTCTAGCTCACGCTCTCTCACCCATGAAATCCCTTCCACCATGCTATTATACAGCAAGAAAGCCCTCACTAGACATGTCCCTTCAATCACAGACTTCCTTCAGACCCATGAGCCAAATTAGTTTCTGTTCATTACAAATTACCAAGTCTGTGGCATTTTGTTATAGCAGCATAAAACAGTCTAAGACAGGAAGTATGAAGATAAACAATAATGAAATAATAATTTCCACTGGAGAATATATCAAGAATGCCTTCAATAATAACATGGCATTCTAACAAAAAGCTAACGATATATTTATGGAGAAAGATTAGAGGCACAGACTTAGATAAAGTGAATGGTAAGTGCAAAGTAAGTGCCCATCAATGACATACAAATTCAAACAATGTAATAATTAGTGATAATTGAGACAGTTGGGAAACACTGTGATGATGAAATGACTTTAACTGGAGATAAAATAAAGTTTATTATTTCAACAAGTAAAGATACTCAAGAGATTATTAGGAGGGAGAAGCAAGTGAACAGACACAAGAAAATTTATCTAGCATGTTCATGAGTGCTGTGTTACACACTGAATATCTAAAGATTAAATAACTGATCTCTGCCCTCAGAAATCCAGTGGAGGAAACTGATATTAAAATTGTGTAGAGATGAAAGTAAGAGACTTTTTCACTAACTGTATCTGCAGGACTTCTACATCTGCATGTTTATGGTGTTTGCACCTGTGTAATGAAGATGATAATATTTATCTGACTTAAAAAGAAATGGATGGTGAAATAGTCATGATATAAATAAAATGATACTCAATAATTAAGGTCATTTTAGAGATGATTAATGAAAGAAAAATGTTCCACTTGTATTTGTTTGACTGGAGAGAAATAACAAGAATCCTCCAAGCAGGCAAAGATCTAAATATCATTTGCTAACATTTATCTGAAAACTACTATGAGGATAAATAAACCTACTACTTTTGGACTAATGGACTTCCATTAATTACTATTTCTGTCACTAATGAAGTTCCATTTATCCATTTATCCATTCATTTAGATTCAATTTAAAATCTACTTCGAGTATTTTACCAATTTAGAAAGTGATGGAAGAATATTTCTGCTGATAATAGTTTGCTAGAACTGACATAACAAGGACAACAGACTGAGTAGTTTAAAAACAACAGAAATTTGCTTTCTTACATTTCTGGAAGATAAAAGTCTGAGATCAAGATTACTACAATCATATTGGGTTAGGACCTACCCTACTTACCTCATTTAATCTTAACGACTTCTTGGAAGACTTACCCTTAAATACAGTCACATTTTTAAGTACTGGGAGTTAAGACTTCTTCATATAAATGTGGGGTGTGGAGCAGGACTCAGCTTATAGCTGGGTGAGAACCAACAGATCTTTTTGCCACACCAGAATTTTAAATAAATAAGGGCAGAAAAGTAAGATCATTAGCTAGTTTATTTGTTAGTTTGAGAGGCCTATATCTTCTGTAAGTGGAGAAAGAAACAAAGCTAGCTCCTGGTTCAATTAAAGTGAATACGGATAGTTCTGAATAGTAACTTTTGTTTTTCACATTGTTGTTTACTATCTCTACTTAGGGAATGAGCTCTGAAGAATAGTATTATTAAGTAGGTTCACTATAAAAATAAATGAGAAATCGGTACATATCATTACTTTTTAAAAATGAAAGACCATGAAAAGAATCATACTGTACAAGCAGATTGTTTATTGAGTAACTGTTATAACTTCCAACTCCACAGGGTTTATCTGAGAAACTTTCATTTTCTTGTAAAAAGGTATAAGTGAAGGCATCATATGCTTTAGTGTTTTGCTATTTCATAGGGGTAATAGTTATCAAACTAATCATTGTTTTGTGATTGTAATATTAAATTATTTGTAAGTGATCAATCTTTTTAAAGAGTTGAATTTTAATTGTGTAAATGCACTATAACTGCTGTGTTTAGTTATGATCCATGTTCTATTATTTAAGATATACTAATTTTGTATGCGGAATAATACATGACTATGTAAAAAAGAGATACATACACCAGATTGAAAAACAGCAAATTAGGATAATTTAAAACTTTTCTTTTTTCTTTTTTTTACAAGCCAAGCAAATAATAGATATGCTTTAGAGTTGGCCATTTGTTTGGTTTGTATCTCCAGGGAAAAATTAAGTCTGTAGAGAGTTACAAACTAACTGTAAAATTAAGATACAAAAAAAAAATCACTCATATTTAAACAAAATATGTTAAGCATGGATAAGGATGATTGTTCTATAAACCTTACGGTGTCATGAATGATGAGAGGATTGTCACCACAATAAAAGGTGACTTGAGCAGTGAATTGTGGTGAATATTCATATGACAATGAATTTAAAGTCTATGGGATATATTTGGCAACTGCACATTTATGATAATGTCCTATACCCATCATAAGATGGGTAAAGTTACTGAGCTGTTATAGTTTGCTCTTCAGTCTACTGTCTTGATATTATTAATAAAGATCTGGTTGTATGACTATAAAGGTTTTTTTTTTTTGACAGTTTGAAAGTATTTCCTAGCTAGTATATAGTCACTTACATTAAATAATGCAAGCTTTTTTTTTTTCTGCTTTAAGCCAAAGTTTACCCTGAGAAAAGTTGTCTAATATTTTGTAATGTCATTTAGTAGAAAATCATAGTACACTACTTAGAAACTTTTAAGAATAAACTTACAGGTTTATCTGTATTATATTAATCTCAGTAAGAGATAATAATGTGATATTGAGTTACTATGTCTATTATGTTTTAAAGCTTTTTCTCAGTTTGTAGTACTTTAAGATGACATAAGTTGTGTCATCCTTAAATGCATTGACTATTGAATGAAAAGACTTTATATTTACTTTTGAAGAACTAAGGGCATGTGTCTGTTGGCTGCATAAATGTCTTCTTTTGAGAAGTGTCTGTTCATATCCTTTGCCCACTTTTTGATGGGGTTGTTTGATTTCTTCTTGTAAATTTGTTTGAGTTCTTTGTAGATTCTGGATATTAGCCCTTTGTCAGATGAGTAGATTGCAAAAATTAGACAGATTACTGTGGCAGAAACTTAACAGATATTCAGGACCTGAAGTCAACACTGGACCAAATGGACCTAATAGACTTTTACAGAACTCCCTACCCCAAAACAACAGAATATACATTCTCATCACCACAGAGCACATACTCTAAAATTAACCACACCATCAGATAATATTTGACCACATCATAAGATCAGCAAACGAAAAAGAAATGAATTACCCCAATCAAAGCTACATGCCTTGGTACTGGTACCAAAACAGATGAATAGGCCAATGGAACAGAACAGAAGCCTCAAAAATAACACCACACATCTACAACCATCTGATATTTGACAAACCTGACAAAAACAAGAAATAGGGAAAGGATTCCCTATGTAATAAATAGTGCTGGGAAAACAGGCTAGCCATATGTAGAAAGCTGAAACTGGATCCCTTCCTTACTCCTTATACAAAAATTAATTCAAGATGGATTAAAGACTTAAATGTTAGACCTAAAACCATAAAAACTCTAGAAGAAAATCTAGGCAATACCATTCAGAACATAGGCATGGGCAAGGACTTCATGACTAAAACACCAAAAGCAAGGGCAACAAAGCCAGAATAGAAAAATGGGATCGAATTAAACTAAAGAGCTTCTGCACAGCAAAAGAAACTATCCTCAGCATGAACAGGAAACCTACAGGATGGGAGACAATTTTTGCAATCTACCCAACTGACAAAGGGCTAATATCCAGAATCTACGAAGAACTTAAACAAATTCAGAAGAAAAAAATCAAACTACTCCATCAAAAACTGGGGAAAGGATATGAACACTTTTCAAAAAAGACATTTATGCAACCAACAGACACATAAAAAAATGTTCATCATCACTGGTCATCAGAGACACGCAAATCAAAAGCACAATGAGATACCATCTCATGCCAGTTAGAATGACGATCATTAAAACGTCAGGAAACCACAGATGCTGGAGAGGATATGGAGAAATAGGAATGCTTTTCTACTGCTGGCAGGAGTGTAAATTAGTTCAACCATTGTGGAAGACAGTGTGGAGATTCCTCAAGGATCTAGAACTAGAAATACCATTTGACCCAGTGATCCCATTACTGGGTATGTACCCAAAGGATTATAAATTATGCTACTATAAAGACACATGCACATGTATGTCTATTGTAGCACTATTCACAATAGCAAAGACTTGGAACTAACCCAAATGTCCATCAATGATAGACTAGATTAAGAAAATGTGGCACATATACACCATGGAATACTATGCAGCCATAAAAAACGATGAGTTCATGTCCTTTGTAGGGACATGGATGAAGCTGGAAACCATTATTCTCAGCAAACTATCACAAGGACAGAAAACCACATGTTCTCACTCATAGGTGGGAATTGAACAATGAGAACACTTGGACACACATCAGGAAACATCATACACTGGGGCCTCTCAGGGGATGGGAGCTTATGAGAGGGATAGCATTAGGAGAAATACCTAATGTAAATGATGAGTTGATGGGTGCAGCAAACCAACATGGCAATGTATACCTATGTATCAAACCTGCATGTTGTTCACATGTACCCTAGTACTTAAAGTACAATACAAAATTTTTTTTTGGATAAACTTTTTGAGATTTCTTTTGTGTCCTAACATATAGTCCATCCTGGAGGACATTACATATACTGATGAAAAGAATGTGTACTGTGCAGCTGTTGGATGAAATGTTCTATAAATGTCTGTTAAGTCATTTGGTCTGTGATACAGTCTAAATTTAATATTTCTTTGATGATTTTCTGTCTAGATGATTTGTCCAATGCTAAGAGTGGGTGTTGAAGTCCTCAGTTGTTATTGTATTGGGATCTATATTTGCCTTTAGATCTAATATTTGCTTTATAGATCTGGGTGCTCCAGTGTACATGTACATTTACAATTGTTATATCTTCCTGTTAAATTGATCCCTTTATAACCATAAAAAAAAGAAATATACCAACCGCTCTTTTGGACCACAGCACAATAGAAATAGAATTGAAGACTAAAAGAATCACTCAAAGTCATATAATTACATGGAATTAAACAACCTGCTTCTGAGTGGTTTTTGAGTAAATAATGAAACTAAGGCAGAAATCAAGAGCTTCTTTGAAACTTATAGGACCAAAGATATAACATATCATCCTCTCTGGGACCATCTGAGGCAGTGCTAAGAGGGAAATTTATGGCACTAAATGTCCACATCAAAATGTTAGATCTCAAATGAACAAACATCACAACAATAACAACAAACTAGAGAAGCAAGGAACCAAACTCAAAACTAGCAGAAGAAAAGCAATAACCAAAATTAAAACTGAAATGAAGTAGATTGGGACACAAAAATCATTCAAAAAATTAATAAATCCAAAGTTTTGTTTTATGAAAAAAACAATAATGTAGATAGTCAACTAGCTAGACTGATAGAGAAGAAAAGAGAGAATCTCCAAATGAACACTATTAGAAACAACAAAGAGGAGTTTACCATTAACTCCATAGGAACAAATAACCATCAAACCAGAACACCTCTATGCACACCAACTGAAAGACTTAGAGGAAATAAATAAAGTACTGGGTACACACACTCTACCAAGACTAACTCATGAAGAAATTGAATCCTTGAACAGATCAGTAATGGGCTCTAAAATTCAATCAGTAATAAATAGCCTACCAACTGAATAAAACTCAGGACCCAATGGATTCATGGCCACATTCTACCAGATGTACAAAGAAAAACAGGAAGAATTTCTACTGAAACTATTCCAAAAAACTGAGCAGAAAGACTCCTCCCTAACTCATTATAAAAAGCCAGCATCATCCTGATACCAAAACCTGGCAGAAACACCACAAAATGAAGAAAACATCAGGCCAATATCTTTGATAAACATTTGTGCAAAAACCCTCACCAAAACACTAGCAGCACATGAAAAAGCTAATCCACCACAGTTAAGTAGGTTTTATCCTTAGAATGCAAGGTTGGTTCAATATATGCAAGTCAATAAATGTGATTCATCATACAAACAGAAATGAAGACAAAAACCACATGATTATGTCAATAAATGTAGAAAAGGCTTTTATAAAATTCAAAATCCCTTTATGTTAAAAACTCTCAATAAATTAGGTATTGAAGAAATATACCTCAAAATAATAAAGGTCATCTGTGATAAACCCACAGACAAAAATCATGCTGAATGGACAAAAGCTGGTAGCATTTCCTCTTGAAAATCAACACAAGAAAAGGATGCCCTCTCTAACCACTCCTATTCAGTATTGTATCGGAAGTCTTGGCCAGAGCAATCATGTAAGAGAAAGAAATAAAGTGCATCCAAATAGGAAGAGAGGAAGTGAAACTAACCCTGTTTGCAGATGACATGATTCTATATCTAGAAAACCCCATAGTCTCAGCCCAAAATCTCTGTTAGCTGATAAAGAACTTTGGTAAAATTTCAGGATAAAAAACTAATGTACAAAAAAAATCACTTGCATTCCTATATACTAGCAATATCCAAGCTGAGAGCCAAATCAGGCACACAACCTCATTCACATTTGCCACTAAAACAATAAAATACCTAGGAGTACAGCCTACCAGACAAAAACATCTCTACAATGAGAATTACAAAACACTGATCAAATAAATCAGAGATTATCCAAATGGAAAAACATTCCACAATCATGAACAGAAAGAATCAATATCATTAAAATGCCCATACTTCCCAAAGAAATTTACAGATTCAGTGCCATTCCTGTGAAACTAACAATGATGTTCCTCACAGAACTAATAAAAAACTATTTTAAAAATCATACAGAACCAAAAGAGAGCAAGAAAAGTCAAAGTAATACTAAGAAAAAAGAAAGAAGCTGAAGGCATCACATTATCCTACTTCAAACTATACTACAAAGCCACAGTAACCAAAACAGCATGGTTCTGGTATAAAAATTGACACATAGTCGAGGAAACAAGATAGAGAGCTCAGAAATAAGGCTGCAAACCTACAACTATCTGATCTTTGACAAAGCTGACAAAAACAAGCAATGCGGAAAGGACTCCCTATTCAATAAGTGGTGCTGTGTTAACTGGCTAGCCATATGGAGAAGACTGCAGCTGGACTCCTTCTTTACACAATATATAAACATCAACTCAAGATGGATTAAAGATTTAAATGTAAAACTCCAAACTATTAAAAAAAAACCTGGAAGACCATCTAGGCAATGCCATTCTGGACTTAAGACTGGTGAAGATATCATGACAAAGATTCCAGTTGCAACAAAAGTGAAAATTGACACATGATATCTAATTGAAGAGCTTCTGACAGCAAAACAAAACCATTGACAGAGTAGCCAGACAGCCTAGGAATGGGAGAAAATATTTGCAAACGATGCATCTGACAAAGGTCTAATATCCAGAATCTATAAAGAACTTCAACTAATTTATAAGAAAACAATTCCATTACAAAGGGGCCGGGGGAAAATGAGCAGATATGTTTGAAAAGAAGACACACATGTGGCCAAAAAACATATGAAAAAAAGCTCAATATCACTGATAATCAGAGAAAAGGAAATTAAACCACAGTGAGATACCATCTCACACAAGTCATATTGGCTATTACTACAAAGTCAAAAAATAACAGATGTGTGTGAGGTTGGATAGAAAAGGGAGCACCTATACACTGCTGGTGGGAGTGTAAATTAGTTAAACATTGTGGAAGCCAGTGTGGTGATTCCTCAAAGGGCAAAAAACATAACTAGTATTTAACCCAGCAATCCCATTACTCAATATAGCCAAGGGAATATAAATCATTCTATTATAAAGACACATGCATGCATATGTTCATTACAGCGCTATTTACAATAGCAAAGATGTGGAATCACCCTAAATGTCCATCAGTGGCAGATTGGATAATGAAAATGAGGTATATATACACTATCAAATGCTACGGAATCATAAACAAGAATGAGATCATGTCTTTTGTAGGAACATGGATGGAGCCAAGGGCCATTATTCTTAGCAAACTAGTGCAGGAACAGAAAACCAAATACTGTACGCTCTCACTTATAAGTGGGAACTAAAGGATGAGAACACATGGACACAAAGAAGGGAACAACTGACACTGGGGCCTATTAGAGGGTGTAAGGTGCAAGGAGGGAGAGGATCAGGAAAAATAACTGATGGATACTAGGATTAGTACCTGAGTGATGAAATAATCTGTACAATGAACTCCCGTAACACGAATTTATCTTTATAAGAAACCTGAACATGTATCCCTAAACCTAAAATAAAAGTTAAAAGAAAAAAGTAAAACAAATATTTTTTATTTCAACTAAATATATTTAAGTATGCATTTGATTTTTTGGGGAGTATACTTTAGGCTTGTTATAAATTTGAAAATATCACTAAAATAAGAAAATCTGTCCATCAAAAAGACATAGAAATATATATTTTATGCTATTAATTGAAACGTATTAGCATACTAAATGAAGCAAGAATTCCTGTAATCAACAGCAGCAACAACAAAAATAATGAAAATGACAATTCAATGAATATGCATTTTATTGAATAGAAAATTACATATTTCTAAATATATATGAATATAAATATAATACACTACATACATACTTAGTGGCAGTTAGTTTATATGAATATAAACTAATACACACATATCACATTAGTTTATATTTATATAAACATAAAAGTATAAATATACATAGGAAACATTATGTGTATGTATAAAAATCTCAACTTCAGGCCCAAGGTAAATGGTCAAAAACAAATTTCAACTCAAACACTAGTTTACTCAACTGAGAAAATAAGTACATTAAAGTTCGAATGATACAGAAACATATGTACATATTCTGAGGTTCAGTAATTTTACTCTTAGAGAAACAATTGGTCAGGAGTACTTAGGTATATGTTAAAAATTAGTCATTGCTGCATTTATTAGAATAATGTGAAATTGAAAACAATGCAGGTATCAATAAAGCTGGGGAAGAGTTTAGTAATTTAATAATATTAGCTCAGTATGAACATATGTTATCGAGCAGAGAACACAAATATAATAAAGATACAGGCATGAACATACATGAATCTCACAAGTTATATTAGGCAAAAAGGCAAATTTGGAGAAAATATATGGTATATTTCTATTTATATGAAACTTAAAACCATGCAAAATCAATATTATTTTTGTACATATGCTTATTTGGTTTAAAATCTGAAAATGTCTAATATTTAATACAAAAGTCAATATTATGGTTTCCTTTAAGTTTGAGACCCCAGTATATACTGTTTTAAAGGTACAGTTTGAAAAGTACTGATAATATTTTATTTCAAAAGATGAGCAGTGGAGGTATCGATTTTCTTTTATCATAAATTTGTGTAATTTATATGAGTTATTTTTCTGTTAAAATTATAATTTTAAAATGATAGGTTTTTAATAAATATATAAAACATATAAATATAAATTAATTTAACAGGGTTTACTTTTCTTCAGTAATTAATTAAACATATTTTTGAAGTGATTGTAGTCTAGCT
Organism: Piliocolobus tephrosceles; assembly: GCF_002776525.5. Lineage (NCBI taxonomy): Eukaryota > Metazoa > Chordata > Mammalia > Primates > Cercopithecidae > Piliocolobus > Piliocolobus tephrosceles. The sequence goes on along the minus strand of NC_045439.1, from coordinate 66,406,110 downwards.
ATACTAATTATACGTTAGAAATATCTGATATTTAAGACTAATAAATATGCTTTTATTTCTGTATTATCTCTCATCTTTGCATAACTATCCTTAGTGATTTAAAAACTACTTTCATTTATTTGAATGCAAAATGAAATTTGAATAAATTATTCATGCAATATTGCTTGACCAGAATTTTTAAATGTTCCTAAATAAGTTTTTATGTGAAAGTGTCATTATCTTACATATTATCACTTTTATTAATGTCAGAGGTAGAAAATAAAGTTGAAGTACAGTCAGCTTGTATTTCCCTGATCATGTAATACTTTTTATATAAATTTTTGAACCTTTGTTATCTGCAGTTCTTATTTATTTTTATTCTTTATTATTAAATAATTTCAACTTTTATTATAGACTAAAGGATACACATGCAATTTTGTTACATTTCTGTATTATATTTCATCTTTGCATAGCTATCCTTAATGATTTAAGAAATGCTTCTGTTTATTTGAATACTAAGTGAAATTTGAACAAATTATTTATGCAATATCACTTGACCAAAATTTCTAAATGTTCCTAAAATTATCACGTAAAAGTGTCATTATCTGACATAATATCCTTTTTATTAATGCCAAAGGGAGAAAATAAAGCTGAAGTATAGTCAGTTTCTATTTCCCTGATCATGTGCTACATTTTATATACATCTTTGAACCTTGTGTATTTCATATACATCTTTGAACATTTTGAATTGTGTGACACTGAAGTTTGAGGTCCCAATGATTCCATCACTCAGGCAGTAAGCATAATATCCAATAGGCAGTTTTTCAGCCCATACTCCTCTTTGTTCCTTTCCCATCTAGTGGTCCCCAGTGTCTGTTGTTCCTGTCTTTACAATGATGTGTATTTAATATTTAGGTCTCACTTATAAGTGAGAACATGCAGTATTTGGCTCCCTGTTCTTGGATTAGCTTTCTTAGGATGATGGTCTCCAGGTTCATCCATGTTGCTGTAAAGGGTGTGATTTCTTTTTTTTTTTTTTCTTGTATTTGTAGTATTGCAGGGTTTATATGTACCATATTTTATCTATCCCATCTGCTGTTGATGGGTGCATAGGTTGATTGATTCATACCTTTGCTGTTTTGACTAGCACTGCAATGAACATATGGGTGCATGTGTCTTTTGGATAAAATGAATTATTTTTCTTTGGGTATATATCCAGTAGTGGGATTCCTGGTTTAAATGGTAATTCTATTTTAAGTTCTTTGAGAAATCTCCAAACTCTTTCCCACAGTGGATGAACTAGTTTGCATTCCTACCAATAGTGCAAAAGCATTGTCTGTTCTCCACAGCCTTACCAGCATATGTTGTTTTTAAACTATGTTGAGACTAAGAAATGCATTGTTATGCCGTTACTAGGAAAAAAGAAAGAAATGTAGGATTTTCCACCTGAACCTACAATCAAATGTATGCTGTTATTGGAAAATTCAATGGTAGGAAATGATGTAATAATCAGCTTAAAGAAAACCCCAGAGTGAGAATAAACATTCAGCTTCTGAGAGGCTGAAGTAAGGTTGTGCCATGCTCAGCAGAGATTTATATGTTTTTGTAATACCCTCGGCATGTCAGGGCTTTGTGAGGGACAGCACATGCGATCATGTGACATCAAGTGGCCGTGCACCAAGAACTACTTATTATGATCTGGGTTCCATTGGTCTCACCAAGTCACAATGACAAATGTGCCTAGCAACAGTACATCACGAGATGGAACTGGTAAATTCAGGATTGAGTCTGAGTAGGATATGCTACAGAGAAATGTTTTGTGAAATGAAGAATCAATTGATGTGGCAAATGTTGTTTTATTTTAAGAAATTGCCACAGCCTATGCAACCTTCAGCCACCACCACCCTAATCAGTCAGCAGCTATCAACATTGAAGCAGAAACCTCCACCAGGTAAAAGACTATGACTCACTGAAGGCTCAAATTATTGTTAGCTTTTATTAGCAATGAAGTATTTTTAAATTAACTTACATAAATGTTTAGGTATAATGCTATTGTACACTTACAATATATTGTATATTTATACAATATAGTATAAATATAACTTTTAAATGCACTGGGAAACAAACGAAAAATCTTGTGACTTGCGCTATGGCAGATTTGTATTTATTACAGTGGTTTGGAAATGAACCTGCAATTCTGTATATATACAGCAATATATATATACACATACACACACACACATGAATTATACATATGTGTATATGTAACCTATATATATATGAATGCGTATATATATATATGAATGTGTTTGTATATATACACACATACACATTAGTCAGCAACTATCAACAATGAAGAAAGTCACTTCAGCAGCAAAAAGATTATGACTCCCTGAAGACTCAAATGATGGTTAGCTTTTTTTCTTAGCAATAAAGTGTGTATTATATATCTAAATACACATAAGAAATATATGTACACATCCAAATATATTATTCTATATATTGTATATGAATACATATATGTACAATATATAAATTTTATATATGGATGCGTGTCTATATGTATATACACATCTATATACATAGATGATACACATAAAATGTGTATATTTACACAGTGTATATATAAAATATATATATACACACAGTGTATATAAAATATATGGATACATACGCTATATACATATAGTGTTATTCAAAATAGCATATATACACATTTTATATGTGTATATGCTACTCATTTTTATTTATACATGTACAATTCATATTTACTTTATGGTTGAAAATTTTTATTCACTAAATTTGATAGGTGGAGTTACTCATTCTATTGACTCAATTTATGTTTTATTTGTTCAGAAAGCAAAATCTATTTCAAGCCTTGAATAAACCATTTACTTTCCTGATATAAATTAACGTTCTTAAAAGTATAAGTAGGCATTCTGGTTTCAGTTCTGAGTTGTTAATACCTTTGAAGTGGTTATTCCTGTCCTTACAACATGAAAAAATCTAAGCATGCTGAAGATTAATGACTTATCAGACCCATCAAAAAATTGATGTCATAGGACAAACTGTCACCTTGAAATCTGCAATACAAGTGAATTCAGAATGTCACACCTGAGATCAATTTACCTGAAGCAGAAGCCACTGGAGCCACAATAGGGTGGCAACACTTACATGGTAACTTGGACAAAATGCTGGAGACTGAGTTTAAACCAGCGTGAGAGTGGAAACCTCCTGGGGAAATGTAGTCTTGGGAGGACCCCTACTCATTCAAAGTATTTAACCATAGGAATCCCAATAGGTTCTCATAGAGAAGAGCCAAAAATCATGATTTATAAAGGCCTCTGATAACAGAAACTATGTCTTATGCAACCCTGGGAGAAGCAAAAACACCTAGCTAAAGCCCCCTCTAGCCTTCCTGTCCTATCTAAAATGGAGTTTAGACAGGTAGACACACTTACTATTGACACATCCTAGGAACATAGACCCACTAGAGACTGAAAGTTATTACAGAATTATAGAACTATTTTTCTCTCTACTATTACCACATCAGCAGGGCTCAAGTAAAATAACAATGAATTATAGAGTTGAAAGAGCCAAAAGTCACATAATCTATTTAGAAAGGAGATTTTAGGGACAGCACAACAAACGATAATTGGAATAAAACAAGACATAACAAGGAATTGAAGTCTCTGGCACCTACAAGTATAGCAAACATTTAACACAGTCTAACTCCTAGCCAAATTAACTTAAAACCTCACACTGAAGGCCAAATTTCCTCAGTTCCTATGATGAAATACATTATAGCACAGCTTTCAGCAATAAAATTACAAGGTGTGTGTGATGGTTATTATAGAATGTAGACTGGATTGGATTTGAAGGGTGCAAAGTATTGTTCCTGGGTGTGTCTGTAAGGGTGTTGCCACAGGAGATTAACATTTGAGTTGGTGGAGTTGAAGAGGCAAACCCATCCTCGAACTGGATGGTCACTATCTAATCAGTTGCCAACATGTCTAGGATAAAAGCAGGCAGAGGAACATGGAAGGACTAGACTAACCTAAGTCTTTCAGCCTTCATCTTTCCTTCTGTGCTGATGCTTCCTGTCCTGGAACATCAGACTCCAAGTTCTTAACCTTTTAAACTCTTTGACTTACACCAGTGGTTTGCCAGGGGCTCTCAGACCTTTGATCACAGACTGAAGGCTGTACTGTTGGCTTCCTACTTTTGGAGTTTTGGGACTCAGATTAGCTTCCTTGCTCCTCAGCTTGCAGATGGCCTATTGTGGGACTTCACCTTGTGACTGTGTGATTAAATACTCCATAGTAATCTCCCTTCCAACTATACATCTATCCTATTAGTTCCGTCCCACTAGAGAACCCTGATTAATACAGTATGCTAAAAGGTAAAACAAAGCATAGTCTCAAAAGACAAAGCAAGCATCAGAATTATACTAAATTTTGGTACAGATTTTGGAATTACCAGACACGCGATTCAAAATTACTATGACTATTATGTAAATGCCTCTTATGGAAAAGCTAACAACATGGAAGAACAAAGGAGTTATATAAACAGAAAGGTTGAAATGCTAAGAAAGAATCAAAAGGAAATGTTAGAAATAAGAATTTTAAAAGCAACAGAAATGAAGAGTGTCATTAATGCAATCACTGATAGACTAAGAATGGCCAAGGAAACAACCAGTGAGCTGCAAGATACCTCAATAGAAACTTTCCTTACTAAAACAAAATGATAAACAAGAATGGAAAGTAACACAATAGTCAAGAACTGAGAGACAATTTCCAAAGGTGTAAGATATGCATGATCAAAAAATAAGAAGGAGAAAGAGGAAATGGGGTATATTCTATATTTCATGTCAAAATGTTTCAAAACCAAAAATATTTTTGGAGAATGTTCCAAAATTAATAAGAAGCACCAAACCACAGATTAGGGAGTCCAGAGAACATCAAGCAGGATAAATATCAACCAGAAAATAATCCTCATCTAGGCTTATCCTATTCAAACTGCAGAAAACCAAATTTTAGAAAAATAAATATTGAAAGAAACCAAAGGAAAACAAGACCTTATCTATAAAATAACACGGATAAGAATTATACCAGTTTTCTTGTTAGAAGTCATGAAAGCTACAGTAAAGTAACATGAGATATTAAAAGTTATGAAATAAAACAGACAAAAAACTAAGAACTTTTTATCCAAAACAATTATCTTTCAAAAGTACCCATCAGGCAAACAAAAACTGAGAAATTCATTCCATTTCCAGTAGACACAGAAAGTGTCAAAATATGTTATTTGGGAAAAATAACTTTTTCTCTTTTTTTCTATTTGCTTTGTGTTACTTGAACAGTTTATATAATTCCATTTGTTCTCCTATCTTAGCATCTCAATTATGCTTCTTTTTTTTTTAAACTGGAGTTTCTAGAGTTTACAAGGTTTAGGACAACCATTGAAAAAATGAAAAGTATGAATGAAGAAAATGTGCAAAGAAGAAAACAATTAAAAACTTGGTAGATATTAATGCAGCTATATCAATAATCACTTTAATTGGCAACACTCTAAATAGACCAATTAAAGACAGAGATTGTCAGCCTAGTTTAAAAAAAATTCTCCACTATCTCACTATAGGTTGTGGGGAGTTTACAACCTCACTTTAAATATAATGACAAAGATAGATTTAAAAAAAGGGATAAAGACATATCATACTAACTTTTTAAAAAAAGGCTCTTAATATAGTAAAAAAAAATTGCAGGGAAAAATTAAGCAAAACTCAAACAGTATAAAATAACCACATCTGAAGCTTTTCTCAAATTACAACTTTCTTACAAGACTTGTATTAGGGTGTTCTTGTGTAGTTATAAAAGAAATACCTGAGACTGGGAAATTTATACAGAAAAGTGGTTTATTCATTCATGCTTCTGCGTGCTTTACAAGAAGCATGGTGCGGGCATCTGCTCAGCTTCTTTGTAAGCCTCAAGAAGCTTACAATCACGGTGGAAGATGAAGTGGGAGTGAGTGTATCACACGGCAAGAGCAAGAAAGGTGGGGAGATGCTACACACTTTTAAGCAACCAGATTTTGTGAAAACACATTCACTATCTCAGGGATAGCACAAAGGCATGAGAGATTCACCCCCATGACTCAGACACCCCCCATCAGGCCCGACATCCAATATTGGAGATTACATTTCAACATGAGATTTGGGAGGGACAATTATCCAAACTATATCAAGGCCTTAATAAATTGTTTCATTTAAGTGGAATACAAAATAATATACAATTGATCTTTGAACAGCACAGGTTTAAAATGCATAGGTCTATTTGGATGCATATTTTGCTTAATAAATACATTGACAATTTTTTTGAAAATTTGCAACAAATTAAACCAACTCTCATATAAACCCTGTTAACCTAGAAATAATTTTTAAACTAAGAAAAATTTAAGTATGTTATGAATACATAAAACACATGCAAATATTAGTCTATTTTATCATTCCCTACCATAAAACATATACAAATCAATTATGAAAAGCTAAAATTTTTCAAAATTTATACACACACTTATAAAGCATACCACACCATTCCCAGGTACCATTCACATTTGAGAAAAACATAACGTTACATAACGATGCAGTATTAAGTCCTAACGACATAAAATTAACTGTAGTATGTATTGTACTGCTGTAATAGTGTTGTAGCCACCTCTTATTGCTATTGTGGTTCACTCAAGTGTAGCAAGAATCAACTTAAAATGCCATTATTTTCTCTGTATGAGCAATCTGTCTCTCTAGTAAATCGCATATTTCAATAAAAAAGATCTCTTGAAGTTCTTGGTTTTATTTTAATCATGTTTAGTATGATACTGTAAACCTTGAATAACACTCTGGGACACACGCCAAGTGTCACAGTGATGCTTGAAGTGACCCCAAGAAGCAGAGAAAAGTCATGACATTACAAGAAAAAGTTCAATTGCTTGGTATATACTGTAGATTGAGATCTGCAGCTGTGGTTGCCCACCATTTCAAGATGAATGAATGTAGCATAGAGACCATTGTAAAAAAAAAAAAAAATCCTGAAACTGTTGTTGCATCTATGTCAGCAGGAGTGGAAACCTTGTACTTTTTGCAAAGTATATTTGTATCTTATATATGTGGTTTATATGTGAGTGCAGGATTGCTATAATAAAGACATACCTATAGATTTTAATATAATTTGAGAAAAAATAAAGTCATTATACAATAACTTAAAGCAAAAGGAAGGTGAGGGATCTAAACCTGGAGAAATTATTGCCAGCAAAGGATGGCTTGATAACTTTAGAAAGAGGTTTGGGAGTTTGGTTCAAGGCCACAGTGACTTATAACTCTGCCACTATACACTAGCCTGAAAGGCAGAGCAAGATCCCATCTTTAAAACGAATTGGCTTAAAAAGTGTCCAAATAATGAGAGAAGCAGCTTCTGCCAACCAAGAGGCAGCAGATGAATTTCCAGACATCATTAAGAAAATTACTGAGGAGAGAGAATATCTGCCTGAGCAAATTTTAATGCCAATAAAAGTGCCCTATTCTGTTAAAAAGAAAATGCCACAAGGGACTTTTATTTGTTAGAAAATAAGTGAGCACCAGAACTTAAAGCAGAAAGAGATAGGCTGCCTCTACTGTTCTATGCAAATGCATTTGGGTTTATATTCAGGACTAGCCTTATTTATAAAGCTGCTAACCCTTTGGCCTTAAAGAGAAAAGGTTCCAGGCACGGTGGGACAATCCTGTAATTCCAGCACATTGGGAGGCTAAAGTGGGTGAATCACTTGAGTCCAGGAGTTTGAGACCAGCCCGGGCAACAGGACAAAACCTCATCTCTACTGAAAATACAAAACTGAGCCAGGCATGGTGGCACACACTTGTAGTTCCAGCTACTGAGGAGACTGATGTAGAAGGATCACCTGAGTCTTGGGAAGTGAAGGAGGCTCCAGTGAGCCATGATTGCACCACTGCACTCCAGCCTGGGCAACAGGCAACAGAGTGAGAGCCTGTCTCAAAGAAAGAGAGAGAGAAAAACTAAACACCAGCTATCCAGACGCTAGTGTTTTTGGCTGCACAACAAGAAGGTTTTGACAATAAGAACCTTTTACTGGATTAGTTTCATCAGTGCTTTGTTCCCAAAGTCAGAAGGGACCTGGCCAGTAAAGCACAGTCTTTAAAAGTTATTTTGATAGTAGACAACACACTCGGCCACCCAGAATCCTGCAAGTTCAACACTGAAGGTGTCAAAATGGTCTACTTGCTCCCAAGCAAATGTCTCTAATTAAGTCACTAGATCAGGGGGTCATGAAGATGCATAAGGCTCATTATGCACAGTACTCTATGGAAGGAATTGTGAATGCTATGGACGAGAACTCTAATCGAGAAAAACATCATGAAAATCTGAATGGATTGCACAATTGAAGATGCCATCATTTAAAAGGCAATGAAAGCCATGAAGCCTGAAACAGTAAATTTCTGATGGAGAAAACTGGGTTCAGATGTTGTGCATGATTTCACAGGATCTATGACAGAGACAATCAAGGCAATCAGAAAGAAATTGTGTATATAGCCACAATGGTGGGGGATGAAAGCTTTCAAGTTATGAATCTTGGAGAAATTCAAGAGTTAATAGACACCACATCTGAGGAATTAACCAATGGCGACTTGATGGAGATAAGTGCTTCCAAGCCAGTGCCAGAAAATGACAAAGAAGACCTAGAAGAAGCAGTGCCAGAAAACAAAGTGACATTAGACAATCTGACAGAATAGTTCCAATTATTCAAGACTGTTTTTGACTTCTTTTACAAGATCGACTCTTCTATAATATGGGCACTGAAACTAAAGCAAATGGTAGAAGAAGGATTGGTACCATATATTCATATATTCAGGAAAATGAAAAGTAAAACAATGTCAGACAGAAATTATGATGTAATTTATGTAAAATTATACCAAATGTGCCTGCCTCTCCTGCTTCCCCTTCCAACTCTTCCACTTCTGACTTTGCCACCCTTGAGACTGTAAGACCAACCCCTCCTCCTCCTTCTTCTGAGCGTACTCAAAGTGAAGACAATGATGATAAAGACGTTTATGATGATCCATTTCCATTTAATAAATAGTAAATATATTTTCTCTTCCTTACAACTTTCTTAATACCATTTTCTTTCTCTAGCTTATTTTAATGTAAGAAAACAGTATCTAATATACATATTATACATATAGCTTACAAAATGTATGTTAACCAACATTTTATGTTATTGGTAAGGGTTCCAATCAATAACAAGATATTAGTAGTTATGTTTTTTAGGTAGTGAAAAGTTACACAAGAATTTTCAAATGCATGTGGGGTTGGTGCTTCTAACTCCCAAATTGCCCATGGTCAGCTATATTTAAAAACTGCTATGTGACTGTGTCCTGTATTTGCTAACCTCATAATTATTTGGCTGTAATGGATTACTAATTTCTTACAAATTTTTAGAAAATGTACATATTTAAAGATTATAAAGTAAGCATTCAAATTTATAAACTCTCACACAAATTGATGCTTTCCTAATCACCAATATTTAAAATGTATCCAAATGAATGATGCGATGGCAAATTGTGTCACAGCTTAATAACAATATGAAGCATGGTTTATAAAATAATTTATTTTATGTATGCATATAACAACCAGTAAGACATTCACTTATACCTGTTTTCAGGCACATGGGATCCTGATTATGACCCTAAAGTCACCAACAATAATTTTCTATTTTATAACTTGTAGTTCATTTATAAAATGCTAATATAGTCTATGGGGTTTGCCACTGTTGCCAAGTTTATTCAAAAGAGTTATCAAATTATAATTAAGTGAATAGAAATCTTCTTGGCCTATGTAATATTATATTTGGTTCATAAATATGTAATGCTATTAATTCATAGGGAGTCCTTGGCAATTTTCAAATAAGTATTGCTGTCTCTGATGATCATCTTATACATAAAGCATTCAATCTCCCAAGAATGAAGTTTGAAAAGAAACTCGAAGTTTATTTAAATAGAACTTTCTGTACATGTAAATACTAGAAAAGTACTAGAAATTACAAGGTATGTGGATGAAACTTGTCAGTTGCTTTGATGAGTTACTCATAATAGCATTGTCTTTTTTACCACCATATTTGGTGAGAAGTGTCTGCCATAGCTGCTGCTTCTATGAAATGACTGCAATCCTTTCCCATTAGAAATACCCATATAATACGGCAAGTTGCACCCAATTCTCTATCAGTGCCATGTCTTTTCATTAATTTATAAAACGTCTCTTCACAAAGAGAGTTGATTTGTTCTAAGTTAGAGACACAGAATACACATTTTTCATCTTTGAAGTAAAAGACTACATAAAATAAGGCCTCATATATATTTTCTCTTCTAATCTTGATTTTTATTAAATTTAGGCTGAAATGTTACACATTTTTTCATTTGTCTTTTACTTTCTATATTTTCCAATAGGCCTTTAAAAAAAATAACAAATTAACTTCAGGAAAAAATGTTAAAATAAAATGTTTTAGTTTTTGTTTATTCTCTGTTCAGATCATAAAAGCTAGCTACATATTTTCTTCCTCCAGTGGATCACTGAGGCTTTCATTATAAAATTTAATCACTTCAAATATTGTTGAAGCCATTTTCCTTTCAGTAAACCTGATCATTCATGCTTCTTCACCTATTTTTACCCAACCTTCCAATTAACACAACAAAGTAATCCAATGCTTTCAAATATAAAATGTATCCTTCTTAACTTTTGGCTACAACTATTATAAAGGGAAGAAGGGGTGAACAAATGAATATGTTAAATGCCCTCTATAATAGAGGTACAAAGTATTTGTTAGAGATTAAAAATTAATTTTTCTGTAGGAAACATATTTTGGCATTTCAGATTAAGCAAATCTATCCAGGAATCTTCTGGTATTCAGTACTGTACCTATAAATTATTCATTCACTTGCAGATTTCATTTATGTCAAATCTTGTTAGAACAGTTAATTTTACATGAAAGTTATTCTCAGAGGAAGCTCTTAACAATTGGACATTAGCATTTTTGAGTAAGTCAGCATTTTTAGCATAACAAGAATTCTATCTTATTCTGAGTAATAACATTTGCATAATTTAATCATTGCACAATTTAGCATAGAACTAAAAATGTCATTTCCTTAGATTATATATTAAAATTATGTTCATAGTAGGATAGTCACTTGAGTAAAGAACAGGATATTATCAAACACATATAATCTCTCTCTTATATTAGGGAATTAACAAAAATAAGATGTATCCTTAATTAAACTACTGCTTTGTAATAAAAAACGTTAGCTTAACCTTAGAAAGTAAAAATTCTGTCTTCTAAACATACAGGTAAATACCATGAATTGTCAAAAATATAGTCATTTGACTATATTGAGATTTTAATAGATAGTTATATCTGGATTAGTAAAAACATTTACCATATAAGATTACTTTGACATTACATTTAGATATGTGGCCACTGGAAAAATAAATATTCTCTTATTTCAACAATAGTTTAAATCTAACACTTAATACATTTGTGTATCTAACAATTTCCTTTGGTTTCTTATAAAAAAAGATGATGAGATTGCTGGCTGAGTGAATACTGAGGATTGTTAGCAAATGGCACTCTGAGTCTGGCTTCTATCTTCTCCATTCCTAAGTACAAATATCTGCCTCTCCTTAAATGCTTATTCAATATGAGCTAAGAATTTAGTCTTGACTAAGGTGGCCTCTACGTTTCCCTCAGTTTAACTAAACTTTAGCCAGGCTTCTTCCTTCCTCTGGACACCTGATATATCTAACCAACACTCTTACAGAATCAAGAAAATCTAACTACAGAGGTTGCTTCCCTCCCTTTCTGTAGAGCATTTACTTTAATTGAAGATTCTTTCTCTGTCATCTTAAGATGTAAACCTATCTAAAAGTTTCTTATCAGTTTTACAATCCAGTGCTGCTTTCACAAGAACCTAGGAGCCATCCCTTTGAAGTGTGATCATCTACAAAGAGAGAAGAAGCATGTCTATCTTCCATTCTTTGTGGAAGGGTAGGAGACTAACTTAGATGGGCACCTTACTCAAAGTTGTAAAATGACTTTCTGTTATGAAGACATAAGGAAGTTTAATTTTCCTTTGGGTAAATCCAATTAGCAAAAAGATGACCTACCATGGCCCACCCTAGTGCTTAAATACTCTGCCCTTTGTTTCAGTGAAATTCAGTTCAAACCATGTTCTTGTCTCTCTCATTTATTGCAAAACTCTTAAATAAAGTATTGTTTACATTTTTAACTTTGTCTGGTGCAATTTCTACTTTGACAATCAGAAATAACTGTTGTTGATCCCCTTGGGAGCACACATGACGGAAGTAGCTGATTGGGTATGCTGAATCTTTCTTGTCACTTAATGTTGGAGAATACAGTGACTAGAGAAAATGAAGTTTACTACAAAGGCTTCAGCAAGAGACTGGAGGACTTTCCACTCTAGATAGGTGGCTCACAGTAGGGAAGAATAATTTATTTTCTCTACTTGCAGGACTGCAGACATCAATAAAGATTCAACATAAAGACCTGAGCCCTGATGTATAAGTGAATACATGAATAATTAAACAAACAAAAGCTTTCTCACAGGGCCCTGAAAAACAATAGAGAAAGATAATACAAGAAAATGTTGTACAAAATCTATAAAGTAGAGCTACTATAAGAAGGCAGCTGACTACATGATTTCTCAAGAAAAAAATAGAATGAATAAATTGATGTTACATTTAAGGACCTAGCATTCAATGATTTATTGCAGTTAATGATCTGAAATAGTGGAGTAGAATACTAACTAAAAGAATTCTGCTGAAATACAAATAAAATATAGAAAAAGAAGAAAAACATGAAGGAAATCTTGGGAATCTAATAGGAAAATATGGGAAACCTAACAAGTGAATAAGTGATGTACATAAAAATAATATATGAAAAATGAGTTAATAGAAAAAATGTTTTTGGCCAGGCACCATGGCTCATGCCTGTCATCTCAGCACTTGGGAGGCTGAGGTGGGTGGATCATGAGGTCAAGAGATTGAGACCATCCTGGCTAACATGGTGAAACCCCATCTCTACTAAAAATACAAAAACTGGGTGTTGGGGCATGTGCCTGTAGTCCCAGCTACTCAGGAGGCTGAGGCGGGAGAATTGCTTGAACTCTGGGGGTGGAGGTTGCAGTAAGTGGAGATCGCACCACTCCAATTCAGCCTGGCCACAGGGCAAGACTCCATCTCAAAAAAAAAAAAAAAAAAAAAAAAATCACATATATATGTATGTACATATACATATATATTTATCTAAAGGGTTTATATATAATATGTATATATACATATAAGATGAATTAATATATACATATACATATAAAGGATTAATATATATGTGTGTCTATATATACACATATACATATACATATTTATCTAAATAAGGATTCATTCCCAAGTTTGAAAGCTTCATGTAGTTTCTGAAAATAAAAATAATTACAAAAATAAAGAGAATGCATCACATTTCGTAAATTAAAAAATGAGTTAAAAAGAAGGAAAAAGATATTAAATATCACCACCTAATGTATTGAAACCCTTGAAGCCTGAAGACATTGGAATATTATCTACAAGCTATTGTGACAGAAATTTGAGGAGAGGAACATAATAATACTATACCTGGTAAAGACATATTTTCATGGTTAGTGTGGAAAACAGACATTTCTGATTAGGCAAGACTGTGGAGATTATATCCTAGGTTTACCAGAAGGAAATATTCATAAAACAGTGACTGTCAACAAGAAGATAAAGGAAAGGAACACAAAATCCTTCAAAGTGTAAAAGATAAAAAGGGAGAAAAATAGTGGTAACTTGTAAAACTTTTTACATTTTCATATTACTGAAAGAAATGTAGAATGTCACGTCCTTTTGATATGGTACTCAATAATTAAGTCTGAGTTTTTTCCTTTTAATATCAAGAACAAGGCAAGGATATCTTCTGTCACCACTGGAAGACTATGGTTTTTGTTTGAACCAGGACTTGTTTCATTCACAAAAAGAAGATATTGGTGTTCCAGGAACACATACAACCAAGGAACACTATGGCAAGCTTTCTTACTCATGTTACTGACATAGATAATCAGTAACAAAGAAAAAGAGAAGGGAACCTATAATTTCTTTTCTTATAATTCCTGCCTTACTCAACAATAAACCAAAGCCAGAGAGAACTAGTAGAATACATACATATCAAGAAGTAAAAAGAGTTGAGTTAGTTGGGTTAGTATTTCTGCTGTTCTGGTATGAAATATACACAGATGCATGTATGAGTTATGCCACATAAATTTATTCTAGAATAATTTTAATAATTTGACACATGAGACATATGTTCTTATGTTTGCATTTGAGATTAGTGTTGCATAAAATAGAGGTAAAGAGTGATACTCATGTTAAAATTTAGCATTTTAATTGCTCTTTACTTAGAACAACATTAAATAGCAAACATAAATGACATTGGCAAATGGAAAGAGAAAATACAGTAGAAGAAATAAAGCTTTATATTTGGTAAGTTGAATACACTTGGTTTGTGCTTTTTAAACATGGATCACTTAACAGATTATGTAGCTGGCCCTGACCACATACAAATTCAAGGGAAACCAAATCTGCATCTGAAATACAGATTGTAACTCCATTATGTTTAACAGAACGCTATTTGTGAAGTCTATATATTTGTGTTTAATTTCCTGTCCTGTGGAAAATGTTCATACCTGACTTTAACTTTCCTAAAGTGAACTAAAATGTGAAGGTTTCTTCTCACATTTCAACCACCCAGTGAATTAGATTATTTTGAACAGTATATATATTTAGAATTACCAATGACAGTAAGTGAAATTCCTATAATGGTTCACATAAAATATCCCCCTGTAATAGCTGGTATGCTACCTTATATTACATAGCACAGTGAATGTAAATATTGAGAGATTACGTAGGTATATTTAATTTAATCACCAGCACACCTGACTAATTTTTGTACTTTTTTGTAGAGATGGAATTTTGCCATGTTGCCCAGGCCCGTCTCCAACTCCTGGGCTCAAGCCATCTGCTCACATCAGCCTCTCAATATGTTGGGATTATAGGCTGAGCCACTGTTCCCAGCCATGAATACCATTAATAACACAGAGTTGTCTCTAACTTGTAACAGTAGAAGAAATCACAAAATTCAGAAAGAAAGAGTAGATGCACTCATCCTAATTTAAAAGAAGGAGAAGAGCAGGGAAGAAAAATTGAGAGGCCCTAAAAGCTGAGAGCAGCCCTTTGCTGATGAGGGCCATGAAATGAGGATTTTCAATCCATAAAAGCAGAGAATTGGATTCTTCCAGTAAAATGAATGAGCTTAAAATCAAATTTTTTTAGAACCTCCAGATGAGAATTTAGCCTGACTAAAACCTTGAATTTGGCATTGAAAGACCCTACACAGAAAAGCCAAATCTCTGATCTGTGGAAAAATAATAACTAATACATGCATTAGAAAATAATAATCAGGTGTGCTTTTACGTCAATAAGTTTCTGGCAGTTTGTTACACAGCAAAGAAAACTAATACACTGATAATCATTTTTACTTACAGAAAAAGCAATGTCACGTGGCTTAATCAAGTAACTTTGTGTGTTATTCCTAAAATATGAAAATTGAGCAAGGTAATAAAGTATTTCAGATATTCTCTCCAGATATTGTTTATGCTTTCACTGCACTGGACTACTCTGTTGCTCTTTTGACAGACTGTATGCATAGCCTGACTCTTACCTACTAATTAAAATTATTTCTAAATTTTCATGTGTCTTAGCCCAATTTATTTTGCAGCAATTGAGTAGCATAGGCTGGGTAATTTATAGTGAGCATAAATTTATTTGACTCACAGTTCTGAAGGCTGGGAAGCCCAAGACTGGGGCTGCATCTGTCCAAGGATTTCTTGATGACTCATCCCCTGGCAGAAGGTGGAAGTGGGAAGGGCAAGACAGGGAAACAGAGAGAGAGAGAAACCAAACAGGGGCCAAGTTTGATCTTTTATAAGGAAGCTACTCAAGTGATAATGCCCCTACTTTTGTGGTAATGACATTAACCCATTCATGAGGGTGAAGCCTTCATGGCCCAACCACCTCTTAAAGGTTTCATCTCTTATTACTGTTGCAATGGCAATTAAGTTTTGACATGAGTTTGAGAAGGGAAAAACAATTCAAACTAGAGCATCATGTGCTAGACTTTTAACAATTTTAAAAAATATTAGATGGCTATAATATTGCAGAATACTTTGGATAATTTAAGAAAAAATTCTATAAGTAGTCAGGTAGGTACATTGTTGATAATGTTATTGCACAGCCTACTAATGAAACATGAGTCTTATCTAGAAAAACAGAATAAAGCTGCTCATTTAAAACATGGTAAAAACGAACGATGAAAGAGATATAAAAAGGTAAAGCTTCTTTATTTAGTTTATTTAGTACTTTCATCAGGATAGTCACTAAAACTATCTAATGAGACTTACTAAAGGGAAAGCTGAGCATATGCTTTATAACGATAGTTTGTTTTAACTGGGTGAAAAACAAAGAAAAACCTGTTCTATTATTGAAAGGACTGAGTCCCATAGGTCTAGCATCCCAACAAATATTTATTTAGTAGCTCTTCCAAATTTATGCTTCATTGATTAGAGGCACATTGTAAAAATATGTTTTTATGTATTAATATGTGCTCTAATAACTGCTATTTATATGTTTAATAGTGTTTATTATCCTGTTGTTTCCATAAGTGTCAACAAAATGAGTGGACAGAAATGTAGAGTGAAACTGGTGGTAAAAATAGTGTTGATACAATGAAAGACTTCATATCCACAAGAGCTAGACTTTTGAAGACGGAAAAATGAAAATACTGCTTCTATAGAAAATATTTGATTTAAAAATAAATAATAAAAATAAGACACTTACACCAACTTTTTAACTTAGTCATTCTTTCTCAGCAATATGACTGAATTATCAATGTCAAATGTCATTCTGTTTTGCAGAAGATATAGATGGAGACAACCCCTTTGCAACAAATAAGTTTCTTTTGTTTCTGTGGTAGCATGCGTTGATTATATATTCAACCTGTCTTTCATTGCTGTGTGGAATGTTTGATTGCTCAATAAGTACAACATCTTTTGTGTCCAAAATGTAATTTTTGAATAGAGCTCACAAAAATTGTGCTTCTCCATAGCTGACAAGAAGAAAGGAGACAGACTGTTAAGGGTAGACTCTTTCCCAATTGGATTTCAACAGAATTTAATTTAATCTTCCCCTGTAGGTTTGCTCATTTATCTTGATGATCAGTATATTTGACACTTCTGTTCCGGAATATCTTTCATCGTTCACTGTATCTTAAAGCTTTACTCCAATTGGTAGGTAATCTATTTTGCCAAGGCAATGGATTATAAATAAAACAAATTGTGCTATATATACTTTGAAATAGTCTGAGTCTGGTTTCAGGACAAAGCAAAATTATTACATTCCTAAAGCCATAAAATATATATTTTAGATACTCCCAATCACTATTTGTTAATATAGTTTTTAGGTAGTTAGCCATAGACATTTAATAAAATCCTAGGGGCCAACATTAATGAGAAGAATCAAAAAATAAATGAACAAAACAAGGGGAAGTTGATTTTTTGTAGAGTATGGACATATTTGTTGTCCATAAGGAACTAACAGACAACTTCCAGTGATATCAATTCAAGAAAAAAAAAAAAAAATAGCATCAGGGAGTGAGAATGTCATCTGTCAACCCCGAAATTGATTTTGGTTAAAATAATGACAACGACAACAAAACAATATATCAAACAGCATCAAAAATGATATCACATATTCCATTTCATCATCAGAAATAAAAAGAAAATATTCTTCTTACCTGAGCAATTTATTGATGAGAGGGCAGAGTAAGTTAAAAAATTGTTGCTATGCATTTTTCATTAAGCTTTTAGATAAGACACAAATGCACAAACAATTGTTGAATATCTAGCATCAAAAGAAGAACACAGAGAACAGAAGTATAACATTTTATTTTCATAATTTCCTATTTTAAAAGATTTCAGTTACCTTTTTAGTATTAAAAATGAGAATATATTAAATGTCATTGAATGGTGCATTTTTAAATGGTTAATGTAATGGTTAATGTTAGGTGTCAATTCGATAGGATGGGAGGATGCCTAGATAGCTGGCAAAATATTGTTTCTGGGTGTGTCTGTGAGGGTGTTTCCAGAAGAGATTGACATTTGAGTCAGTGGACTGGGAGAGGAAGCCCCATCCTCAAGGTGAGTGGGTACCATCTGATCTGCTGCCAACACGGCTAGAACAAGGCAGGCAGAAGGAGGTTGGATAAGCTGGCTTGCTGAACCTTCTGGTTTTCTTCTTTCTCCAGTGCTGGATGCTTCCTTCCACTCCTTCCCTTGAACCTAAGACTCCAGGTTCTTCAGCTGCTGGGCCCTTGGACTTGCACCAGTGGTTTGCCCGGGGTTTTTGGGCATTCAGCCATAGACTGAACTTCTCTGCTTTTGAGGCTTTTGGACTCTGACTGAGCCACTACTGGCTTCTTTCTCCCCCAGCTTGCAGACTACCTACCCTGGGACTTCGCTTTGTGATCCTATGAGCCAATTCTCTCTAATAAACTTCCTTTCACATATGTATATATCCTATTAGTTCTTTCCCTCTGGAGAACCCTGAACTAATACAGTCAAAATGGTGAATTTTATGTTATTTGTATTTCGACAAAATATCAGAAAGTTAATTCACATACTTTGGATGAAAATGCATTTTTCCCCAAGTTCAGTAAGAAGCAACTTGTACAATTATAATTACAGGGCTATCTCGGGATCTAGGGCTGCACTGAGATGTTTCTACCACTAGCAATATGTGGATATCAACCGCTTAATATGTGGCTACTGCCGCATATTATATCCACAAGTCCAGTTCTTTATATCCACAAGTCTAGTTCTTGTGGATAGAAAGTCCTTCATTGTATCAACACTATTTTCGCCACCTGTTTCATTGTACATTTCTGTCCACTCACTTTGTTCACACTTATGGAAACAACAGGATAATAAACACTATTAAATATGTTCCATATAATGATAGTTAATGACGTTATTAAGTACTGTGACACTAAGCAACTAAATTTTAAATTTCTATTTAATAAAATTTATTTCAATTAAATTTAAATTTACAACATAAAGTAATTTTTATAACAATTTTTATTAAACCATATACTATTGTTCTGGTAAGATCTCATTTTACTTTAACTGTTTCATTATGTGACATTGCTATACTGTGGTGTACCTGTTAGCTACATGCTTTATTTACAGTAACACACAGAAAAAGGATAGTTAACCATTTTGTGCCTATTGATTGATTTAATTTGTATAATATTTTCTATATACTGATGTAAAATTGGCATGTCATGATTTTAATATTTTATTCAGATGGCATGAATTACAATGATACCTATGAAAACCATTAATGTTAGATTAAAATAATCATAATTAATTACATTGTAACAATTATTTTTATACTTAATTAAAATTTATGTGTGAACATATTCATAAATTAAAATGAAGGCATACTGCTAATGTTGAATTGAGCATAAATACAGAAGCTAGTATGAAGACCAGAACATGCAAGCAAAATAAAAACTGAAAAAAGACACATCAAAAACTTTATAAAAAGGCTATAGCAATGTGCTGTGAATGAACCCAATGCAAAGGCTGTTGTGTAAAATGTTTTGAGATAATTATGTGTAGAACATTAGGACATATTTAATGCATTTGATAAGAAATTTCCTTCCCTAAATCAAACAAGAATTGATAAAATTAGTGAGCAAAATATGGAAATAAATGGTCAATTAAAACATTTGAATAATTTTAATAGAATCTAAAATTGTAAATTAGACTATCTATAATCTAGTCATGGAGTATAATAATGGATTCCTGAAGAGACAAAGAAAAACAGTTTTAGATGAAGATACGGTAAAATAGATTATGAAAACTTTGTTTAAAAATTATGAGTAAGAGTAATAAAAACATTTTACAAAGTGTAAACAATTTTAATTTGAGCATGAAACATTTGTTTGTAGAACAGAAACCTTTCTAAAAATATTCAGAATAAACTGAGCCAAAATCGAAAAATTACTATTTTCTGTAGCTTTAGATGAGTTTTACGTAATGTTCTCCAATAATACTTTGTGTATCTTTGTATTACTTTAATTAACCACGTAAATAATCAAATTCATGTCATGAATATTTTGGAATTATTTATATCTGTCAATGAAGAATTTTAGTGAGATATGAGGAAATTAGCTTTTATTTATTTATTTTTTTTAACTTTAGGTTCAGGGGTACACGTGCAGCTTTGTTACACAGATACACTTGTCTTATGGAGATTTGTTGTACAGATTATTTCATGACCCAGGTGTTAAGCTTAGTACTCACTAGTTAATTTTTCGGATCCTCTCCCTCCTCCCACCCTCCACTTTCCAATAGGCCCTAGTGTGTGTTGTTCCCCTCTATGCATCTATGTGTTAGCATGATTTAGCTGCCACTTACAAGTGAGAACGTGTGGTATTTGGTTTTCTGTTCCTGTGCTAGTTTGCTAAGTATAATGGCTTCTAGCTCTATCCATGTCCCTGGAAAAGACATGACCTCATTATTTTTTATGGTTGGATGGTATTCCACGCTATATATGTACTATGTTTTCTGTGTCCAGTCTATTATTTGTGGGCATTTAGGTTGATTCCATGTCTTTGCTATTGTGAACGGTGTTGCAATGAACACAGGCATACATGTGTCTTCATAATGATTTACATTCCTTTGGGTAAATATCCAGTAATGGGATTGCTGGATCAAATGGTATTTCTGTGTTTAGGTCTTTGAAGTATCACCACACACTCTTCCATATAATGATGGATAGTTCCATATAATGACAGTTAGTGACATTAGGTCAAAAATCAGGGCTATTTGTAGCTTTAAAGTGAGAGAAAAATAATTTATTGATGTGCTCTACTGTATAATGCATAATATATTTGTGATGCTATAAAAATTATGCAGTTTAAAAATGTGTCACAAATTTATAAACAAATGCTATAAATTATTACCAATTTATGGCACTATTGATAGCAAAAGAAGACAATGACAATACCTTTTTGGCTTGTCAAAGCTCATTGGTTGAATTTTGTAAGAGTTTTATAAAAATTAACTATATTGTTACAGCTGATTTTAAATTATCTTTTAATAAATTTCAGAAAATAGATGTGAGGTGCCCAACTTTATGAATGTAAGTAACACCAGAGAATTGTACATATAAAATGGTTAAATGCTAAATTTTATGTTACATGTATTTTACCATGGTAAAAAATTTTAAATACTCAAAATTGTCAAATAGTCAATAATCAAAGACTTTTATCATACAATTATTTAATAGTATTTGATAAATTACCAATATCAATTAAATATGGCATTGTGGTGTATGTTTCTCACTGAGGTATTGCTACATAGAAATAAAATGGATTTAAAATTCTAAGCAAAGGAAAATTTGTGTCCTATCCAGACAGGTACAAAAATGTATGTTGAAACCAAAACCTTTAAAATAAAATCTGATAATAAGAAATAAACATGCTGAAATTTTGAAAGAAAATTTGTAGATGTTTGAAAGACATCATTAATATTAATAATTACAAAGAAGGTTGCAGTTATTTCTGTCAGATAACAGTATGATATTGATACACTGATTTTATGGACGGTTGAAATTTGTAGGGATTCCCTCTTTGTCTTTACTCTGAGGATTTATATATCACTGTTATTCTAAGACCATGTCTTTCTCATAATACCATGAAGTGTCTGTGTGTTTGACACTTTCTGCGTGTTGATAAATTTTGTTTTGACCTCTTCTAAATACCAATATGAAAACATTTTTA
The DNA here is from genome assembly GCF_002776525.5 of Piliocolobus tephrosceles. Taxonomy (NCBI): domain Eukaryota; kingdom Metazoa; phylum Chordata; class Mammalia; order Primates; family Cercopithecidae; genus Piliocolobus; species Piliocolobus tephrosceles. The sequence continues at coordinate 66,384,093 of NC_045439.1, read as the reverse complement.
TCTATTGAAATTCTGGATATATAGTATAATTATAAACTATTTTGTTTTTTTCTAAGTACTTTTCATTATTTATTTTTTTATTTAGATTCAGAGGGTACATGTGCAGGTTTGTTACATGGATACATTACGAGATGCTGAGGTTTGGGCTTCAATTGAACCCATCATCCAAATAATGAACATAATGATGGCAGTGACTGCAGCAAGGAGGTGTGACTGGGGCTGTGCACTACATGGAGCCGGTGAGAGCCCCACCCTCCTTGGAGGTCTATAGTCACCCAAACTGTGGCTGTGCGTCTGAGACTCCTTGTGCTTTTAGGGAATCCAGGAACAGGCAGGATCTGCCCTCCGGGTGCAGCTGCAGCCCCGCCTCCTTGGGCCTCCCATTCCACAAAGCAGGAAGGAGCTGGGGACAAGCGGGAGCCCTGCTTATTCTGAGCTGGGGGGATGGGAGCTCCTAGGGGCAGCTGTGGGTGCCCTCCCAGGTGCAGGACCTGGGCATCTCTGCAGCCTTCATGACTGGGTGCCCCAGGAAGGACCACCTCATCCGTGCAGGCCCAGAGGTGTCTGCTCCAACAGCCTGGCCTCTCTGTTCCTGGCACCCACTCCTATCTCAGAGTGGGGTTGGGGTGAAGCCCTGGGGCCATGAATGTCAGCAGGAGGTGAACAGAGTCTGAGGCAGAAGGGGGCAGGTTTCCCAACAAACTCCCACCCTCAGGCCAGAGAGGGCCTGAAGGCTGGCCGGTGGGCTGCCAGTCCCGTGGACTGGAGTGGAAACTCATGGTGCCTCTTCCACCCCCGTCCATGGCCGCCCATGGACCAATAGGTACACACTTCCCCCCATCTGAGGTCCATAAAAGCCCTGAGCTCAGCAAGAGCAGAGCAGAGGATGGCCACAGGACAAAGAGGAGCTACCCTCTGCTGAGATTTTCAGAGACCTGCAGAGATGTCCGAATGACTTGTCTGCACAGAGGAGTTTCCCTCTCCAAGGCCTCTTCTCTGCTGAGAGTTGAACACTCCATAGGAGGACCTACCTACAGAAAGTAACTACCCACTGTGGATCTCTGAGCTGCTTTAACACTAAATAAAACTCCTCATATTTTTCACTCTTTATTTGTCTGTCGGTGTACCTCATTCTTCCTGGATGCAGGATGAGAACTCGGCACAGGCGCTGCAGCCACAGAGGTTTCCAGCCAGAAAAATTGACACCCCTGAGATCCCGAAACATTTTGGGGGCTCATCTGGGATCTGTGGAAGGGTGGGTAAAAGCAGCTCTGCTTTATGTCTTTTCTTTAGGAGTCTATAAACTCCACAATAGTCAAGATGAAGGAAAGGTACTGGGCCTCTGTCAGCCAGTAAAAGTGACTAGTATGGCTGGACTTAAGACACAGGACAGGCTTGCTGGGGAGAACACTCTCAATCCTCCATCACTCTCAGGTGTTGGAAATGTTGGCTTTGTTCTAACCCAGTTTCCCTTCATGGAGGGAAGCTGTCACTTGGGACCAGAAGGAGGTCTTGGAGCAAGCAAAGGTACCCGGCTGAGGCCACACCTTGATGTAATACAAAGGCCCCTGGACTAACTTCAGTCCCCAACTGCCTGTTAGGGTGCTGGCACTAGGCTCTTTAGTCTTTCCTATCGTTGTTTCCTTCACAGCTGTCATGGTTCCTATCTCTTTTATATACAATGTTAAACGTTAAGGGTGCTGTTGCAAACCAGAGATGATATGGCGTAGAATGAGCATTTGGCTTAGTCAAAGTATGAAATGAAAGGTCAAGAGTAACACAGATTAAGCAAAATGTGCTGTGGTATCTGTAGTAAATTTGTAAGAAAATGTTTTTGTTATTTCCAGTTTAGTGCCAAGCATCTTGAGGCACAAAAAAGCATTGGCTCAGGAAGGAAGCTTTTCTGCAAATACGAGGGAAAATGGTCCAAGGTCCCTTATGAGCAGTCCTTCTTTGTCTTGCAGGGTAACCCAGGCCTTTGCCAACACTGTCTGATTGATTCAGCCCTCCTAGTACCCATCTCAGGAGAGGCTGCAATGGGCAATCCCAGGGAACTGAGAAAGAAAACCCCAAAGTTACATCCATCAGGGAATCAACCCCCTCTGGTCCTTCCTATCCAGGTGGTTTCTCAAGCTTACCCCAGCCTAGGAATCGTGGTTTTAGGCAGGTTCCACTCTCAACTGCCCCTATAACCGATGCCTGGTGAATATGGCCTCATTAAGGTCCAGGTCCCCTTTTCTCTTCAGGACTTAAGGGGTATTTTGACTGGTTTTCAGATGGCCTTGATAAATATAAAAAGACTTTCCAGAGCTCAACCCAAGAGTTTGAACTCTTTGGATCAAATCCTGACCAACACTGAAAACCAGGCCACTCCTGGTAAGTGGCAGAGAATTTGGGGGATGAGCTTTATATCTCGTATAGGGCCAGGGAAGGGGAGGAGCCTTATCCAATTGGATAAATAGCAATACTATTGGAGGACTCTAAATGAGACCCCAGCAATGAAAAGGGATAATGGAAGAAAAAATTCTTTCAGGTGTGCATATTGGAGGGATTGTGAAGGACTGGACTTCTCAATTGCACTGGGCTATCCATAGTGGATCATGGACTGGATGGGAGTCCCACTGCCTTCCTGAAACAGCTAAGAGGAGTCTTGGTAAAACACACCACTCTATCTCCTGATTCAATAGAGGGACAGCTAGTCCTAGGAGATGAGTTTATTACTTAGGCAGCCCCTGACACTAGGAGGGAACAGAAGCAGCAGAAACAGGTGATAGGACCAGATAGTGCTTTGAAGGACCTCCTGAAAGTGGCCACCATGATCTTTTACAATAGGGATCAGAAAGCCCGAGAGAGGGAAATGAGCTCTAACTGATTGGCTTAAAGAAAAAGGCAAAGGCTCTAGTAGTCACCTTACAGGCTCACAAACCCCAGAGTTCCTAAGATGCACCTGTTGACTGTGCAAACGTGGACCATTGAGGGCAGACTGTTCCCAAGACACAAGTCGGTGGGTCTAAGGCTGGTCTCCCTAATGGTGCAACAGGACTGATGAGTCCTGTGGTTCCTTTCCCTGGCTTTGTTGATTCAGAGTGTGATTACCATCTAGGAGCCCCAGGGATCGAGGGGAGGAGGATGGACCTCCTCCTGAACTGGAGTGGACCTTTCAGTTCTCCCCTTCAACCTAGGCCCCCGTCTCTTAACACAACCATGAGTGACATCTCAGAAAAAGCCAAGTCTCTTGGTGGTCACCTTCTTAGGTCAGGTTCCCAATTTCTGGGACTCCCTTTATCTTTCTTGCAAATAGGAGATTGGCACATTGAAAAATCTTACAACTACTGGATTTCTGTCTGTTTCTCTGTGTGTGTATATATATATGTGTGTGTATATATATGTATTATATATATATAATATATATTTATTTATTTCATATGTGTCATGTTTCTATAAAAGAGCTCTGATTGGCTTAAAGAAAGTAAGTGCTTAGATCAAATATTTTGAAAGAAAAATAAAACTGTAATGCCTTTTAATTCATAGCTATCACTCTAGTGGAGCAGAAAGCATGGGAAAGCATGGACTTATAAAGCTCATAGTGGGCGATTGCCTCTGGAGAAAAAACATAAAGTGGCACTGGTGTCCACCTAAGGTCAGACATGTCTGTCACTCCAAGATTGGATCCCAAAGAGGGATGTGCCGGGGGATCCTATGGACCTCAACCTCTCTAAAGGGGATTCTGTGGCAGAGTTTCTGAGGTCTACTACTAAACCATCCTTAGAGCTTTCTCTCACAGTTGCAATTCTGTTTGGTCCCAATATTGTATGGAATCTGAAGTTTACTGTTGAATGGCAAAATGGGATGGCATTGAATATATATAGGCTTTTGTGCTGCTGTTCTAAATGGGGAGGCTGGTTAACATATGATGTTCTCTTTGGTGCTGTTTGGCCCTACTCTTCTTTGGAGTCTGGGAAGGTGGGGTCTTTAAATCAAATTGCCATGATTTAAAGCAATTTGTGAATCCTACATTTTGGTTCACAGTCTTCATTGGATTACCTATTGGGGCAAACAAAGCAAAACCAGTGAACTTGTATGGCTATCTCATGGCTTAGGATTCCAAGCTGTTGATTCTTAGTTTGTGTGTGTGTATCCACGTCCAGATGTGTTTATTTATACACTTATTGTTATATGTTGTGTCTACCAAATTGGCTTATAAGTAAAGGGACACTCATAAATTAAGAAGTAATTGTCAGCATATGTTTTTGACTGAATTTATATTTGTCTATCATTCTAACATGTAATAGAGAATACTGAAAATAGACACATGCAAGATGTGTAAGGAAAGTAAAATGTGTCTTTAGTAAAATAATATAAGAAGGCATGAGAATGTAAATTTCTGCCTAGTTCACAGAGTTCAATGATTGCTTTAAATTAGATAAGATAAATCTAAAGGCTAAAACAAGTTACGGAAGGTTTATAAGAAATTAATTTTGTAAAAGGAATCCTGTGTGTAAACATATTGACTACATTTTAAAAAATTCATATTTGGTTTTCCACAAACTGAACATTGGAATAAAAGCACAATAGGCATTTCTTGAGGATTTCTCTGTAAGGTTTTACTTAAAAAATGGGTGTGGCATTACTAGACTAACACAAGGGAGAAATTTGGCTCCCTCTTGAACAAATTTTTTTTGCAATGAAAGATTTTTGTGTGCAAACTATCAAAATATGAATGGGAGGACAAGAGAGAGGTTATTTGGAAAACTAGGTCTTCCCTATTAATGAGTAAAGGTTTTCGCTTTTTAAAATAAATTTGAGTCATCATTGGTTAAATGAATATCTTATGATAACATGAAATTCTGTTAAGTATTTTGAGACTTTTCAGCTTCAAAATTGTCTTTCCTAACCCCTAAATTTGGATGCTACAGAGGGCCCCTGGAGTGTTCAAAGGAGAAGTAAACAGGATTATTTGACATGTTTAGTTACACAGGATTGTTGAAATAAGGTAGTGTTTGATCTTCAGGTTATATTTTAGAGAAAAATGTTAATGTGTTTTCCAAAATTGACTGGAATTTCTAGAGTTCTGTTGTCTGAGTTTCTGTTATCAATCATAATTAAGGTTATTGTGTTAGGTTTTTGCGAATCATAGAGGTGACCAAATTTATTTGTCAATTGTGTTTTTGACTGTCTACCCTAGGACATTTTGACATCCATAGACAAATGCTGTCTTGTTTTGATTCCCTTAAAAGGATAGATTATAATCCTAAAGTGCAAGTTTCTGATAATTTTGAAGATTGTGAACAGGAGTTGACTGTGTGAACTGAATTATTGAAAGACTGATCTTTTTTAACCTTTCGCTTTTTGCATGGAAGAATGCTGATCGTTATGTTCTGTTTTTTAGAATTGAGAACATTTATCTTTTGAGCTATATTTAGCTTTCAACAAATCTAGGGTTTTTGACTAACCAGTGATCTCTGATTGAAGCTCAGAAGAAACAGGGATGGGCCATCAAACTCCAAATAGTCATGCAAATGGAGCTTCAGATGATGGCTCCCTTGTACTGGGGATCCTTAGACAGGCCTCTGAGTGACCTAACTGTCATTTTCCCAAAACAATCCCCCTAAGCAAGAAGCAGTTAAGAGCAGTCATCGTCCCTATACTAACAGCAGTTAGGTGTACTGATCTCAGAGAAGGGTTAAGGCCAAGCACCAAGGCAATGAATAGCAGTGGGAGGTGAACAGAGTCCTGTGGCCATGGCCACCCATGGATCTGTCAGCACAGACTTCTTCCACTCTGAGGTTCATAAAAGCCCAAGGCTCAGCCAGAGAGGGGCAGAGGATAGTCAGAGGACAAAGAAGGCAGAGTGATGACTGGACGGGACAACCAGCTGCAGGGAGGAGTACCCTCTCTGTTGATAGCTGAAGACATGAGCAACTGGCAGAGAAGAGCTACCTTCTTTGCTTAGAGCTTCAGAGACCTGCAGAGATGTTTGAATGGAGAGCAACCTCCCACTCCAGGACCTGCTCTCTGCTGACAGTTGAACACTCCGTGGAATGACCTGCCTACAGAGTGGAGCTACCCACCGTGGGTATCCTCTGAGCTGTTCTAACACTACATAAAACTCTTCATATTCTTCACCCTTCATTTGTCTTTGTACTTCATTCTTCCTGGATGCAAGACAAGAACTCAGGCAAATGCACCACGGCCACAGAGGTTTCCAGCCAGAAAATCCACACCACTGATATCCTGTAAAAATAGTATTCAATGGGTAGTTTTTCAACCCTTGGCCTCCTCCCTGCCTACCCCTTTTGAAGTCCCCATGGTCTATTGTTCCCACTTTTTATCTGAGTGTATCCAGATAAATCCATGGTATTTGGTTTTCTGTTTCAGCACTAATTTACTTAGGATAACTACTTCCACAGCATCCGTGTTGCTGCAAAGAACATTCTTTCTTTTCTATGACTGTGTAATAATTCATGGTTTAAACGTAAAACAGTTTCTTCATCTAATCCACCATTAATAGAGATCTACATTGATTTCATGCCTTTGCTATTGTGAATAGTGCTGTCATAAATACGTGAGTACAGATGTCTTTTTCCTTTGGGTATATATCCAGTAATGGGATTTCTGGGTCAAATTGCAATTGTATTTTTAGTTCATTGAGAAATCTTCTTACTGCTTTTCAGAGAGGCTGAACTAATTTACAATGCCATCAACAAAGGGCAGGCATTCCTTTTTCTTAACAACCTTGATATCATCTGTTTTTTTTTTTGACTTTTCTTTTTTTTTTTTTGAGACAGGGTCTCATTCTGTCACCCAGACTGTCATGCAGTGGTGTGATCTTAGCTCATTGCAACCTCTGACTCCCAGACTCAAGTGATTCTGCTGCCTTTGCCTCCCAAATAGCTGAGATTACAGTTGCATGCCACTAATCTCCTGCTAACTTTTTGTATTTTTAGGAGAGATGGGATTTCACCATGTTGGCCAGGCTGGTCCTGACCTCAAAATACCCACCTGCCTCAGCCTCCCAAATTGCTGGGATTACAAGTGTAAGCCATTGTGCCTGGCCCTTTTTGGCTTTTTAATAATAGTCATTCTGACTGGTGTGAGATGATATCTCATTGTGGTTTTCATTTGTATTTCTCTGATGATTAGCGATGCTGAGTATTTTTTCCATGTTTGTTTGAGAAGTGTCAATTCATGTCCTTTGCCCACTTTAAAATGGGGTTATTTTAATCTTTCTTGTTGACTTGTTAAAGTTTCTTATGGTTTCTAGATATTAGGACTTTGTTAGATTCATGGTTTGTTAATATTTTCTCTCATTCTGTAGGTTGCCCGTTAAGTTTGCTGATAGTTTTCTTTTGCTGTTCAGAAGCTCTTAAGTTTAATTAGGTCCCAGTTGTCAGTATTTGTTTTTGTTGTGTTTCCTTTTAAGGAAATAGTCATAAATTCCTTGTCTAGGCCAAGGTCCAGAAGAGTATTTCCTACGTTTTTTCTGGAATTTGTATAGTTTGAGGTTTTATATTTAAGTTTGATGCATCTTGAGTTACTATTTACATGGTGATAGGTAGAAGTCCAATTCTTCTGTATATGGTTAGCCAGTCTCTCATCACCTTTTACTGAATAGGATGTCCTTTCCTCACTGTTTATTTTTGTTAACTTGGTCAAAAATCAGTTGGCTGCAGGTATGTGGCTTTACTCTTGGCTTCTCTATTACGTTGAATTGTTCTATATGTTTATTTTTATATTAATATCATGCTATTTTGGGTAACATCACCTTATAGTGTAGTTTAAAGTCATGTAATGGAATGCCTCTAGCTTTGGACGTTTTGCTTAAGATTGCTTTGCCTATGCTGACTATTTTTTGGTTTCATATAAATTTTAGAACAGATTTTCTCTAATTTTGTGAAGAATAACTTGGATAATTTGAGAGGAATTGCATGGAATCTTTGTATTCCTTTTGAGCCAGTATGAATTCCAATGATATTGATTCTTCTAATCCATAAGCAGGGAATGCTTTTTTATTTGTGTCCTCTATGACTTTTTTCAGCAATTTTGTATAGTATTCCTTGTACAGATATTTTACTTCCATGGTTAGATGTATTCCTAGGTATTTTATTATTTTTGTGTTTTTTTGTAAATGAGATTGTATTTTTGATTTGGTACTAAGTTTGAACATTATTTATGTATAGAAATGCTATTGAGTTTTGTTCATTGGTTTGGTATCCTGAAACTTAACTCAAATCATTTATCGAGTCTAGGAGACCTTTGTCAGAACCTTAAGGTTTCCTAGGTAAATAATTACATTATCATTGAAGAGAGATAATTTGACTTTCTCTTTTCGTATTTGAATGCATTTTACCTGTTTCTTTTGCCTGATTGCTTTTCGCTAGGATTTCCATTTCTATGTTGAATAGAAGTGATCAGCATGCCAACCTTGTTTTGTTCTAGTTCTTAGGGAAAATGATCCCAATTTTTGTACATTAGATATGATACTGGCTGAGGGTTTGTCACAGATGGCTGTTATTATTTTGAGATATGTTCCTTCAATGCTTAGTTTTTGTGGATTTTAATCATGAATGGATGTTGGATTTTATCAAATTATTTTCCTGCATTTATTGAGATGATCATATGTTTTTTTAAAAAAAAATTCTGTTAATGTGGGAAAATGCATTCCTTGTTTTGTGTAAGTTAAACCACCCTTGCATCCAAGGAATAAAGCCCACTTGATTGTGGTCAATTATTTTTTTGATGTTCTGCTGAATTTGGTTTGCCTGTATATTATTGAGAATTTCTGAATCTATGGCCAGCAGAGATATAGGTCTTTGGTTTTATTGTTGTTGTCTTTACAAGAGTTTGGTATCAGGATAATACTTATTTCATAGAATGAGTTAGGGAGAAATTGCTCCTCCTTGATATTTGGGAATAGTTTCAGTAAGATTGGTATTAGCTCTTTTTTTAATGTCTGGTAGAATTTGGCTCTGTGTCTATTTGGTCCAAGGCTTATTTTGGTTAGTATAATTTTTATTGCTGATTTAATATTGCAACTCATTATTAATATATTTAGAGTTTTTACTTCTTCCTTGTCCAATCTTGGGAGGTTGTGTATTTTTCAGAATTTATCCATTTTCTTTAGATTTTCTACTTTGTGCAAATAGAGATGTTCCCTGTAGTCTCTAATGATTTTTTATATTTCTGTAGTCAGTTGTAATGTCACCTCTGTCATTTCTAATTGTGCTTATTTAAAACTTGTCTCTTTTTTTCTTTGTATTTATTTAGTGATGGGTCTCTGGATTTTGTGTGTCTTTTTGAAAAGTAATTTTTTGTTTTGATCACCTATCTGTTGCTTCTTGGTCTCAATTGTGTTTAGTTCTCCTCTAATTTTTAATATTGATTTTCTTGTGCTAGGTTTTGGTTTCATTTGTTTTCATTTTGCTAGTTATTTTAGATGCAATGTTTGGTTGCTATCAGAGAGCTTTCTACTTGATGTAGGCACTTAGCTATAAACACTGCTTTTACTATATCCCAGAGGTTTTGGTATGTTGTGTCATCATTTTCATTTGTCTCAAAGAACTTTTTCATTTCTGTCTTAATTTTCTTCAAGAGCAAGCTGCTTTGTTTTCATGTATTTGTGTGATTTTGAGCTTCTCTTTGTATTGATTTCCATTTTTATTCCATTGTGGTCTGGGAAGATACTTGGTATGATTTCATTTTTTTAAATTTGTTGAGACTTGCTTTATGACTGAGCATTTTCTGTGTGGATATGAGAAGAATGCATACTCTGTAGTTGTGGGTGAACAATTCTGCATATGTCTAGTAGATTCAATTGTCCATGAGTAAAGTTTACATTTAGAATTTCTTTGTTAGTTTTTGCCTCGGTGATCTGTCTAATGATGTTACAGAGGTGTTGAAGTCTTCCACTATTATTGTATGCCTTTCTAAGTCTTTCTTAGATATAATAGTAATTGTTTACAAATCTAGGTGCTTCAGTGTTTGGTGCTATTAAGTATACTTAAATCAACTTGTTTAATTGAATCCTTTTTCATTAAGTAATTCATTTCCTTTCCTTTTCTATTGTTGTTAATTTACAGTTTCTTTTATCTGATACAAGAATAGCATTCCCCATTCTGTATGATAGAACTTTCTCTATCCCTTATCTTTGGGCCTATGGATGTAATTGCATGTGAGATGACTCTCTTGAAGAGAGATGGTTGGGTCTTTTTGTTTAAATCCAATATGCCACTCTGTGTCTTTTAAGTGAAGCATTTAGACCATTTACATTCTAGGTTAATATTGATATGTGATATTTTGTTAATTTCATGGTGTTTAGATTGTTTCTTTCTAGTTTTGATTGTGTAATTTTCTTTATGTGGTTTGTAGGCTGTGTATTCACTTGTGTTTTTATGATAATGCAGACTAAACTCTGATTTTCATCTAACCCAAATACTTCTCTAAGGGGTCTGGGGAGACATGCCATACAAATCAAAGATTCTCATTAGATGGGTTTTATTTAGCACTATATATCGTGATTTACTTTCCAACCTGACTCTGGCATAACATTATGAGACAAGGAAGAAAATAAAAATATTTTACCTGAAAACATGTTTCTTTGCCATATTTTGAAATGGTCATGCAAAGTTTTTCTTTGTGGGGGAAAATTTGCATTTGTAAATAACTTCTATTAACATAGCTAGCTACTTGCTTCCAGACCTTCCCAATCCTAAAGAGATTAATTAAGATCTGAAAGGGAAACACTTGTTATCTATTGTCTCCAAGGGCAGCCACTATAAGACTTCAAAAGAACTCTTGTCTCCACAATCTTTGTCTTAACCTGAGCATTCCCTTTCTATCAATCCCAGGTCTTCAGGCAAACTCAACCAATTGTCAGCCAGAAAATGTTTAAATTCACCTATATCCTGGAAGCCCCCGCTTTGAGTTTGAGTTATCCTGCCTTTCTAGACCAAACCAATGTATTTTTTAAATGTATTTGATTGATGTCTCATGCCTCTCTAAAATGTATAATACCCAGCTGCACCTCAATCACCTTGGACATATATTCTCAGGACCTCCCAAGGGCTGTGTCATGAGCCATGGTCTCTCATATTTGGCTCAGAATAAATCTCTTCAAATATTTTACAGCATTTGACTCTTTTCATTGACAAGAAATGGCGCCCAACATGGGGCCTCAAAGAAGACTCAGGAGCCCCAAGCAGTTTTCTGAAATCAGAGCTACAGTACCAGTCAGAGACAATTGAAGACTCACCAAGTTCAAGCTTCTCCTTTGGTGGAACTGGTAAGTCCTCCTGAGCACCATACCTCCCATTTTGGTTGATGGTCCTCAATTTATTCTGAGCTGGTTTTTCTCCTAGGAATTTGTTGTTCAAGGATCATAATTTGAGTTTGTATATGCATTTCTAAAAGGTGTTCCCTATTGCCCTTTCTCTCAGAAGTGATTTCAATTTGGCTTATTTGCGTGAGGAACTGAACTTGATTATTCTGTAGGCCACAGCTCAGTTCTTCCTTTTAAAAAAAAGTGTGGGAAAAAAAGCAATCTAAGAATAAGAAAAAAACACATAGAAAGACCCCCCTTTGGGCACTTCGTAGGTTTTATGGCACCTCTACTTCTTGCCAGAATTTATGTACAATGGAAATAATATGGTCTTTGTGCACATTTTACATTAAGGGAAAAGAGACCTAAGGTTGACCTGCAAACTACAGAATTTCTAAGTTTTCTTTCTCTATTTTCTTTTCTGCCTGCTTTAAATCTGCTGTTACTTTCTACTAGGGGAAACAAAAGAAAACAAACAAACAACCAAAAAAACCAACAACACTGTTTGGATCTAACAGTTTTTTGTTTTGTTTTTTTCAACTTGGCAAATTTATATTCATCTCATGGCCATAGTACTAAAGTAAAGCTATCGGATCTTTTTGTGTGTATGTGTATGTATGCATGTATGTGTGTGTATATTTAATGGCCTTTTTAAATTGTATAATTTTACATTTAATTGGTAGTTAAATTTGTTTTAATTTCCCTCTGGCACACCAAACATTTTCTCCCCATACCTTATGATGTAAATTTTGTCACTTGATCTTCATCTGAGTTGTTTCATTTAATAAGCAAATTTAGGGCTATTTAGCTGATTACTTTCTAGGGTGACGCAACATGTTATCAAGAATTTGAAAGGTCATGAAGGTAATGGACTAGTGTGATAGGCTGTGGAAGGAAAAGCAATCAAAGTCTCTCTGAACTATATTATGACACAAAGCTGAAGAGTTGATATACTCCAGAAGTAGGAGAGTAACGGTATATTGCTGGCCTTGCCAGCTGAAGGCAAATTGCTTCTGGTGAACTTTATGGACAGGAATGGAGAAAAAAGCATTTGCCAAATCAGTGGCTGTATATCAGGTACCAGGAGATGTGTTAATTTTTTCAACTGATGAAACCACATCTGGTACAGCAGCTCCAATTGGAGTCTCCACATGGTTACATTTATGATAATCCACTGTCATTCTCCAAGATTCATCTCTCTGGCACAGACCAAAGAGGAGAGTTGAATAGGGATGTTGGGAATCATCATCCCTGCATCTTTCAAGTCCTTGATGGTGGCACTAATCTCTGTGATCCATCCAGGGATGCAATATTGTTTATGATTTACTATTTTTCCAGGTAGAGGCAGCTCTAATGGTTATCATTTGGTCTTTCCCATCATAATAGCCCTCACCCTACCAGTCAGGGAGTCAAAGTGGGGATTCTTCCAGCTGCTAAGTATATCTATACCAATTATGCATTCTGTGGTAAATGACCACAGTATGAGTCTGGGGACACACTGGACCCAATGTAAGTCAGACCTGAGATCAAACTCCATTAATTGCCTAACCTCCATAACCCCCTACTTTAACTGCCATACCATAATGATGTTTTGGGTACCCTAGAATCAATGTCAGCTCAGAGTCAGTGTCTAGTGGTTTCCAAAAGGTCTTATCATTCCCCTATCCTCAGTACACATTTACCCTGCCAAACGGCCAAAGCATTGTCCATTCTCATGCATCTATGAATAAATACCTGAGACTAAGTAATTTATATATATATATATATATAAATTAAACTTATATATACATAAGTTTAATTGACTCACAGTTCCTCATGGATGGGGAAGCCTCAGGAAACTTAGACAATCATAGCAGAAGGGGAAGCAAACACATCCTCCTTCACATGAAGGTGGGAAGGAGAATAGCCAAGCAAAGTGGGGAAAAGTTCCTTATAGAACCATCAGATCTCTTGAGAACTCAGTCACTATCATGAGAACAGCATGAGGGAACCACACCCATGATCTAATAATCTCCCCTGAGGTCCCTTTCCCAATACGTGGGGATTACATTTCAAATTGCAATTCAAGATGAGATTTGCGTGGGGACACAGCCAGATCATATCATTGTGAACTAATGATTTAAATTTAAGACCTCAAACTATAAAAGTCCTGAAAGACAACTTAGGAAATACTTTATTGGCATTGGCTTTGGCAAAAAAAATTTGGCCAAGTCCCCCCAAAAAATGACAATAAAAATAGAAAAGTGGCACTTAAATAAACTAAACAGCTCCTGCAAAGCAAAGCAAAAGTAATTATCAACAGAGCAAACAGACAAGCTACAGAATAGGAGAAGATATTCACAAACTATGCATCTAACACAGGTCTAACATCTGGAATCTTTATGGAACTTAAATCAACAAGCAAAAAACAAGCCCATTAAAACTGGGCAAAGGACATGAACAGACACTTCTCAAAAGCAGCTGTAGAAAGCAGTGTCTATCTCTTCTTAGGAATTTTTTTTTCAATTTGAAAACAAATGGGTATTCAGCCAAATTGTTGGTTTAAGGCTGTCTTTTGCCTGAACTATTCAAATGAAGCATTTGAATTCTAGTCTACTGTATAAAACACATATGCATCTCAAAGAAAGATTGTGTGTCTTAAATTTCATAAAAAATGAAAAATTATATTGAGAGAAAGATAATCCCTGTCACATGTAAAGCCTATTTTTATGTCACAAACACTATTTTTTCTGAGCACAGCTTGTCATTTCTATGTTTTCCTCAATATTATTTGAAAAAAGCAAGTTGTGAATATAAGCAATGATTTGAGAAGCAAGCTTAACATAATAGTCTTCAACATTCCTGTCATCTTCCAATTCAAACTAATAGGATAATGTATGATGACAGTACAAGTCAATATTAATGGCACAATTAACTTTCTAAATTGAAAATATAAAGCTTGTGACAAGGTGAAGCATTTTTGCTTGGTTTATTTTTGTTTTGCCTTTTACTGTTTTCATTTAAGCAACTAAATATTTGTGGATAGCAGCCAAAACAAGTTTATCTTCTATGAAATTTCATTTTTTAGAATTTCTAGGGTCATCAGTGGTTTCCAGTATGCAGAGAAGTGATTATAAAATTACAGAAATGTCTTAATCTATTTAGCTAAGGGTTCTTTGAAATTACAAATCATGTAAAGCAGATTACATTAGTCATCATTTGCAAAGGGTTTACTTTGTGTAATGTTATTTTTTACATATGTGGCAAACTTATTCAATGATGCTTCAATTGCTTAAAATATTTTTGGGTATATAGCTTCTGAAACTTTCTCCAAAGATATGATTAAACCACAGAATATGACCATGTCTTCACACCCTTTCTGGACAAAATTATTATTCCTAACATTAGATTTATGGTTTCTAAAAAATTAAGTATATCTCTAAATAATAGCAAATCCTGTTCTGAAGATAATGTAGCTCTTAAAATTGAAACTATTGATTCATATTTTATCCATTGATAGAAAAAATCCTCAAAAATAATTTCAAATAATAATTGTATTATATGTTTCCTCTAGTTGATTTTACCAGTTGTCATATGCTAAGAAGTATCTAAAAATTGAAATATTTGTCTTTTTTATATTTAATTCAACTTCTTAAAGTAATTCTGAAAATAACTGAATAAAGTAATTCTGAAAAAAAACTTAAAATAACTTCTGAAAATAACTGCTTTTGCTCTTTAAGTAATTTTGTCACCTTTTTTCAGAATAATATATCAAATAATACATAACAACAGTCTGACATGTAAAAATAAGTTTACAAATGGTGTCACTGATATTACAAAATTGCTGAGAAAATACACATTATTAAATAATTCTCTTTTAATAAAAATATCACTAAGTATATTTTTCTTCTCACATTTTTGTATCTTTTCATCTAATTAACTAGTTTAATAAAATACACTTGACTGAACAATGGTTTGAACTGCAAGGTCCACGTACCTGCAGAATTTTTTTCAGTAAATTTCTCCTGCCGTCTCCTTTACTTGCTTTATTTAATTTGCCTCTGCAACCTCTCAGACAGTAGGACAATAGGACCCTTCCTATTCGTCCTCAGCATACTCAACATGAAGATGATGAGAATGAAATCTTACAGGTGATACAAATGATGATCTATTTTCACTAGTGAATAGTGAGTTTATTTTATCTCCCTTTTGATTTTCTTAATAACATTTTGTTTTCTCTAGCTCACTTTTTTCTAAGAATATAGTATATAATACATAATAACACATAAAATATATATTAATTGACTTTATGTTATCAATAAGGCTTCTGGTTAACAGTTAGCTTTTAGTAGTTAAAATTTGGGGGAACCATATATTATATGTAGAGTTTTGACTACACGGTCAGGGGAGTTGGTGCCCTTCACCCATGCATTATTCAATGTACTATACAACACTAATTAACACTTTTTGGCAGAACCTTGTCCTAAAAATAACTCCGCCTTATTTAAGTATCCATTCTGCATGATAAATATTTAAAACCATGTGAAAGAAATGTCCTGACTTCCTAACAATTTAAGTTCTGGCATCAGACTACCTGCATTTCAGTCTAATTGTAATTTTTGTTACCTTAGAAACATTTTACCAGTCTCCTTCAGTAAACATCTGGGCCATGGTGATAGTAATAATGATACATATCTTATGATGTTGGTCTGGGAATTAAATTAAAAATTTCATCTAACTGCTTAGCACTTTATCTGTCATTTAGAAATTTTATAGCTTTTCTCCATGATTTTCTGCCTAGGACCATATGTTCAGGTGATACAAATTATTTTAAACTTGGTCTTATAAAAAATAACTATTAACAATAGTAAATATTAAATTTCTGCAACTAAATAAGCATTTGCAAAAGCAAATAAAAGACTTTAAATTCTCTTTTTCTTAATCTTTGTTCTAGAGCTTTTGTGTATTAACTTTGAAAGATGCAAAGCATCATTTTATCTCTTTGTTTCTGCCTCATGAACACTGACTTCTTGAATACAGAAAAATAATTTGGTGCTGATCGCAGATTTTCTAGCAATTTATTTTTCTGATGCATCATGCTTGTTTGATAATAAGCACATCTTTACTTTCTGTTTGCAAATTTTATAGTGTAATTTTAGAAGTAGCCTACTTCAGGCATCTCAAAATTATGAATGGCTTTTAAGCTAGTACATCGAAGCCATTTCACTTTTTGTTTTTATATTTATTCATTTACTAAACCACTAGAGGGAAATAAAGCACATCATCCTTTTCCATAGTGAATGCCAATGATTGGGTTACTAGACCTTATCAAGGCTCTGGCTTTCATATTTAATCTAGCAGCTATGCTCTTCTTCTCTCAGAGTCAAAGTAAAGGCAAGATAATATTCCTTCAATTACGTGGTTTTCAGTATGCTAAAAACTTTTAATCTCAGCTATATGTTGAGAGCTAAAACAAGAATAAAGAAACTCTGAGTGTGGACTTATATCCAAATGTCCCTATTGGCAAATAAAGAAGACATCTTATATAATGTACCTTGAAATTGTTTCAAATATTTTAAGCAAAAAAAAAATAATATATATGTCTACTAATTCACATAAATTACTCTAAATTTATATAAACATAAATATGAAATGTGAGATATAATATTAATAGCAAAATAATAACAACTTATATAAATGAAAGGCCAAATTAGTATTAGGTTTTACTTCCCCTTACTTATCTGTTCCTTTAAAAGAAAGATTGAGGCCGGGCACGGTGGCTCAAGCCTGTAATCCCAGCACTTTGGGAGGCCGAGATGGGCGGATCACGAGGTCAGGACATCAAGACCATCCTGGTTAACACGTTGAAACCCCGTCTCTACTAAAAAAAAATAGAAAAAACTAGCCGGGCGAGGTGGCAGGCGCCTGTAGTCCCAGCTACTCGGGAGGCTGAGGCAGGAGAATGGCGTAAACTGGAGAGGCGGAGCTTGCAGTGAGCTGAGATCTGGCCACTGCACTCCAGCCTGGGCGACAGAGCCAGACTCGGTCTCAAAAAAAAAAAAAAAAAAAAAAAAGAAAGATTGAAAGATAGATGATTCAATGCTTGTCAGATAAGGCAGGTCTTGAGAAATTACTTTTCACACTAAAATAATATGAAAATATGTCATGATAATGGGAATCATTAAATTTCTTTTTCAGTTTTGCATATGTAACTTTTGAGTAGGGTACAATTAAAGAAATGAAAATAGTTAATCAATAAATAGAACACATTGGAGTGTAGTTTATAACATTTCTTTTCTTTTTATAATATACGTTTTTTATAGAAACTATGAATAAAGACATCACATTTTAAAAATTTCTAAGTAGCCATTGGAGGTACTTAAGCATATTAAAAGGCTAATGGCAATTGTGTATTTACCCTTATTTAGTACACATATGCTTAAGTTAGAAACATATTCATTTAGCTTGCTGCTCCCCTTATCTAGTCCTCCAACCCACTATGTTCAACTCAATTGTATATGTCCCATATGCTTCATCATTTGTATTTGGAGATATATGTTGTTGTCAGTTTTGAATTATAAATGACATTTTTTGTTGTAAATTCTACCAATACATATTACAAGTGTTACTTAAGACAGTTAGCAAAGAGTTAGTTTTAATCTTTTTGTTCATGCGTATCACTATTATCTTCCTGCAAAATTACTGTAATACAGTTAACAGTGTGAGGATAATATTTCCAAAAGATTCTGGTATTCTGATCATAACTGTTATTTAGTGGTATTAACTAAGATAGTAATTTTTTCATGGATTTTAAAAATATTTTAATTTTTAATTCTAACACATTTCAAACATAAAATAACAAAATAATTTGACATATAACCTTGTGTTCTTTTTTGTAATTAAGCCTCCATTATATTACCTTTAGCTCATTTTGTTTTACCTTTTAGAAATAAAATATTGCAGGCACAGGCAAAAGTCCACATGCTGATTCTTTTCTCTTTCTCATTCCCCAGAGCTAATCAAATTTCTGAAATTGGCATCATTTCTATATTTCCTACTATTATTGTGTATATTTTAATATGTAATATTCATACCAAATATAGCATTGCTTTGCTCTGCTCCTTGAAATGTTACATAATAATGGACTCAATAAGCTGTTTATGATTCTATATGTAAATGTAGAGGAGTGAAATTGGCCAGTATTATTCCAGCTAAGTATTGTCCTTTTTGATTTTAGTATGCAATAAAATGACACTAAAAATACGTACTTGGGGTTCAAGTTCTGGATAAGCTATATATTCATATGCTACCTTGTGTCCTAAAATAAGCATTAACTCTAATAAGTAAATAGGTAGAATAACGAAGACCAGAATACAAATACCATAAACATTTCAGTGAATTTATCATTTTTCTCCTTCTGGAGTCTCCCTGGCTTGAAATCATTGCACCAGAAGAGGCACTGGGACACAGAGGTAATTTCAAGAAATATCCTCTACTTCCTGATAAAGGAATGTGAAAGGAAACCTTTAACACTTAGAGACTTTGTATTCTTACATTTTTGTTTATTTTCTTTTCTCCATTCTTCTTTGTGCCAGTCCTCAAACAAGTATAGAGAGACGACTCTGAGTTTGATAAGAAGTATATACTGAAACACTAGAGCTAGCATCCTACTTAAAAATTAGTGATTTTTTTTTTTTTTTTTTTTTTTTCCTGAGAGTGAGAACATGTCATGGTTATCTACTCTTAGTGCTCTTATTCAGCATAGAACTACAAGTTCTACACAATAAAATAAAGCAACAATGAATAAATGAATGAAACAAAAGGTATTCATATTTAAAAGGAAGAAATCAAACTGTTTTTGTTTACAGGTGAAATTTTTTTTGTATTAAGAAAATACTGAGGAATCTAAAAAACAAACAACAACAAAAACTGGTAGAGTTAAAAAGGAAATTCATAGTAGTCATAGAATACAAAATGAACACACAAAAATGTATTGTATTTCTACATACTAGCAATCAACATATGGAGACCAAAACTTAAATGATGCAGTATCACTTACAATTGTCCTAGACATAATTCTAACAAAACATGTAATAGATTTGTATCTTAAGACTACAAAGTTCTAATGAAAAAAATAAAAGATATAAACAAATCATACCATGTTTAAATAAAACATACAGTGTTCATAGATTGGAAGACAGAAAAGAAAGATTTAAATTCTAACCAAATTAAACAGATTTAATCCAATTCTTATAAGAATTCTTGGAAGATTATGTATAGAGAGATACATGATTATTCTAAAATTTATGTGGAACTGCAAAGGAGATAGAAAACCAAATTATTCTTAAAAAAAATAATAAAATAGGGGCTGGGTGTGCTGACTTATGCCTGTAATGCCAGCACTTTGGGAGGCAGAAGCAGGCAGATAATGAGGTCAACAGATCAAGTCCACCCTGGCCAACATGGTGAAACCCCGTCACTACCAAAAATACAAAAGTTAGCTGGGTCAGGTGGTGCATGCCTGTAGTACCAGCTACTTGGGAGGTTGAGGCAGGAGAATTACTTGAACGCGGGAGGTGGAGGTTGCAGTGAGCTGAGATTGCACCACTGCACTCCAGCCTGGCGACAGGGTGAGACTCCATCTCAAATAATAATAATAAACTAGGATCCTGGTACCTGAAATTAAAGTTTATCACATAATTACAGTTATCAGTTGGAATTTGTGGAAGAATAAACATCTTGATTAATGAAACAGAATAGAGGACTCAGGGATGAACTCTCAACTGAATTTGACAAAGGAACAAAATTAATGAAATGTTAAACTAAATTAAATTTGGCATAAAGCTACCTCCATACTTTGAATCTCTACCTAGAAAACTGCAACCTAACTTATTACATAAACTGAAATTTTTCTTAAGAGTATATTCTTGTAACAAATAGCTGAGTCCCAGTCAATCACAGTAACTGAGCTTCAGTCAATCACAGGTTGCCAACTGCTAAGACCATGTCCATATAAGGCAAGTGACTAATCATACCATGTACAAATAAGTCAGCTATAACGGATCAAGCTGTTTCTGTACAACACTTCCTTTTTCTCTATAAATACTTCCTGTCCGCATTGCTGAGTGGAGCTTTCTGAACCTCTCATTATTTTGAGGGCTGCCCAATTTATGAATTATTTTTGCTCAAACACATTTTGCTAAATTTAATTTATCTAAGGTTTTACGTTTAATAGAAGGAAAGATAGACTTTTACTAGAGTAATAGGACTCCCATAGGCAAAACAAAGGTTAAAAAAAAAAAAAAAAAAAAAAACTAACCTAAACATTACATCCTATACAAAAATTAGCTCACAACACATTACTATACAAGACATAATGTTACAAATAATATATTACAAATATACAAAACGATATTGATATGGCTGGGCTCTTTGTCCCTGCCCAAATCTCATCTTGAATTGTAATACCCATGTGTCAGGGGAAAAAAAAACTGGTGGGAGGTGATTGGATTATAGCTGCGGTTTCCCCTATTCTGTTCTCATGATAGTGAACGAATTTTCATGAGATCTGATGGTTTTACAAGTGTCTGACATTTCCCTGCTCGCTCTTCTCTCTCCTGCCACCATGTGAAGAAGGTCCTTGCTTCACCTTCGCCTTTTGCCATGATTATTAGTTTCCAGAGTCCTCTCTAGCCATGTGGAACTGTGAGTCTATTAAACTTTCCTTTATAAATTACCCAGCCTTGAGTAGTATCTTTATAGCAAGTGTGAGAATGGACTAATATAAATACCATAAACACTTTATGAAAAAAATGTTGAGAAAATCGTCAGAACCTAAGGTAAGCTAAGAGTTCTTAGACTTAACACTGAACTATGATCCCTAAAAGAAATACAATCTATAATTTGGACACAATAAAAATCAAAAACTTATTCAGTTAAGTAGATGAAAAGACAAGTTACAAAATATTCATGCCCAAATTACGGAGGCTGAGGCACGAGAAAGGCGTGAACTCAGGAGGCGGAGCTTGCAGTGAGCCGAGATCGCGCCACTGCACTCCAGCCTGGGCGACAGAGCGAGATTCCTTCGCAAAACAAACAGACAAACAACAACAACAACAAAAAAAAACTCTCAATAAAACTGTTCTTGTCTAGACAAAATACATGAACAGATATTTTACTGAGTAGAGTGCTAAAAGGTGGAAAATAAGCACATAGAATGCTGTTTATTATCTTAGTCTATTAGGGAAATGCAAATTAAACCATAAAGAATTATAAATACACATCTATATATACATGATAATGGCTAAAATTAAAAGTAGTGGCAGCACCAAAGGTTGGCAGAAATATGGAGAAGTTGGATTACTCAAACATTTCTGAAGGAATATAAAATGCTTCAGTCATTTTATACTTTGTGAAACAAATTGGCAATTTGTTAAAAATCTAGAAGCAATTACTAAACACTGAGCAAGTGTAATGCTACTTTCAGAGAAATGAAAACTTATGTTCACCCTCAAATTTGGTAATGGATATTTGTTCATAGCAGCTTTATATGTAATAGCCCACAGCAGGAAGCAACCGGAATGTTATTCACGGGTAAATCATTAAACAGACTGTGTTATATACATATCATGAAATACTACTCAGCAATAAAAATGAATAACTGTTGATTCAAGCAACAACTTCTATGGATCTCCAGAGAATTATGCTGAGCAAAAAATAAAAACACCCCAATCCCCAAAGATTAATGCTTTATGATACCTTTTACGTAATACTATCACAATAGTAGAATTGTAGAGATGGAGAAAAGTTAGTGGTTGTTGGGTGTTAAGAACAGGACACAGATTGGTCAGAAAATGGGTAGTTATAAAAGGGCAACACAAGAAATTATTGTGGTGGTAGACTTGTCCTGTATATTTTCTGAATTAATGCCAATATCCTGGTTGTGATATTGTACTATATTTCTGCAAGGTATTACCACTGGGGTATTGGGTAAAACGTACGAGGGATGTTTCTGTATTACTTTTTACAATTTCATGTGAATCTTCAATTAAATAAAAAGTATAATTAAAAATAATTTTGATCACTTTATTTAATGAGATAAATCTAAGATTTAGAATTTGGAGAAGTGGAAACTAAAAGTAACAGATATGGAAAAATATAAACCATAAAACTGAAAAATATAATATATAATATTAACAAGTAAGGTGATCTATTTAAGAACATATTAGAGGGAGATGAGGAGAGAATTAAGAAAATGCTGGATAAAATAGTCAAAGTGAAACATAGAGAAATGATGGGATAGAAAATTCAGAAGAGCAAATAGGAGGGAAAGAAGGTAAAGTGAGAAATCCTCACGTATATTTAAATGGAATTTTAGAAGAAGATGTAAGGAAGAATGGAAATTTCCACGAATGAGTAATTTCCAAATCTGATAAACGTATCAAGTTATAGAATAAAAACTCCGTGAATTAAAAGATGGAACAATGAAAATTATCTACATTATAGGTGATTACAGTGTAAGAAAAGACAAAGAAAATTTCGAAAAAACAACCGAAGGAAAAAGAAAGCTTATATTCAAATTAGCAACAATTAGACCACTAAATCTGTTGCTCTTCAAAAATACAATTAATATAGCCATGAAGGTACAAGAACTATCAAAATTTGGCAAATATATTCATATCAATAATATTTAAATAGTTATTTTCAGACCTAAAAACTGAGGGAATTATTACCAGTACATATGCACTAAAGAAATTCTAATGACTATTTGCCAAGCAGAATAAAAATAATACAAGCTGGAGGATCAGAGACACAAAAAGTGTCTGAAAGCAAGAACAATTTTAAGTATGTTAGTAAATTCTAAATTAATTTTAATGTGTAACATTATTTTATATAATCATATTTATTATTATATCATTATTTTGGTATATACACACATATATGTGGTTGAATTGTGTCCCCCTAAAATTCACACATTGAAATACTAATCTCTAGTATGCCAGAAGGCTCAGAATGTGACTTTATGTGAAAGTAAGGTCATTACAGTTGAAATTGGTGTAGATTGGGTCATAGTGGAATAGGGGGAACCCCTAATCCAATGTGACAGGTGCTTTAATAAATAGAATACTGTGTGAGAAGAAAGCAGTAATCTGGGTAATATAGTTGCAGCCAAGTTGCATCAAAGAGTGCCAGAAAATCATCAGAAGATAAGAGGGACCACAGAGCAGATTCTTCCTCACAGCCCTCAAGTAAACCAACCTTCCCAATAGCTTGATCTCAGACTTCTAACCTCTAGAACTTTGGAACAATAAACTCCTATTCTTTCATGAAGCTAGTTGCTGGTATTTTGTTACTATAGGTTTGTCATACATAAATATATACACACACCATATATATACACACACACACATACACACACACACCATATATATACCATATATACACCTTGTATATACATACACACCAATATATATGACTATATATATACACACACACATACACACACGGTATGTATATGACATATATATTTATAAATATACACACATATATATGTATATAGATTTGAAAATACTAGAGTGAGTTAATATAATTAAGGGCCTTTTACAGTACAAAAAGTAAACAGTAATAAACAATTTTACATGGGAGTAATCAAAGTTTCATGTTGTAGTCTCCATGTTATTCAATAAAAATGTAGTAAAATAATGTTTAACAACTATGGAAATCATGAGAAAAAAGATCAACTGTTGATTAGTTAAAGAAGTCACAAATAGAAAATGGAACAAAGAGTAGGCAAATTATAAGATGAGGGATTGAAACATAAATATACCAGAAATTTCCTCAAATATAAACTTACTAAAGTTGGCATTTAATAGTAAAATTTCCTCAAATGCAACCTTACTAAAGTTGACATTTAATAGAAAAATATAGTCAGGTTAGATTTATGGGGAGAAAACAAACAACCTCTATGTTATTCATTGAAGCAAAAAGTATGCAAAATGTTTGAAAGAAAAATATGGACAAAGATGTCATGCCAAGCTTAACTAAATAAAAGCTGGTGCTACTATATTAATATCAGACAGGTTTGTCTCTAAGGTTGGAACAATGACCAGCAGTATGCTGAATCACCTTATAGGGATAAAGGGCACTTCAATTACCAAAGATGATGAAAATTCTCGATGTGAATATGCATAGCGAAATAATGCAATATAATCCACAAAAATACGTGTTTACAGGAAGAAACAGGCAAGTATAAAATGTACTACAATTTTGTGACAACTTGTAGAAAATGATGAAAAATTCTGGAAAGCTTAAGTCAATAAGTAAAAACAAATTGAAAGAAAATCAGAAAGTTTGACCAAATAGATATTGTATCCCCAACTGCAGGATGCATGCTTGACCATAAGGAAAACTCCACACATTTCAAAAGATTGGAATCCTAGAAATTATGTTATCTGAATACATTGTAATTAATGTGTACATGAATAACAAAAAGGTAGCTGAAAAATGTCATATCTTGAAATTAATAAATGTACTTCTATAAATTGTAGTTGAAGAAATCACAATGTACATCCAGTTACTATACAGCAAAACTTAGAGAATGTAGCTATCTGTCTATAAAGAACAAGGTATAAGCATGAATGCATGTATCATAAAAGAGCAAATAGTGATCACTATCTTCAGAATACAGAAAAAGAACAATAAATGTAAAGAACTAGCAATTCAAAAACAATATGTACATGAGTAAATTAGCAAAGTCAACACTTGTTCTTTGGGGAAAAAAACCCATTAATAAACCAAATGTTCATGAGACTAATGTAAAACAAAAAGTAAAAATGCAATGGATGATTTTAAT
Organism: Piliocolobus tephrosceles; assembly: GCF_002776525.5. Lineage (NCBI taxonomy): Eukaryota > Metazoa > Chordata > Mammalia > Primates > Cercopithecidae > Piliocolobus > Piliocolobus tephrosceles. The sequence continues at coordinate 66,358,945 of NC_045439.1, read as the reverse complement.
ATATATGATATTAGGTATTAAAATAGTGACATCACTATAGAGTTTTCAGATATTAAAAATATAGTATGAAGAGATTTTGAATAACTTTACCACAAGTAATGTGAAGTTTTACACAAAATGGATAAAATTAGAAGAAATGTAAAACTATTTTTTGTAACTTTGGCTGGTGAATTTTGACATTGATTTTAATCCAGATGCCAATTGTTCTGTTCACCTCCTTGCCCAGGTGTGCTGTGGTGTCAGTCCAGTCCATAGGCTTACTGTTTGTGCACTTCATACTTGTATCTGATGCATCTGTTGCTACCACTCATCCTCTTGAGCTCCTCTTTAGCCTTGGCTATGGTGGGAAATCCCATGTGGAATTAGATTGAGTTTCAGTTGACAACATCTCACTTCAACTACTCTTTGTTTTTCCCCTGGGACTCCTCTGTCGGTGCATATATCAGAGTTACTCAGGCTGCACACAAGTGAAATACAAAAGTGTGTAGATTTAATACCATGAGGAAACCTCTCAAGCTTTTGGAGATTAGGGGACTAAACAAATGAATTAAATGTTCCTGGCTCCTTACACCATCCTTTAAGTAGAGAATAATGGCAGGCATTTGGGTGTTTCACAGGAGTTCCCAGTAGAATCCACTATCTTTGCCCAGAGCAGTAATCTCAGTAATGCACACACAAGTTGCCTTTTTCTCCTCTCCTGCATCACTAAATAAACTACAAATATGGAGTAGAAATTGAAGATAATGCTAGAACCTGGAGATCATTTCTTTCTTGAAGAAATACATCAAAATATACAGCAGATGCTCAGATGTAGGAAGTTCTAGTTCAACATAGAAACTCTGCAGACACAAGTGGAAAGTACCTGACACTGAGCTTTTATGTAACAACATTTTTTGAAATTGAACTACATATAAAGTTATCTCACTTTCTGTGGGGAAAATTATTCTGACTAAATAACAAACCTGCATGTAATTAAATACATGTACCAAAAGTGATATTGTGGCTGCATGTCTATGGACAACACAATATGACTTATAAATCATTAAAATTAGAATGCCAAGATTATTAGTAAAGTATCTAACTAACCCTGATAATGAAAAAAGAAAAAAGGCTGTGTTTAATTTGACATCAATAAGTGCAGACACTTTTTCTCCTAACCTTCACTACAACACTTCCATGTAGATGTTATTATCATTTTATAGATGAAATAGCTTCGAAAGCATTAAGTAGTTTTCTTAGAAAATGGCAAATCAATTCATTTGTCACTATTCTGTCTCAAAATCCATAATCTTTCAGCTATGCATGGCCTTACTAAATAAAGATCTATTTCTGTATTTCAGCTTTTGCTTCCATTTCTAATAGTCTAAGTCTCCTCTAGAATTAAAAAAATTCTGCAAGCCCTAATAATTTCCCATCATTTATTTAATTTAGGTGCTATTCTTTCTTCTATAAGCAATAACTCTATTTGTGAACATCCACTCTTCTCCAAGATTCTCCATAGTTGTGTGCTGGTGAGTAGTTTTGAAACCTCAGTGTTAACAGTTTAAATACCATGCCTCTTGTATCTAGGGAAAACCTTCGGGATTCTGCTCCTTAAAGCTGTTTAGTGCACGCACTGCCCACTTCTTCTAAACGTGAGATGTTCCTTGTAATGGGCTGATTCTCTACTTCTCACCAGCTGAGTCTCTTAGGAGCAGAGTATAATGAAGATATAATTATGAGAACATATGTAAAATAATTTTGTTAAAACATTGAAAAATGAAACAGAAATGAACCTTAAGAAAGAAAATGATCTTCCAGGTTATTAATAAATTGATATTAAAAAACAAGAAATAAAAATGAAGTTATTTCGCTTTTAGTTTCTTGTTTTTCTGTTCAAACAAAACCTTTTAAGTAAGAACTTAAAGAGGAATAAAATCAGACTTTCTGGAAACTCTAAGAAATGGGAGGTCACACTAATCCTAATGAGAAGTGACCTAATGATTAATTAGATGCAATTTTATAAATTGTATCTAAGCATAGCTTCTGCATTTAAAATGTTAAGTGGTAACAAACTGTGGTCATTTAAGTGACTAACACATTTATAAAACAATATATGCTTGACGTTTAAATATAAGTTAAATATAAGCTTTGACTAGAAGTTCAATACTTATTAAGGAAAAAATGTTGTGAAAATTGTTAATGATGGCAAGAAAGACTTTATCCAAGAAGGAATTATTACTGCAGTGGGGATTTGTAGTATGGAGGAGAGATTAGGCTCAACTCCGAAAAAAAGGAAAAATAGGGATTTATAGTCAAGGAAGTGGGGAAAATTTCTAAGAGGAAACATCAAGGGCAAGGGGTATTTAGGATTCTTGCTGCAGTCAGGCCAGGGTGAAATCAGATGTTGCCTGTGGGATGGTAAGGAATTAGGTATTTGATCAAATATCAAAAATAATTAGATGTCAAAGGAAAGAGTTTTGATTAAAATGACTTAGCCCAATTCTTGGGTAATGCAAAGACTGACAAGAAAGTCCAAAGGTCAAGGGCTTGTCTAGACCATGGCTTGGTGGAGCCTGAGTAATGTTTGGTCACTAATCGTTCGTTCTATTTTATAGTGTACTTCCTGTTTACCTCTGTTAGCTACAATATTAGCCTTAGAGTTTTGATTTGTAAGAAATACAAAATGTTAGAGTAGGAAGGGAACTTAGGGTATCACTAAACACAATATGTTCATTGTATGTCACAAAAATTGTGGTGCAGGAATATGATAGATGCAACATTAGAACATATATTTTTAGCAGAACCAAATTTCTTAATTTTAGTTTTATACTCTTTTTGTTATATAATACTGAGATATGAAGCCAAATTTTTAAATGTTCATAAACTTTATCCCTTTTAGCAAAAGAATATTCAGTGTTCTTAAATGAAGTTATTCAATAACTGCATCGAGTGAAATAAAATCGGCTTCATTTAAAATTTACCAGTTCCTTAAACACTGACTTTGGGGTCCCACTTACAATGTTATATAATTAGTTTTAATTTCATAAGATTTTTTATTTGATTCTAGCTCTGTAAACCGTTTTCTTTTCATGAGGTTTTTAGGTACATGTGATTAATTATCAGCCAATATTTGATATTGTCATACTCTTATTTTTATAAAAAGATTTCAGCTATATTAAATGTGTGAACTTAGAAGTTTGGATGGCATCAACTACATGATCAGTTGTCATTTTGAAGTAAATTTGTGGAAAATTCTTTTTTAAAAACGATTAACTTACATCTTCTATGGTCAATAAATTATAATAATAAAATTGTGACTTTATCCTTAGATTATACAAGTTTCTTTGAATATAAAATGGTACAAATTAAGACTATTCAATTTCATATTACATACTATATTAGGATCTGATCCAGGTTTTAATTAATTTTAAATAACATGTGCACAAAAATTCCCTTAACTTTTATGAAATCTAGTTATATTGTCATTGATTTACATAAGATATCATGTAGCAAGCACTCCATGCTTTATGAAATGTCTGTTTCCCAGGTTCCACTGATAATTCTGGCAGAAGCTCTCAACCATCATTTCAAAGCCAGTATTTATATTGAAAGCTGAGTAATTTAGCATAACTTCTACATAAAATGTCATCCTATAACATATTCTACCTTTGAAATTGCAAAGACATTTACAAATTGCAGTATAAGTTGCAATTTCCTCAATTTGGATTCCATTAGAATTACCAAAGGGGAATCAAAGGCAGTGAAAAAATTGCCTTGAAATATAATTGGTTTCAACACACTCTCAAGACCCAGAATGATTATATTAACTTCTTGCAACTATTTTTTAATAGTCTATAACTTAAACTTTTTAGCATCTCAGCAGAAAAAAATACATATTGTCACCCACTACACATTATATACCTCAAACAGGCTAGTTTTCAGAGTACCTACATCATTTATTTATTTAAAATTTATATATTAGATTTATAGTTCTTGTTGCTGGCTACATAAGGGTTAACTGTTATTATTATTGCTATTAGCAGAACTTGTGAGAACCATTAAAAATTAATCATTCTAACCCAATGTAGCTATAGAAACTTACAAGAGATAATAGTACTGACAAACATTTGTTAAGCCCTTACTTAAGAAAAGTACACAGTGATTTACAAATATAATTTAATTTATAATTTAATTTATTCTTCATTTAACCATGTGAGATGACTCTTCTGTTTTCCATTTTTGAAGATGAAGCCATCTAATTAGGTCAAGACCACACAGACATCATCTGAGCTCATGCTATCTGTCATTTTACCATTGTCTGTACCTATACCCAAATTTTGAAATCAATCATACTTTTTTTTCTTTTTTCTTTCTTTTTTTCTTTTTTTCTTGAGAGGGAGTCTTACTGTGTCGCTCAGGCTGGAGTGCAGTGGCGTGATCTTGGCTCACTGCAACCTCCGCCTCCTGGGTTCCAGCGATTCTCCTGCCTCAGCCTCCTAAGTAGCTGGGATTAGAGGCATGCACGTCAGACTAATTTTTGTATTTTTAGTAGAGATGGGGTTTCACCTTGTTAGCCAGGCTGGTCTCGAACTCCTGACCTCAAGTGATCCACCCACCTCGGCCTCCCAAAGTGCTGGGATTACAGGCGTGAGCCACTGTGCCAGGCCAGAAATTACCATACCTTCATGAACAGGCACACATATGCAGAAACTATATCAGCATTGTCTTACTATGGTTTTGTCTACCAGTTGGCAAAATTTTAATAACAAAGGTAAATTTTAAATACGTTTGGGAGCAATTGGGACTTGAGAAGGCATTAAATGAGAGAAGAGGGTGGAAATGTTCATGTTTAGTCAATGTCATGTCAACAGCTATAAGTTAGAAATGAAAGAGTGTGAGATGATATTTAGGTTTTGATGATACTGATAATAGCTATTATCTTACAATGAATGCCCAGCATGTGTAAAGCACATCACATGCATCATTTTTTCCAGGTTTCACTAAACTCTTAGACATTTATTATCCCTGTTGATGATGATCAATCTGAAATGTAAGGTTAGTTTATCAAAAATAACCCAAGAAGTTAAAAGTAGTTAATGATAGAGCCATAATTAAAACCATAGAGGGAAGATATTCACTGTAATAAGAGAATAGGAGAAACTGCCACATGAACTTTTGGCTATTATTTTGAAGGCTGCTGTAAAAATAAAGGCTAGATGACAATGGCTAAAAAGTATATGTCAGCAATTAAGACTTAACACAAATAGATAAAAGATATTGATCAAAACATATATTGGTACCAATGGGGTAAGAAATATTTATGAAATAATTATATTCAGTAAATATATTGAGATCTTAATAATATTAATATAAAATGATTACTTAATATTCTGATGATTTAATTTTGCCTTATGATTATTTTAAATTTAAATCAATATTTAACTTTTCTATCACTTCTTACTAAAACAAAATGATAACTCTGGGGTATCTGTAGTGTCAGTTTTACGATATTTATAAAAACATGGACATGTTTAAATATGACATTTGTATTTCAGAAAAAATTTTTTCACACTGAATGTGAATATAAATGAGATGAATAAATTCACATTATTGACTTACATTTATATGTCTAGGAAACAAGCATAACATTTTTCTTTCCTTCAGGCAAAAAGTTGATATGCCTCATGGCAGTGTTCCCTAGGCTTGCAAATGTTCTTGTGCATACCAGAAGTCATTTTTATACTATAATTTTGCAGAGTTTAACTAAACTATAGGTATACAAATGTAAGCCTGAATTTCATTTTCTGTCTTTTCTTGACATCTGATACATATATGCTTGTATATATATATATAAAACAATGAAATTAAAATACATTGTTTTATATTATTGTTAATATGTTTTATATGACATACAGGCAACCATAAATACTTCATAGTCACCAAAAAATGTAAGAATTGAATTTTTTTTTAAATGATGAGTTCCTGAGAAATACTTTGGTACAATTGAATCTTAGATAAATTCCACAACTAATTTTTAAAAACATAGACTACCTGAAATATTTAAAATATTTAGAGCAACTAAAACATTCTACAAACATTATTTTAGAGTACAGTTGTATTTTGTAATAGATAGGCTATGCATTTTGAAGTCAGACAGTTGGCTTTGTAACTGTGCTTCCTTACTGACTAATTGTGTGGAGTTCGCCAAGTAATTTAATCTCTCATTCTCAGCACCCTTGTTTGTGGAAACCAAACATAGAAAAAAGAAAAAGGAGGGAAGGAAGGAAGGAAGGAAAGAGGGAAGGAAAGGAAAGGAAAGGAAAGGGAAGGGAAGGGAAGGGAAGGGAAGGGAAGAAAGAAAGAAGGAAAGAAAGGAAGGAAGGAAGGAAGGAAGGAAGGAAGGAAGGAAGGAAGGAAGGAAGGAAGGAAATTTTTTTGCCAAAGCAAACAGTGCCCAGAGAAAATTGGTGTGCGTTGTACACTGCTGAGGGGAATGAAATAATATGATCATGTTGGGATATTCCTATGGAGGAATATGTTTTTGTTTTTCTCTTCCTGAAGTTTATATTACGGGAGCTCAATGGGAGATAACTATTACATTGTCTACTATTTCTTCTAATGGGAGTTTTTACCTGTAAGATCCAGCTTTACTTTCCTTATGTTACTTCAAAAATTCAAACAGTCATAGCTAATTCGTGGAGATTAGAGCCAAGTATAGTGACTGTGTCCCACCATCTGAAAGTATAACAGGGCTAGGGATTTTATCATGATATGTATGCACTCTATTGTGTCTGGCAAAAAAAAAAAAAAAAAAAAGGTATGTGTATATGGAACCAGTGTTCAGTGTATGCCAGTGTTCAGTGTATGAAATATTCTTTTAATCATCTGATATGAAATTTGAGGATTTAGCTATTTTCTACCAATGAAAAAAATAGTTCTAATAATGTAGCATTTAATATAATATATGCTTATGGGTAATGTGGAAAACATTTTTTTAGCACATTACCTGTGTTTATGTGATGCAAATATGAACAAGTCTTATGGACATTGGTTTGTGAAATCAAAAGGATTTTGCACTTCAAAATATCACACCATATCCCAGAATATCCGAGGTATCATTTCCAGAAAAAGCTCTGTCACTTGCTTTTATATATTCTACTGCTAACCATGATCATTACCTAACACTGATAAACTTTGTACAAATAAGAAAATGCATTTATATAATATAGCTCCAATGGGGGATCCACTTTGTGTCAGTTTTAATTGTTTAGATGTTGAAATAAATTAAACTGAGTTACACAGTCTTACCATCAACATGAAAGCTCCTTCTCTGAGCTATAGGCCAGAGACTGAGTTTCTGAAAAACAAACAAACAAACAAACCAACAAAAAAATGGTATGAGATGTGTACCAGTCCATTTTCATGCTGCTGATAAAGACATACCCGAGACTAGGAAATTTACAGAAGAAAGAGGTTTAATGGAGCCCTCACAGTTCCATGTTGCTGGATAAGTCTCACAGTAATGGTCAAAGCCAAGGAGGTACCACTCTTGTTTTTAAAACCATCAGATCTCATGAGACTCATTCACTATCAGAAGAACAGCGGAAGAAAGACCTGCCCCCATAATTCAATCACCTCCCACTGGGTTCCTCCCACAACACCTGGAAATTGTGGAGTTACAATTCAAGATGAGATTAGTGTGGAGAAACAGCCAAATCATATCATTCTGCCCTGGCTCCTCTAAATTTCGTGTCCTCACATTTCAAAACCAATTATGCCTTCCCAGCAGTCCCACAAAGTCTTAACTTACTTACTTCAGCATTAACTCAAAAGTCCACAGTCCAACATCTCATCTGAGACAAGGCAAGTTCCTTCCATGTATAAGCCTGTAAAATCCAAAGCAAGTTAATTACTTCCTAGAAACAATGGAGATACAGGCATTAGGTAAATACAGCTGTTCCAAATGGGAGAAACTGGCCAGAACACAGGGGCCAAAGGCCCCATGAAAGTCCAAAATCCATCAGAGCAGTCAAATCTTAAAACACCAAAATGATCTCCTTTGACTCCATGTCTCAAATCAGGTCACACTGCTGCAAGAGGTGTTCTTCCATAGCCTTGGGCAGCTCCATCCTTGTGACATTGCAGGGTATAGCCCCAGCTCCTGGCTGCATTCACTGGCTGCTGTCAAGAGTCTGTGGGTTTTACAGGCACACAGTACAAGCTGTTGGTGGATTCTGCCATTCTGGTGTCTGGATGATGGTGGCCCTCTTCTCACAGCTCCACTAGGTGATGCCGTAGTAGGGACACTGTGTGGTAGATCCAACCCCATATTTCCCTTCTGCACTGTCCTAGCAGAGGTTTTCCATGAGGGACCTGTCACTAAAGCAAACTTCTGCTTGGGCATCCAGGTGTTTCCACACATCCTCTGAAATCTAGGCAGAAGTTTCCAAACCTCTATTCTTTTTTTTTTCCTTTGAGACAGAGTCTCACTCTCACCAGTCTGGAGTGTAGTGGTGTGATCTCTGATCACTGCAACCTCTGCCTCCCAGGTTCAAGCAATTTTCCTGCCACAGCCTCCCAAGTAGCTGGCACTACAGGCCCTCACCACCACGCCCCAAGTAGCTGGCACTACAGGCCCTCACCACCACGCCCAACTAATTTTTGTATTTTTAGTAGAGACGGGTTTTCACCATGATGGCCAGGATGGTATTGACTTTGTGATCCACTTGCCTTGGCCTCTCATAGTGCTGGGATTACAGGCATGAGCCACAGTGCTGGCCTCAATTCTTGATCTCTCTGAACCCACAGGCTGAACACCACATGAAAGCTGCCAAGACTTGTGGCTTCCCTCCTCAGAAGCAACAGCCTAAGCTGTTACCTTGGCCCCTTTTAGTCACAGCAGAAGCAGCTGAGACACAGGGAGCCATGTCCCTACACTGCACACAGCAGAGGGACCCTGGGTCCAGTCCATGAAACCATTTTTTCCTCCACCACTGGGCCCTTGATGGAGGGGCTGCCACAAAGTTCTCTTACATACTCTAAAGACATTTTTCTCATTGTCTTGGTGGTTACCTTTCGGCTTCTTGTTCCTTATGCACATTTCTGCAGCTGGCTTGAGTTTCTACTCAGAAAATAAGATTTTCTTTCTATCACGTTGTCAGACTACAAATTTTCCAATCTTTTATGTGCTGTTTCCCTTTTAAAACTGAATGGTTTTAACCGCACCCAAGTCACCCCTTTAATGCTTTGCTGATTAAAAATTTCTTCCTCCAGATACTCTAAATTCTCTCTTTCGAGTTCAAAAGTTCCTCAATCCTCTACAGCAGGGGCAAAATGCTACCAGTCTCTTTGCTAAAACATGACATGAGTCACCTTTGCTCCAGTTCCCCACAAGTTCCTCATCTCCATCTGAGACCACCTCAGCCTGGACCTTATTGTTCATATCACTATCTGCATTTTTGTCAAAGCCATTCAACAAGTCTCTAGGAAGCTCCAAACTTTCCCACATTTTCCTGTTTTACTGAGCCCTCCAAACTGTTTCAACCTCTGTCTGTTACCCAGTTCCAAAGTCACTTCCACATTTTTGGTTATGTTTTAAGCAACACCCCACTGCTGGGTATTACTGAGTATTTACTGTATTAGCCCATTTTCATACTGCTAATAAAAACATACCTGAGACTGGGCAATTTACAAAAGAAGGAGGTTTAATGGAGAACTCACAGTTCCACTTTGCTGGCCAAGCCTCACGATCATGGTGGAAGCCAAGGAAGTACAAGTCACATCTTACTTGGATGGCAGCAGGCAAAGAGAGAGTTTGTGCAGGGAGACTCCCATTTGTAAAACCATCAGATCTAATGAGACTCATTCACTATCACGAGAACAGTGCAGGGAAGATCTACCCTCATAATTCAATCACCTCCCTCCAAATTCCTCCCACAACAGGTGGAAATTGTGAGTTACAATTCAGATGAGATTTGGGTGGGGACACAGCCAAACCATATCAAGGTACATCAACTATTGATAATGCAGAGAATGACTTTAGGGAAAATGCTTCTACGGTTGGTTGACACCATGATGACACACAGACAACTGAAAGACACAGAATGTCTAAAAATATTTTTGTTAGGAATCTATGCCTTTAAGAATAATTACGTGGGATTGAGTGAAACTTTAAATGGAAATTGATTTGTTTATTTATCTGAGACTACTGCTGTCACTACTTTTAATGGTCTATTTTCTAGTGGTAAAAAAATCCACCTTCCTTTTTTCCATAATTTACATTCTGTTTCAACATCGTTTTTCAAGGTATACTTATGCAATCTAGAATTAACACCCTCTTGAAAACCCAAGCCTAAAAGACAATAACTTCAGCTACTGGCTTTTTAAAATTTCTTTTTGATTGGTTTATTGTTGTAGCAGCTACCTCAGAATCCATTAAAAAATAAAATCCGGGTTTCAGCTGATCTACATTTAGGAATAAAAAGAAATTTAGAAACTAAATTTCTCAGAATAATTTTCACATTGTTGCAGCATCCCATCAGAATCAAGAAAATACATAGATTTCCCTGGGTGGAATGTAAGAAAGGAAATTATTAAGTAATAAGCTTAAAGTGAAAAATCACTAACACAAGCAAATATGTCTCAAGAGAACTGAAGTATGATGCTTGTAATAATTGGAATTCAGAGGCGTGTTTTACAATAGACCAAGCTTAGAAAAATCATAACCATTTTTATAAAAAGACATTGTGACAAATTTTACTCTTTTAAACCACATCACCTTTGAAAAATATTAAGCATATTTCTAGGTAATTGTTCTGTCTGGGTCAAAAATAATGGTGTAAAAATATAGGTTTATAACAATAATAAATGGTACAAATATTATTTGAAATACCTTTATGATTCATTTTATGCTGCATGGAAATAAAGTTATGTTTTTAATTTTTGTAGGATTCAATCCTCCTTTATCCCTGATATAATTAAATTAACCAATTTTGTGGGAAAAGTTATTTCTGGATATATTCTATTTTGTTATATGTGAGAAAAGTCACTACTACAGACCAAGATTTACCCTTCATATGTGGAGATATATATATATATGCCTAAGATCTTCTCCCAGAATACTGGTCTAATATTTTCTCTATGCTTTAGTTAGATTTCAGTTCATGTGATGATAGCTCACATTAACAAATGTGAAAATCCCTGAGGAAAAAGCACTGTATTCTTTATTTCTGTCCTCTAAACATAATGGTTGATAAGGAAGGAAAATATTACTATTATTGTTATTATTGTTATTATTATTATAATATCTGGGAAAATAGAAGTAATAAAAATATAGCACTGTACTCTTTTATTTAAGGAATTTTCTTGGCAGAAGTTAATTCTCTTGTCTGTACTTGTATGAATCACTTAGAGCCAAGCTAGGAGGATTATGTGTGTTAAATATCATTGCACTCACACACACACATACACACACACACACATTTTGTGTGTACACCGAAGGGGAAAGAAAAAAATAAATTCAAGCATACAAAATAAAAAATTCTTGGTGTAAAGACTACCTGGAATATATACCATGGAAGCTGAGTCAGAAGGAGATTTTGTTTAGAAGTTCTCCCTTAATGTAGTAAATTTATGTAATGGAATCATATCAATGTATATACAGCTGTTACTGTTAGTCATAACAGTATGCTTATTGTATAAATTAGACTTCAGCTGGTTTTCAACATGTATATGAAATTTAAAAGACAATCAAATAAACAACAAATGCAATTAATACTTTTCACACACACACCCACACACACCCATACACCCACCCCCCCCCACACACACACACACAAATTAAGCAGATCTTTTCTCATTGGGATTAGAGAAAGAAAATTGTCCCAAACCTCAGTGGTACAGAACGTTTTTGTATGATGTAATTCAGCCCTTTCTGGATATAATTGGTATTCCACATTAAATACTTGAGTGATATTCTTATAGACTTTAATGAGATTAAAAACTCCTTCTGGGAAATTAGGGTTGCGTACTCAACTGATTGACTAGCTTAATGATCTTTAGGCAGATAGTCCTGCATTGTATTGTTTCTTTTAATACTATCTCCTTTCCATACTGCTCATCCTTCAAGGCCTGTTTAATTCTCTCTTACTGTAAGCTTCAAATATAATTCTGATACATGGTTAAAATATTATTTCTGATATATTTATTCACTATCACATACATTCCAATAAAGAAGAAAGTTTATATTCATCAATGTAAACAGTGTTATGCATTAGGGGTTTCAAAATAAAGAGCCACCACAGATGTCTTAGCTAAAATCTGTGCAGCTTATGCTATATGAAAAACCCTATTCTAACCTTTTATGTATTATATTAACTCATTCATCCTCAAAACAACCCTGCACATGAAAGTGTTACTATTCTCACTTAACAGGTGAAAGTCTTTTAAAGTTCAGTGAGATTAGGAAGTGTGCACAAGTCCTCACAATAATGAGAAACACCTGATATATGTTCACATTTTGATTTATTGCAGGAAATAACAAAAATACATTCCCAGTGGTAATAATCAGAGCCATTATGCTGTTCAACTCCAAAAATGACAATTTATCCAATCATTGAAGATAAATCATATGAATTTACATTTTGCATAGTCTTTGTAAAAGAAGTTTAAATGTGATAAAATATGTAGAAGCATTTTATATAAAATATATATTTTCAGTGGGTTAATGCAGAGAAATATATTCATGACTTCAGAATATTACACATCAGTTAAAATGTTTCATGGATCTGATATTAATAAATTGTGAACTGTGTTTCGGTATTATAAAATTAATGATTTATATGTTACATATAAAAATGCATATATAGTTGGGTTTCCATATAAGCTTCTTTATTAATATTTTACCCTTTTCCCCCAAAACAGCATGAAATATTCGATAGTTGAATCCATTGAAAAGCTTATATACATACACACATATATTTAAATATTGGTGGATCTTATGTTACATAAAAGGCAATAAGCATGATTGGTAAAAATGTTCTATTTCTCCAGTAAACCGCTCTAAATATATATTAGAATTTAGTTTTGATACTAAATACATAATAATTGCACATATTTATGAGATACATGTAATATTATGATACATGCGATATTATGATACATGCATAGAATATGTCATGATCAAATCAGTTTGTTTAGGATGTTAATCCCCTACATTATTATCTCTTTGTACTAGGATCATTTGAAATCTTCTCTTTTAGCTATTAAAAAATATACAGGCTGGCATGATGGCTCACACCTGTAATCACAGCACTTTGGGAAGCTGAGGAGGGTAGATCACTTGAGGTCAGGTGAAACGCTCTTTCTACCAAAAATACAAGAATTAGCTGGGCGTGGTGGTGCGTGCCTGTAATCCTAGCTACTTGGGAGGCTGAGGCAGGAGAATTGCTTGAACCTGGGAGGTAGAGGTTGCAGTGAGTCAAAATCACGTCATTGTACTCCATCCTGGGAGACAGGGTGAGACTCCGTGTGTGTATACATGTATACATACACACACACACACACACACACATTTTATAGTTACCTATAATCACCCAACCATGCTGTTAAGCTCTAGAACTTATTCCTTATAACTCTATGTTTGTACCCATTAACTATCTTTTCTTCATTTCCAAACCCCACCCTTCCCAACCTCAGATAACTGTCATTCCACTCTCTACCTCCATGATATCAACCTGCTTTTTAGCACCCACATGAATGAGAACATGTAATATTTGTCTTTTATTCCTGGCTTATTTCACTTAACATAATGACTGTTAGTACCAGGCTTGTAACTGCAAAGTATTCTTTTTTTTCTTTTTTATGGCTAAATAGTATTCAACTGTGTGTACATTTTCTTTATCCATTGAGCCTTTGATAAACACTTAGATTGATTCCATATCTTGGCTATTGTGAATAGTGCTGCAATTAACCTGGGTATCCAGGTTTTCAGGTATTTAGAATACCCTGAGTATACAGGCATTTAAGTATCCTTTTGATATACTAATTTCCTTTTCTTTGGATAAATACTATGTAGTAGGATTGCTGAATTGTACAGTAGTTCTATTTTTAGTTTTTAAGAAATCTCCAAAGTGTTTCAAATAATGGCTGTACTAATATACATTCCCACCAATCATGTGTGAGTTCCCTTATCTCCACATCCTTGCCAATATCTATTTTTTTTGTCTTTTTAGTAATATCCATTCTAAATGGTGTAAGATAATATCTCATTTTGGTTTTAATTTGCAGTTATCTGATGATTAGCAACATTGAATAGTTTTTCATATACTTGTAGGCAATTTGAATGTCTTCTTTTGATAAACATATATTTAGATTTTTTGTCCAGTTTTTAACATTATTTTCTGTTTTTGCTGTTGTCTGAGTTCCATGTAGTCTATGTATTAGTTTTTTGTCAGATGAATAGTTTGCAAATATATACTTTCATTCTACAAATTGTCTTTTCACTCCGTTGATGGTTTTCTTTGCTGTGCAAAAACTCTTTAGTTTGATATGATCCCATTTGTCTATTTTTGTTGTTGTCGTGGTGGGCATTTGAGGTTTTAACCATAAAATCTTTGCCGGGAAGAATGCCTTGAAAATTTTCTCTTATATTTTTTGCTAATAGTTTTATAGTGTCAGATCTTACATTTAAGTTGCTAACTTATTTTGAGTTTACTTTTTATAGTGCTAGATTTAGTGGTCTAGTTTCCTTGTTTTGTGTATGAATATATGGCACCTTTTCCCAGCACCTTTTATTGAAGAGGGTATCATTTCCCTAATGAATGTTCTTGGAGGCATTGTTGAAAACCAGTTGGCTGTAAATATGTGAATTTATTTCCATTCTCTACTCTGTTCCCTCTGTTCCATTGGTCGAAGTGTGTATTTTTATAACAATATCATGCTGTTTGATTAAATCAACTATGTGATGGCTCCAGCTTTATTTATTTTGCTCATGGTTGCTTTAGCTGTTTGGGGTCTTTGGAGTTCTGTATGAATTTTAGGATCTTTTTTCTATTATTGTGAACTGTGCCATGGGAATTTTGATAGATATTGTATTGACTCTGGAGATTGCTTTGCATAACATGGTCATTTTAACAAAACTAATTATCTCCATTCATGAGCATGAGATGTCTTTCCATTTGTTTGTGTTCTCTTTAATTTTTTTCTTCAGTGTTTTGTAGTTTACCTTGTTGAGGCCTTTTCTTTCCTTGGGTAAATTAATTTCCTGGTATTTTTTGTAGCTGCGGTAAATGGGATTGCTTTCTTGATATTTTGTTTTCAAACAGCTCATTATTTGTTCATAGAAACACTTCTCATTTCTGTATGTTGATTTTGTATTTTGCGACATTACTGAATTGATCAATTCCAAGAGTTTTTCAGTGGCTTTTCTATACATAAAATCATGTCATCTGCAAAGAGAGACAAGTTGCCTTTCTCTTTTCCAAGGTGGATACTTTTTATTTCTTTCTCTTGCTTTATTGCTCTAGCTAGAACTTCTAGTACTCTGTTGAATAAGTGTCAAAAGTAGGCATCATTATCTTGTTTCAGTTCCTGGAGGAAAGGTTTTCAGCTTTTTCCCAGTCAGTATTATGTTAGCTGTGGGTTTGTCACATATAGTCTTTATTGTGTTGAGAAATGTTCTTTCTATATGTAATCTATTTAGAGTATTTATAATGAAAGGATGTTCAGTTTTGTTAATATTTTCAGTATCTATTGAGATGCTTATATGGTTTTTGTCCTTTACCTTGTTAATATGATCACAGTTATTGATTTGTATATTTGTATGTTGAACTATCCTTGCATCCTCTTGATAAATAAATCTCACTTGTTCATGGTGTATTATCATTCTGATGTGTTGTTGGATTGGGTTTGCTAGTTTTTTTTTAAGGATTTTTGCATCTGTGTTCTTTGGAGGTATTGACTTGTAGTTTTCATTCATTGTTGTGTCCTTGTCTGATTTTGGTATCAAAGTAATGCTGACCTTGTAGAATGAGTGAGAAAGAATTCTGTCTCTTCTTCAACTTTTTAGAGTAGTTGAGAAGATTTGGTGTTAAATCTTCTTGGTAAGTTTGGTAGAATTTAGCAGTAGAGCCAGCAGGTACTGGACTCTTAGTTGAGAGGCTTTATTACTAATTCAATATTATTACTCATTATTAATCTGTTCAGGTTTTCTATTTCTTTCTTATTCAATCTTTGTAGGTTGTATATGTCCAGGAATTTATTAATTTCCTGAAGTTTTAAAAAATATTTTAGTGTATAGTTGTTCATAATTATCTCTGATGATCTTTTCCTTGAAATATTTTAAGTATTATTTTCCTGGGTAATATACTTTTCCTCAGTCATTAAAGTGAAATATGACTGAGCTCTCAATTTTGTACTTACAATTTCTAGGGATAAAGTAGGGGACAAATCATAGAATATCCCCGCTTTCATGCATCCTATATTTTAATGGTGAAGGTTAAAAATAATGAATAAATAACAAATTTATTATGTTAGATATAATTATATTAGATATAACATAATTGACATTTTGGACCATTCATTATTTTTGTTGTGGGCCACTGTCTTGTTTATGTTTAACAGCGTCCCTGGCTTCTTCCCACTAGATGCTGGGACACCTGACCTAATGTTCATGGGAATCAAAAATATCTCCAGATATTTCTAAATGTTCCTGAGGTTTCAGTTGGGGGATAATATTGCCCCCAGTAGAGAATGACTGGGGTAATGATACTGCGACAGAAAAATACAAATAACTAGAATAAGACTGAACTGTGTGTTAGGTGAGTTGATTGAGATCTTAAATAATGCCTTCCTAACCTTAACCCTCATGATTTGCCGTCTTATAAAGAGTGCAGGAATTCCGACATGTCTTTAGAGGCAATTACACTTGGCTGAAGGTCTTTGCCTGGCTGTGTGTCTGCCTGTGTCAATTACCATCCTGTTTCAAATCTCATTCATCCCTTGTTGAGTTGAGAACAGACACTTACAGGGCAATTTAAATATCCAGTTATGGCACAACCTAATATAGGAAAATGCCTTGATGGCTTAGATTTACAGTTCTATACAAATTTGATCACAAGCATTGGTCAAGCACAAGGCTCTATGTGTTCCCCGAGCAAGTGATATTGTGCTGTATCCTTAAAATGCTGGATCTCTCTGTCCCCAAAATGTACTTAATTGGCCAGATGCAGTGACTCAGCCTGTAATACCAGCACTCTGGGAGGCTGAGGGCGGATCACCTGAGGTTGGGAGTTCGAGACCGGCCTGACCAACATAGAGAACCTTCATCTCTACTAAAAAAACAAAATTAGCTCGGTAAGGTGGTGCATACCTGTAAACCTGGCTACTCGGGAGACTGAGGCAGGAGAATCAGTTGAACCTGGGAGGCAGAGTTTGCAGTGAGCCGAGATTGCACCATTGTGCTTCAGACTGGGCGACAAGAGAAAAACTCCTCCGTCTTAGGAAAAAAAAAAAAAAAAAAAAATATATATATATATATATATA
>NC_045439.1:66339778-66341022 GCF_002776525.5 Piliocolobus tephrosceles | reverse complement strand
TATTAGTTTTCTGTGGCTTCCATAATAAATATTTATGAATTTAATGAAGTAAAACAAGGAAAATCTATTCTTCCACAGTTGGGTTCAGAAACCTGAAATCAAGGTTTCAGGGGGTCCACACTCCCTCAGAAGGCCCTGGATGACAATCTGTTTATTACTTCTTCTAGATTTTGATGTCTCCAGGCATTCCTAGTTGTTCCTTGGTTTGTGGCCACATCACTTCAATTTCTGCCTCCATCTTTGCAAAACCTGTGTGTCTCATCTCCTTTCGCATCTCTTTTCTAAGGACACTTAGAAATGGCACTTACGACATGCTTGGATAATCCTAGGTAATTTCCTTCTTGAGATCCTTAGTTTGACCACATCTGTTAATTTATCAGGTAATATTCACATTGACCACTCTTTTGTCTACCTAGACCCTATTGTTTTTTCAAGACCATGAATAAACTCGATTTGCTCAAAAAGTTTCCCTCTGGCTATTGTAGACAGCTTCAATATTTCATTTAAAATTTATTTGATATTATAACATAATATCTCACCGTACTTTTTCCTTATTTCAGGAATCATATCTTCCCTGTTTCAAATAACAAGCATTGTGATAATGTGGACACTAAGGAGCAACAATTTATCTAAAGGTAAGAATAAAGATAGACTTTCAGACTACGAGATGGGCCTGAAAAAATATCTGATCAAGCTATTCAGTTTTACAGACAAAAAGGGTGAAGGCTGGAAAACCTAAAAAACCTATATACTGTTCTCAGATAGACACTATGTTGTCTGCTTGAATGAAGAAAATTTGGTAACATGATTGAGGATGTTAATATACTCTACATTTTTTTAGCTTGTCAACTTGAACAAGTTTTTCAATTATTTCCTTATTTATTTTCTCTGATAAACTTAACTTAATCTTATAAAAGGAATGTTTTGAAAAGGTATATCTTAAAGGAGCATTTTCTAATTTAATATTGACATTATATTATTTATTGAATCAAGGAAGTTATGCATATTTTGCATAAATATGTGATACCATATATATGATAATATTTTTCTCCATAGTCACATATTAATCTGTTCTGACATTTTTCTATAAGAAATATCATTATCTTAGACAGAAATGATGGGAAAAATTTATCCATTATAATGATATCTAATTAAAACTTGTGTCTAACCTTAATTGAAATATATATATATTTCTAAATCTATCTATCTATCTATCTATCTATCTATCTATCTATCTATCTATC
>NC_045439.1:66281839-66339768 GCF_002776525.5 Piliocolobus tephrosceles | reverse complement strand
ATCTATCTATCTATCTATCTATCTATCTATCTATCTATCTATCTATCTATTTCAGTCAGTGAAAAAGGAAAGTCAATTGATGTTACATTAAGTGTCAGCATTATTACAAAGAGATTGGAAGACATTAGGTACAAATGTGAATCTGCAAGAGTACCATTTGTATATTGTTAATTACTTGATATTGCGTCTTTTTGAGAAAGCTGTTGCTCTTTATTCACACTAGAGCATTTCAGACAATTAGGCATTCATTAATAAATAATTAAGCATTTTGTCTCTACGTTGCTTGAAAGGAGTTGTAAATTACATCTTGCTCATGTTACTAATTTGCTTATCCAGGAAACAGATTTGCCTGTGGAAATTTTGTCAATCAAGCGTATGATATATTGGCCATAGTTTGCTTGTCTTCCAATTCCTCTTAGCTGTTGATAATGCAAATCAAGCCACATGAATGATAACCTGACAGAAGACACTGCTTTGAAAGCTATATTCATATTAATACAAACTGTTCAGAATTATTATGTGGAACATTTCTGTCTATAATTAAGAAGATAAACATGACAAATAATATGCTGCTTCATTAAGTTTTGCATGTGAATCATTCCCAAAGTGAACTTTGAAAAGAGCTCCATAAATTCCATCAGAAAAGAATGAAATATAAAACATCACAGTCCTTTACCATAGCTAAGTCAGCAAATAAATATCAGGTATGAAAACTCATATTGACAAAAACTAAACTCTACTTAACGTTATAGAAGTCCAAACGATTGTATCAAGATAATATGTAAGTCTAATACATGAATCTATAATAAAAAATTCTGAGGCTGAGTGTGGTGGCTCATGCCTGTAATCCTAGTACTTTGGGAGCCCAAGGCGGGTGGATCACCTGACGTTAGGAGTTTGAGACCAACCTGGCCAACATGGCCAGACCTCATCTCTACTAAGAATACAAAAATTAGCCAGGTGTGTTAGCTCATGCCCGTAATCCCAGCACCTCAGGAGGCTGAAGCATGAGAACTGCTTGAACCTGGAGGCTGCAGTGAGCCAAGATCGTGCCACTGCACTCCAGCCTGAGCAACAGAGCAAGACTCAGTCTCAGAAAAAAAAAAAGAAATCTGGTCACATAAATTTCTAGAAAATCAGCCTATTTCTGAGATAGTCCAGAAGTGACATCAACTGACTAACCCACTGGGGGTGTGTTTCATTCTTTGCTGAACTACTAGATCCTAGACTAGAGCCTCACATGCAGAAAACATTCAGTAAAAATTATATTTACACAAAATTACTATAGGACAATAATTATATCTTATAAGTGGGTTTGTTTAAAGGGTTTATCATATATTCTAAGTCACACATTTTGCTCAGAAAAACTAGCTTTGTCCTGGAAATGTCACTTAAATAGAGAAAATGAACAAGAATATACATTCAAGCCAAAATAAGCAAAGCTCTGTCTCAAGAAGGGTTAATGGAAAAAACAGAAAACAGAAAGTGCTACAGTTTAATCAGTTACAGACTGCTCACCAGAAAACACAACAGAGACATATAGTACATGTCTTTCTGCTAATATATTCCACTCTTTGTGCTAAAACTAAGTATGGATGTTATTTTGGAACATTTTGAATGTGGAAAATTAGTTTCCTCCTCAGCATTGTCCTCTACTACTTCTCAGAGTATAATGGGTATGACAAGCTCCCAATAAAATTTTGATATACTTAATAGTTGAAGGTTAAACAAGAGTGGAAGTCATGTTAACACCTTACTACTGGGAAATTTTTGCATAGGAATATACATAATTTCCAGAAAATTACATTTTTATAGAGGGCAACATACATAATAACACCTTTTGACTCAAAATAGAAATTATTTTTAAGCTTATACTTTTGCCATACATTAGAGCAACTACTGGTTTATGTTGTTCTGTTTTACTGTTCTACAATCATTCCACACTTGCCTCTTGGCAGCCATAATCAGAAAAGTAAATCAAGAAATAAACTATAAACTGATCAATGTTTTATTATTTTCCTTATAGCCTTTTATTTTACCATGAGGAGTTTCTGTATGTAAGGCACTTTAGAATATGAAAGATTTTCATGGCATACACATAAGGGACTATTAAAAACAACTGACATGTTTTTGATAAAGTATTTGACTGTATATGCTTCATGTAACTGAAAATATTCAGTATTGAAAGAGTTTGCATTTAATGATGGCTACAAAGTTGAAGTTTACATTCTAGTTTCTTTAAGGCAAGAACTACATTCTGCAGAGGGCAAATTTCAAAAGACAAAACTCAATCCTCATACTAGCAAAAGTTTGATTAGATATGTTCTACATACTTAGCTGCTTACATAAATATAGGTGTCTGAGGCTGAAAATGAATGCCCCAGGAAGAAGTAAATCAACTTCAGAAAAAGTATCAAATGGCGTAATTATGGGCACACAATGCCCTCCACCCACAGCTGTTCTTGCATTTCCAAGATGAAAGGCAGCACAAGACAGAAGGGAAACACTGACAAATAGATTGGTTCTGCCATTTCCTCAGTATTATGTGACCTGTCACTGTTTGAGTTTCTTAGATAAGATGCAATTTCTCCTTAGCTTTTAATGCCCTTTCAGATATTTTTGTTATAGGATTCGTTACCGTGAATCCAAGGGACTTTATTTTGTCACTTTGACAGAAAGGATTGGACTGCTTAAGCAGAACTAATAAATAGTTTCCATTTCCTACATGAAAAAAGTAATACATGCTTATGCTGTGTTCCTGGATTGCACATGTGACTGGCAGCAAGAAACACCCTGAGAATAGTAATCATAAAATATCCTTGTTTATTCCAAAACATAACAATAGAAATGTGTGACAATCTGAATTTCTTTTGTATGCCAAAATATGCTGAGAAAGTATTAATGAATGCTGTGCCATTCTAATTTTGTATTAATGAAATAATTTATTATTTTTTCAGTTTTAATTAAAATTGGCTTTGCATCAAACCATGCTTATCACATTGATCAGGTGATAAAAATAAAATTTTGTAATGTATCAACAAAAAATGATTATTTGTATTATCTAACCATTAATGACACATTTTAGAGTGTGAAGATGTTGGTACACATTTTCATTTTTTTTTGTTTCCTGAAAAAATAATTTATTATTGCCATGTTTATGGTTCCATCGTGTGCAATTAATTATTACACACCAAGGCAACATTAACGAAAGTTCTGATAGCAATACAACCAGTCAGACTGAAATTTCAGTCTTTTGGCTATTAACAGAAGTTTTATATCAGTAAAAATTACACGTGGTGTCAATATATGCTGAAATTAATATTATCTATTAATGCATTGTTTCAAATTATGACATGTATGGATATGTTAAAATATATTTACACAATCTGTTCTTAAAAATTTCAGTAATCTTTTCCATTTTGTAATGCAATTGTCTATTCCCAGTCAAACTCCACTCCCACTTCCTCTCCAACTGTTTTCAGAAATGTGCAGTTTATGATACCACATGTTAAAAAGAAAGAAAATGGATTCCTTTGAAGACACTACCCACACAGAAGAGGAATCACTGAAATTTCTCATTGGTACAATACTTGCATTTACAAACAAAGTGATCAGAAAGTAGTGAAGAGAAAAAAAGGTATTTTGTTTAATCTGAGAGCAGCTTCTTTCTGTTTTTGGTGGAAGAACATGCACAACCATTGACAATTTCAGTCGAGACCCAAAATTAAGGATAACTCATCTTAGATTGCTGCGAATCTGCAGTCCTAGATTTTAGCAATGATGGCTGATTTATTCCTTTCTGAAGATGTTTAAATAGACATTTGTAAATGACTTTTATTTAACCATAATCTGCTGAAATTAAGTGATTTTTTTTAAAAAATTCTCATTTAGAAGTATATATGTTTAACTAGATTTGGAAACTACCATATGAATTGCAAATTTCCCCCAAGTGATGTTCTAGTAAGAAGCAGTGTAGCAGGTATTAATTAACTCATTTGAGGGGAAAAAAAAAAAATCCACCAGCAAACAGATCCATGATAATAAATGTAATACTTACCAGAATCAATTGATCATCTATTATGCAATCACTTTACACAGTGTTTTTAAGTGAATAATCTCACTCGCTGCTTACAATACTAATGCAAGAGGGACTATCCTTATTTTGCAGGTTAAATAACAATCACAATAATAACAATGGTTGTAGAATCATAAAGTAGATTTTTAAAGACCTTATAGTTAGCAAAAAATTAACCTGACATTTTCACTTAGATTCTGAAAACATACTCTTAAAAGCTCCACCTTAAAGTAGTTAACTGCTATAGGTTAAAGAGATATCTTAGTTGGAAAATAACTCAGAACATCTAGAAGATAAAATTACATTGTATATAGTCTACTATATTCTGTAACTCATCCTCCTCCCAGCACCACGTACCATTTCTCTATTACTAAAAATGATTAAATTCAATTATTTAAGTTGCTTATTTCCATATTTGTGTTCATACATCTAATAAATATATATGACATTTCTTATATTTTCGGTTTCTGGCATTGGTTATTAACTACCTACCTTGGGAAATTAGTATTTAGTAAACATTTACTACCTCTGTCCATTTACCATGGTACACATGTAGGTTTTCTGTTTCCCATGATATATATATTCATGCATATTTATGTGTAATACACACACATGATCACACACACACACCCCTACACATCTTTGGGTAAATCTATATTCAGTATTTTCATTTTTATAACTAGGTAAATGTGGCTCACAGATAGTCAATACATTATTTGTGATTTTTTTTAACTTTTAATTTTCCTTTGGGTTAATAAATTATTTGGTGTCTTATTAGTTTTATTTTCTCTGTTCTTATAACTAATTCATCTCCATACAATGTCCTAGTTGTCTGTATATTTCTTCTCAATACATTCAAACTAATCAAGTATTAATGATGATCAATTGATCTTATCTTTCTAAAGTCATATCTTCCTAAAGTCTAAAGTCATATCTACTATGGAGAGGTTGCTCTAACGGTTTGCTATATAGCTGTCATTTAGAAACTTTCCATAACCATTGTACAGAGTATTTCCTTTTCTTCTCTTGTGACTGAATTGACTCCTTTGGATTCCAAGTCTTCCTTCTTGTTTATTACCTCATCTTAGAGGAATATCAACTCTAGTAATTTCCTGAAAAAGGAGAAGGGTGGGGATTGAAGGCAACATCCATTAAAATCTCTCTCTCTCTCTTTTTTTTTTTTTTTTTCTTTTTTTTTTTTTGAGACGGAGTATTGCTCTATAGCCCAGGTTGGAGCGCAGTGGTGTGATCTCCACTCACTCCAACCTCTGCCTCCTGAGTCCAAGCTATTCTCCTGCCTCAGCCTTCCTAGTAGCTGGGATTACAGGCACCTGCCACCATGATCAGTTACTTTTTACATTTCAGTAGAGATGGGGTTTCACCATGTTGGCCAGGCTGGTCTCGAACTCCTGACCTCAAGTGATTTGCCCACCTCGGCCTCCAAAAGTGCTGGAATTACATGTGTGAGCCACTACACCTGGCCTGTTAAAATCTCGTATGTCTGAAAAACCTTAATTTTCTTTCATACTAACATCATAATTAGATTAGATACGGAATTCTAAGTGAAAACATATTTTCTTCCTAAGCCTTTCGAAGTGCTGTTTCATTGACTTTTGTTGCCAGTATTGTTACCAGAACACTTTTGTTCTTTTTCCATGAGCATCATATATTCCTTACTTATGGAGAAATTTTGAAATTGTCCTCCCCTTACACAGTTTCTTATTCCTCCAAGTTGCTATAATTTGTATGTTTTAATCTCAGTATTCCTTCTTAGTCAGTTCCTTTAGATGTGTACCTGTGCTTGACTGTCCACTTAGAAATAAAGGCAACACTAGACTCTGCTGGTAGTCTGTGTCCATGTGTGCATGGCTATCTCCTCTGGCCATCAATGTAGGATAATACGGATGGGCTATTTCATTTTAGATTTCCCTATCACTATCTACAGGTCATTTTTCCTATGTGTTCGTAGTTCATAATGAAGGCACCTTCAATCTCCAGATAGAGAGGATAAACTTTGATGCCAGTATTCTGGGAGTAAAGTTAGGAAGAGAGCTGGTGGTTTCAGAACTCATTTAACATACGCCTAGTTTGTACTGTGGTGTTTCTCTTCAAATGGGTCTTAGTTTTCTAAATACTGTGTGCCCTTTGTTTTACTCCCACCAGAGGCTAATTCTGCAGTCTTCCACTGGTTGTACTAAGAGTACTAAGTGTGTAATTGCTCTTAAGATCTATAATTTCTTTTTGTGTCCCACCTAAATTCTACATCTAGGGGTACCCATTGTCAAATATTCCTGAGCATTTTTAGGTTTTATATTTTCTCATATTGCTTTCCACCTTCCTCCATTGAGTAAATAGAATTCGGGCTGCCAAAGAAGATACAGGACTCCCAGTTAAATTTGAATATACTTATTATAAAAGCAGTATTCTTTATTTATCTGAGATTAAATTTAACTGGCCATCTTGTACTGGCATTTGGTAAATATTACAATCCTTTTTGAAAATAATTTTCTGGGTCTGATCAATAAGCTTCTACTTATTCTTTAGTTTATACATTTCAAAATTTGTGACAACCATCATATCTCTTGGATTTTTTGTACTTTGTATTTATGCTTTAAACATCCTTTTTCTGGCCGGGCGCGGTGGCTCAAGCCTGTAATCCCAGCACTTTGGGAGGTCGAGACGGGTGGATCACGAGGTCAGGAGATCGAGATCATCCTCCTGGCTAACACGGTGAAACCCCGTCTCTACTAAAAAAAAAAAAAAAAAAAAAAATACAAAAAACTAGCCGGGCGAGGTGGCGGGCGCCTGTAGTCCCAGCTACCCGGGAGGCTGAGGCAGGAGAATGGCGTAAACTCGGGAGGCGGAGCTTGCAGCGAGCTGAGATCCCGCCACTGCACTCCAGCCCGGGAGACAAAGCGAGACTCCCTCCGTCTCAAAAAAAAAAAAAAAAAAAAAAAAAAAAATCAAAAAACAACAACAACAACAGCAAAAAACAAAACATCCTTTTTCTGTCACTTTAGTGCAAGTTGGAAAGGAAGCTAAGTTTCTTTTGTTCTGTCCACTATATTATTGAAAATATTTTTTAAAATGTGATATGAAGAGAAACAAGAGTAAAAGTAATTATTTTTAAGGCAATTCCCAGAATTATTTCTTAGGTACTTAAAGAGTAGCTGAATTCTCTTGATTTGGCCTGCTTAGAAATCATTAGACACTCAAAGTATACATTAATTTGCTTTTAAATTGGATATTATCACTGGGATTACATTGCCTTAAAGTCCCACAGAAACATTTTGTTAACTATGAATGTGAATTTTGGAAACGAAATTTGTAATATGTGTTTTTGTTTACTGCCATCACTTAATTGAATAATTTCATAAAACAAGGAAGACAAAAATATAAAATTCCTCAGGAGTTATTAATACATTCATCTGTTTGAAATAAGTTGGCGTATTATGCAAATTATTCTTGGATTCATTATATAAAATTCAAGCCAACTTGAGTCTGTAGTCCAGTTCATAAAATGACATAGAAGAATTTAAATTTTTCTGGAACTGAATGTGAGTACTGGAGGAAGTCTTCAAGCTCATTTTGTAACCGGAACCAGGTTTGGCTGCTGGTCAAATTCCAAACACAAGAGGTAGGGGTTGTTAGGAAGAAAAGCAGCCTTTAATCAGAGAGCCAGCAAACTGAGAAAATGGTAAACTAGCATCCTAAAGTACCATTAAAGTTTAAAATTTACTGTAGAATTTTTAAAGGGAAACTCTGTATGGAAAACATGCGGGGCTGGTGCAGGATGCCGGGCTGTGTGTGTTGTTCTGATGCCTATCTTGGGAATCGCCGGACTGGGGATCTGACTGGCATTTTCTTGACTTCAGCCTGGTGGTGGCAGACAAACTGTTTGCTACTGTCCCTGCGGAAGATTCCGCAGGGGCTCCTTGCTTGGTGTGTTTCAAGATTAGCCGCTGGAATTTCTGAAGCAAGAGCACAATTAGGTGAGCATGGATTGCTGGAGGCTAGTGTCTAGAGAGGGAAGGAGTGAAGAGCTGAGAGGGGACGAAAGAAAGAAGAAGACAGTGGGTGATTTTTAAAACAGGTCCCTAACACTTTTTCCTGTCTTCCGACTTTCTGTATGACTCTTGTCTTCTTCACAAGTTCCAACTTTTCTGCTGACCTATTAAAGCCTGTAGATTTTAAAATGAAGTCTTAAAAATAGTATAATGTACAACGCACCAATTGGGTTCCATTTTATGAATACTGACAGCTATATGTAAGTAAATAACCTGACTTCATATACACAACCTTAATCTCTTGATTTTCTATACCACTAAGACTCATAAAATTTGAAAATGAGTTTTAAATTAGTCATAATGCATTTATTTAAAAATGATATAGTGCACAGAACTTTTTATTCTCTTTCCTGGGAGAGTTTTAGTGAATTATGATGACTGAGAAAAGTTGCATATACATTGGCCGGGCGCGTTGGCTCACGCCTGTAATCCCAGCACTTTAGGAGGCCGAGGCGGGCGGGTCACAAAGTCAGGAGTCTGAACCAGCCTGACCAACACGGTGAAACCCTGTCTCTACTAAAAATACAAAAATTAGCCGGGTGCGGGCTCAGGCGCCTGTAATCGCAGCTACTCGGGTGGCTGAGTCAGGAGAATGGAGTGAACCTGGGAGGTGGAGGTTGAAGTGAGCCGAGATCTCGCCACTGCACTCCAGCCTGGGACGGAGCAAGACTCCGTCTTAAAAAAAAAAAGAAAAGAAAAGAAAAGAAAAAATTACATATACATTAACAATGTTTATAAGGTTTCTATAAGTTTTGTGAAATTGTTGTCAGAACCATTTCTATTACCCTAAAATCGTATCTTGGAGGCCATTATGAGATGCTATTTCTTTCAGGGAACACTCTGGAATATTATGTTCTAACGCCCTTTAACTATATGTCTCATGGAGTTATTTGGCTTCAATTACATAACTTTTTATATGGAGTTCAACGTAGTGTGAGTGTGCGCGTGCATGCGGCGCACCCACGCACCGGTGTCTGGGTGTAAAACAGGGACCCCTGGTATGCTTGTTTCTCATTTCTACTGTTAACATTACTGCACTCTGCCAACTGGGTCGGTGTTACCATCTGTCACTTGGGGAATGTGTCTGTCAATTAACACTTCTACAATGCTATCTGTCGACTCACAAAAGTTACCAGTAAAATAACTTGTAAGCTACTGTCAGGAGGAAATTGAACTAGGTATCAAGTTCTTTAGAAGTACATTTATTTCAACAGTATCCGTGTGTCAAATAGTGATGAATGCCCTTTTTAACTAGATGAGAAAGTGAAATTTGTCTCTTCAAAGAAACTTCTATAAGGTAGGCTATGTTCTGTTCACAATATCATTAGATTTATTACGTTTTTCAAATGTTTAAATTTATTTTTCATATACAATTTTAAAGTACATTCAGGAAAAATCTCATTATTATTAAACTCCTAGATTTAAGAAATGATTCATACCTATATTTAGAATATCACTGATATAAAAGTGTCTGATACTCCATTTATCCTACTACAGTGTAATCCATAATATCTTCTTAATATCTTGAGGTTAAACTATTGAAAGTGAACATAATTTCCAAAATCATTTCTTTTTATGCCATGACCAAACGCTTTTCCAAAGTTTATTTTAGAAGATGATTTCCCAGGAACTCTGTTGTCCGTAACAATATGACATCTATTTAAAAGAAAGAGTTCTAAAACCTCACACACTGCAGTACAGTTCTGAAGATGTAAGTGCAAATGTCTTCTCAGTTGCCATTTGTTCTGCTTGTTTTAACTGCATACTCTGATTATACATTTTAGAGCTTAAAAAGAAAGTTTACTTAGCCTAAGAGTCTCACAAGCAAGCAGCTACCTACTTTTCCTAAACTAAATAGAATGAATGAATTTATATACAATTGTAAATGTAGGTATGTGTGTACATATGTATGTAAACATCAACATATATGGACACGCACATATGTGTTATACATATGTGTGACTATGTGACACATGTATATGTATGCATATCTGTGACTATGTGTGTATATATGTATATGTGTTTATCTACACATGTGTATGTATACTTAAATGCATTAATCTTCATTATAGTAGGTTAAAAGCAGAAAATTACAAAAATAGATTAAATTATTTTAAAAGCACAGCAACAGAGTTCGTTTAGCAAGAGAATTGTATGCGTACTGGTTAATATCCAGGGATTCTGGAATCAAACAATGGCTCAGATTCAGCACATAATAGCAATGTCGTAGCAAATTTTTTTTTTATGTCTGTCAGTTTTAGGTCCCTAATCTATAAAATGAGAATGGGAATATTCTACTGGACATTTATTAATATAATAAATAATAATGTGTCTAGGTAGAAGACAGTATGCAATAAGTACCCAGTAAGTGTTAACAAAAATTGGTAAAATTATTTTATTCGTTTTAAGAACCTCTAAAAAAACTGTATTGTAATACAGTAAAATAATTCCATAATAATAGCATTAAGTCATCTGAGTCATACATATGTTTAGATTTTATAGCAGGAGTAGATCTTAAAGATTATCCATTCTCTTCTTTCATAGACAATGAAAATGAATTCCCAAAATCCTTGATGAAGAGAAATTTAATTATTTTCAATTTACCTAAATTACAAAAAGGAATAATAAATACTTGAACATTCCTCTCATCATATTAAACACTTTTGTTCTTGTCTAGCTTCAGGGCAACTTAGGTTCTTGACATCAGGTCTTTAAATGACTATGATAATAAGTTTTGGCACACTTCATAGATGTCTGGCTCTGCAAATCTACATGCCATTCATCACTATACACCTGCAAAAGCAAACTTTGTCACCGTAAAGGTCATATTTATTCTGGTATTCAAATAATGTTTGGGGAAGGAGGAAAGTTTTCATAAGCCCCCACTTGGAGCCTGACACCACTGTCACCAACCCAAGTGTTTTTCTCACAGGAACCTACAGCAATCAATGAAGCAAGCTTCTAGCCAGCTACAATATATATTCTTAAATGAGAGTGTTTCCGTCAAATGTTGGAAAGTAAATTGAAGTTTCTTCAAGTTTCTTATTTTAGAGTATTCATTTTTATCAAATTTCAAACGCTGTACTCTGTGAGAATTCTTTCTACTCTATATTTAACATATATTTATGTATATTATTTAATGCATATATACATTTATGTATATATTTAATGTATATTATGTCTACTCTATATTTAATATCAGGGAAAATATTTATGTTTTTCATTGCAGAGTTATGTTTATATTTTGGTTAAACATAAAAGCATTGCTGCCTTCCATGTCAGCTTGAGATCTTCCCCAATATTACAAGAGACATCACTAAATTCTGTTCCCACAATAGACAATTTACCTACTCTAAAGCAATTTACAAAACATATATGGCTTAATAATGGATAAAATTTTGCCTGAAACAAAAGAAATAATGAAATTGTTAGGTTCAGGTTGTATGCGTGCCATTGTTGCATGTCATGTCACCATTAGAGCAACTGATTCTAAACTTCCTTTCTCGCCTAGACTGTTTGGGAATTGAGACAATCCTCTGATAAAGCCCTGATTCTGACACACATCAGGGACCAAATGAATTAATGTGGTCTGGGAGGGACAAAAAAATATGGTCTGAAGGGTAAATTATTGGTTAAGTATTAATTTTTTTATTTTAATTTCTCAGCTGGGCAATTTCCTTAAGCAGACATCTGTTAAATTTTTGGAAACACAGTGTTGTTTTGACAAATCCAAGATTTGAAGATTTGGAAGCAACTAGAAATAATAATAACACGCTTCCCCAAATTAAGTAGGTGGGACAAATAAACCATTTATATGCATATTGATCAATACAGAAGAAATTCGTATGTCAAAATGAAAGCTTCCAGATGTTCACTATGACGTTTAGTAGGATAGTCTTCTACTAATTGCAAAAGACTGAAAATGTTATGTGCTATATCACATAAACTTGTATTTCATCATAAGAACTGTATAGTTTCTATTGTTTTGTTCTATTTTTTACCCTTTCCTTCTTGCTCTTAATCTTTCCCTCTCTCTCTGTTTCTCATTGTACATGGGAGGAACTTAAAGCTCTATATAGCAAGTAGTAGATGAAGTGAGACACAACAAACAAGAGCAATACACTATTACTCATAACACAACAGCAGAAACACTAGTGTAAATATGCCAATTTCCCTATCTGAAGTTCTATGGACAACACAATGGACCCAGACGGAGGACTTGAATCCAATACTGTATGTCATCACCCAACTAGTGGTACTGGTGGTAGGAGCATAAAGATTCTTCACAGTACTCTAGGCTACTAAGGTTGGACAGACAAATAAGCATTAAAACAAAGTGACCAGTGATAACTTTGGTTATTTCTCTTTCTCCCTTATACAGGCAAAGGAGAAGTCATTGTCCTCACAATGGTGAATATGCCCTCCATCACCACTGAGGAGGCAATTTACTAGTGTCTGCTGAGACAAGGAAGCTCCAAATCACAGAGAAAAAAATACATTTGAACACCTCTGGATGTTTCTCCTGTACCCAATCCCATAGCCACTGCTCAATAATTTCATGAGGCAGATGAATGCCACCTAGATGACGGTGTGAATAAACAAGGCAGGTTGGACTGAGTGTACTTGGGTAGTTACTTTAAAAACAAGAACTAGATCTGGCCAACCAGTGGCCAGGAGGCCATTCTTGGGGGACCATTAACCTGTGATTGCTATAAGTCATTCAGGGAGAACACAATTGTAAATTGTATTTTCTTTCTAGGGTCACCTATGAACTCTCAGGAACTTTGCTTTTTGTGTGAAAGCCAAGCATTAACTTGCAATGTGCCTTTCTTTCAAAAATCTTGGTGTCTTACGCCGTATGAATAATCACAAAAGACTTTCAACTACAGAAGGAAATTCATTATAGATTATGCAGTTCTCAGATGTAGGCAAAAAATGTCTCCAAAATGAGATTAGCTTTGTTTATGCAGGGGAGTTAATAAATGACCTAAATGGGAATGGTCCCATTAGAAAAGGTGGTTTGAAATTTATCCCTCACATTAGCTGAAGTGATCAATAAAACCAACTCAGCCCCAGAAGGCATTCAGGTCAGCCTCTGCTCACTGACCAAGATTATTATGGATGATAAAATTGTCCTGGACTTACAACTTTGGAGTCAAGACAGTGTCTGTGCAATAGCTAATGAAATTAATGCATCAGAGCAAGTGGAAAGATCAATTAAAAAATTAAGGAGGAATGCCCTAAGGGTTCCCCTCAGCTGCTTGTGTCCAGAACCCTGGGGATATGGTTGAGTTCAATACTGCACATTGGCCTCTTCCTGCTGTTTGGAGTCTAAGAGTAGCCTTAATTAGATGCCAATGAGACAAATTGAATAGATTTGTTTTCAGTTTCTGTTAGTGAGATTAATCAGAGTAGCCAGCAAAATGAAGTACTTATAGGAAAATTAGCCAGAAGCTGAGGCAGTGTAGGACCAAGGAGTGGATATTGATGAAAGACCATTCTCTATAGGTCTCTCATTTCTTAATGCCTTATGAAGGGACTGTGATTGTTTTATTTGTAACTATTTTTAAAGAATGTTTATAATGCAAACAGCATTGAGAATTAGAGGTAGTGATTCTCTGGGGAGCAAAAGTTGAGTTTCCTTGTATACAGCCATAAAATATAGAGATAGTATGTTCCTCCAAAGTAAAGGGCAGACATTCTTATTGTCCTAGATACTACAGATGTCATCTCATGCTGCAGTAAAGTACAAACATAGTTACTGAATATTATAAAAACCTTGGATTTGTGATTTCAGGTTTCTTTCCCTATAACATAGCCGATTGTGTGTGGAAACCTCCATCAAGGCCCAGTTAGTTGCCCCAGTAGAACTTGGGAAAATAGAGAAATGACACAAAATGCTAATGCTCATAGTGTTTGCTGTACTACAACTAGTACAGTTCCCTGTATCTGATCTAAGAGTCTCATTTTTTTTAAAATCAGTTTCCATGAGACTGTGCCAAGTTAAATGTTGCTTTGCAAGTAGACCGAAATTCAAGATCTTTCGTAGCTCGTGATACTGCTCTAAATTAGACAGGGAAATGCATTTCTCCCTTATAAAATATTTTGCTATAAGTTTTTTTTTGTTGTTTTTGTTTTTGTTTTTTCTTTTTTTTTCACTGCTTTATTTATTTTTATTATATTTTAAGTTCTAGGGTACATGTGAATAGCGTGCAGGTTTGTTACATATGTATACTTGTGCCATGTTGGTGTGCTGCACCCATCAACTCGTCAGCACCCATCAATTCATCATTTATATCAGGTATAACTCCCAATGAAATCCCTCCCCCCCTCCCCCCTCCCCATGATAGGCTCCGGTGTGTGATGTTCCCCTTCCCGAGTCCAAGTGATCTCATTGTTCAGTTCCCAGCTATGAGTGAGAACATGCGGTGTTTGGTTTTCTGTTCTCGTGATAGTTTGCTAAGAATGATGGTTTCCAGCTGCATCCATGTCCCAACAAAGGATGCAAACTCATCCTTTTTTATGGCTGCATAGTATTCCATGGTGTATATGTGCCACATTTTCTTAATCCAGTCTGTCACTGATGGACAGTTGGGTTGATTCCAAGTCTTTGCTACTGTGAATAGTGCCGCAATAAACATACATGTGCATGTATCTTTATAGCAGCATGATTTATAATCCTTTAGGTATATACCCAGTAGTGGGATGGCTGGGTCATATGGTACATCTAGTTCTAGATCCTTGAGGAATTGCCATACTGTTTTCCATAATGGTTGAACTAGTTTACAATCCCACCAACAGTGTAAAAGTGTTCCTATGTCTCCACATCCTCTCCAACACCTGTTGTTTCCTGACGTTTTAATGATCGCCATTCTAACTGGTGTGAGATGATATCTCATTGTGGTTTTGATTTGCATTTCTCTGATGTCCAGTGATGATGAGCATTTTTTCACGTGTCTGTTGGCTGTATGAATGTGTTCTTTTGAGAAATGTCTGTTCATATCCTTTGCCCACTTTTGAATGGGGTTGTTTTTTTCTTGGATATTTGTTTGAGTTCTTTGTAGATTCTGGATATTAGCCCTTTGTCAGATGAGTAGATTGCAAAAATTTTCTCCCATTCTGTAGGTTGCCTGTTCACTCTGATGGTAGTTTCTTTTGCCGTGCAGAAGCTCTTTAGTTTAATTAGATCCCATTTGTCAATTTTGGCTTTTGCTGCCGTTGCTTTTGGTGTTTTAGACATGAAGTCCTTGCCCATGCCTATGTCCTGAATGGAATGCTTGTGATTTTTGCACATTAATTTTGTATCCTGGACTTTGCTGAAGTTGCTTATCAGGTTAAGGAGATTTTGGGCTGAGACAATGGGGTTTTCTAAATATACAATCATGTCATCTGCAAACAGGGACAATTTGACTTCTTCTTTTCCTAACTGAATACCCTTGATTTCTTTCTCTTGCCTGATTGCCCTAGCCAGAACTTCCAACACTATGTTGAATAGGAGTGGTGAGAGAGGGCATCCCTGTCTTGTGCCAGTTTTCAAAGGGAATGTTTCAAGTTTTTGCCCATTCAGTATGATATTAGCTGTGGGTTTGTGATAAATAGCTCTTATTATTTTGAGGTACGTTCCATCAATACCGAATTTATGGAGTGTTTTCAGCACGAAGGGCTGTTGAATTTTGTCAAAAGCCTTTTCTGCATCTATTGAGATAATCATGTGGTTCTTGTCTTTGGTTCTGTTTATATGCTGGATTACGTTTATTTATTTGCAAATGTTGAACCAGCCTTGCATCCCAGGGATGAAGCCCACTTGATCATGGTGGATAAGCTTTGTGATGTGCTGCTGAATCCGGTTTGCCAGTATGTTCTTGAGGATTTTTGCATCGATGTTCATCAGGGAGATTGGTCTAAAATTCTCTTTTTTTGTTGTGTCTCTGCCAGGCTTTGGTATGAGGATGATGTTGGCCTCATAAAATGAGTTAGGGAGGATTCCCTCTTTTTCTATTGATTGGAATAGTTTCAGAAGGAATGGTACCAGCTCCTCCTTGTACCTCTGGTAGAATTCAGCTGTGAATCCATCTGGTCCTGGGCTTTTTTTGGTGGGTAGCCTATTAATTGTTGCCTCAATTTCAGAGCCTGCTATTGGTCTATTTAGGAATTCAACTTCTTCCTGGTTTAGTCTTGGGAGAGTGTAAGTGTCCAGGAAATTATCCATTTCTTCTAGCTTTGCTAGTTGATTTGCGTAGAGGTGTTTATAGCATTCTCTGATGGTAATTTGTATTTCTGTAGGGTCGGTGGTGATATCCCCTTTATCATTTTTTATTGCGTCTATTTGATTCCTCTCTCTTTTCTTCTTTATTAGTCTTCTAGAGGTCTGTCAATTTTGTTGATCTTTTCAAAAAACCAACTCCTGGATTCATCGATTTTTTGGAGGGATTTTTATGTCTCTATCTCCTTCAGTTCTGCTCTGATCTTAGTTATTTCTTGCCTTCTGCTAGCTTTTGAATGTGTTTGCTCTTGCCTCTCTAGTTCGTTTAATTGTGATGTTAGAGTGTCAATTTTAGATCTTTCCTGCTTTCTCTTGTGGGCATTTAGTGCTATAAATTTCCCTCTACACACTGCTTTAAATGTGTCCCAGAGATTCTGGTATGTTGTATCTTTGTTCTCATTGGTTTCAAAGAACATCTTTATTTCTGCCTTCATTTTGTTATGTACCCAGTAGTCATTCAGGAGCAGGTTGTTCATTTTCCATGTAGTTGAGCGGTTTTGATTGAGTTTCTTAGTCCTGAGTTCTAGTTTGATTGCACTGTGGTCTGAGAGACAGTTTATTATAATTTCTGGTTTTTTACATTTGGTGAGGAGTGCTTTACTTCCAATTATGTGGTCAATTTTGGAATAAGTGTGATGTGGTGCTGAGAAGAATGTATATTCTGTTGACTTGGGGTGGAGAGTTCTATAGATGTCTATTAGGTCCGCTTGGTGCAGAGATGAGTTCAATTCCTGGATATCCTTGTTAACTTTCTGTCTCGTTGATCTGTCTAATGTTGACAGTGGAGTGTCGAAGTCTCCCATTATTATTGTATGGGAGTCTAAGTCTCTTTGTAAGTCTCTAAGGACTTGCTTTATGAATCTGGGTGCTCCTGTATTGGGTGCATATATATTTAGGATAGTTAGCTCTTCCTGTTGAATTGATCCCTTTACCATTATGTAATGGCCTTCTTTGTCTCTTTTGATCTTTGATGGTTTAAAGTCTGTTTTATCAGAGACTAGGATTGCAACCCCTGCTTTTTTTTGTTCTCCATTTGCTTGGTAGATCTTCCTCCATCCTTTTATTTTGAGCCTATGTATGTCTCTGCATGTGAGATGGGTCTCCTGAAGACAGCAGACTGATGGGTCTTGACTCTTTATCCAGTTTGCCAGTCTGTGTCTTTTAATTGGAGCATTTAGTCCATTTACATTTAAGGTTAATATTGTTATGTGTGAACTTGATCCTGCCATTATGATATTAACTGGTTATTTTGCTCATTAGTTGATGCAGTTTCTTCCTAGCCTCGATGGTCTTTACATTTTGGCATGTTTTTGCAATGGCTGGTACCGGTTGTTCCTTTCCATGTTTAGGGCTTCCTTCAGGGTCTCTTGTAAGGCAGGCCTGGTGGTGACAAAATCTCTAAGCATTTGCTTATCTGTAAAGAATTTTATTTCTCCTTCACTTATGAAACTTAGTTTGGCTGGATATGAAATTCTGGGTTTAAAATTCTTTTCTTTAAGAACGTTGAATATTGGCCCCCACTCTCTTCTGGCTTGTAGAGTTTCTGCCGAGAGATCTGCTGTCAGTCTGATGGGCTTCCCTTTGTGGGTAACCCGACCTTTCTCTCTGGCTGCCCTTAAGATTTTTTCCTTCATTTCAACTTTGGTGAATCTGGCAATTATGTGTCTTGGAGTTGCTCTTCTGGAGGAGTATCTTTGTGGCGTTCTCTGTATTTCCTGAATTTGAATGTTGGCCTGCCCTACTAGGTTGGGGAAGTTCTCCTGGATGATATCCTGAAGAGTGTTTTCCAATTTGGTTCCATTTTCCCCCTCACTTTCAGGCACCCCAATCAGACGTAGATTTGGTCTTTTGACATAATCCCATACTTCTTGCAGGCTTTGTTCATTTCTTTTTCTTCTTTTTTCTTTTGGTTTCTCTTCTCTCTTCATTTCATTCATTTGATCCTCAATCACTGATACTCTTTCTTCCAGTTGATCGAGTCAGTTACTGAAGCTTGTGCATTTGTCACGTATTTCTCGTGTCATGGTTTTCATCTCTGTCATTTCGTTTATGACCTTCTCTGCATTAATTAGTCTAGCTGTCAATTCTTTCGCTCTTTTTTCAAGATTTTTAGTTTCTTTGCGCTGGGTACGTAATTCCTCCTTTAGCTCTGAGAAGTTTGATGGACTGAAGCCTTCTTCTCTCATCTCATCAAAATCATTCTCTGACCAGCTTGGATCCATTGCTGGCGATGAGCTGCACTCCTTTTCAGGGGGAGATGCGCTCTTATTTTTTGAATTTCCAGCTTTTCTGCCCTGCTTTTTCCCCATCTTTGTGGTTTTATCTGCCTCTGTCTTTGATGATGGTGGCGTACTGATGGGGTTTTGGTATAGGTGTCCTTCCTGTTTGATAGTTTTCCTTCTAACAGTCGGGACCCTCAGCTGTAGTTCTGTTGGAGATTGCTTGAGGTCCACTCCAGACCCTGTTTGCCTGGGTATCAGCAGCAGAGGTTGCAGAAGATAGAATATTGCTGAACAGCAAGTGTACCTGTCTGATTCTTAATTGGGAAGCTTCCTCTCGGGGGTGTACTCCACCCTGTGAGGTGTGGGGTGTCAGACTGCCCCTAGTGGGGGATGTCTCCCAGTTAGGCTACTCAGGGGTCAGGGACCCACTTGAGCAGGCAGTCTGTCCCTTCTCAGATCTCAGCCTCCGTGTTGGGAGATCTGCTGCTCTCTTCAAAGCTGTCAGACAGAGTCGTTTGCGTCTGCACAGGTTGCTGCTGCTTTTTTTGTTGTTGTTATTTAGCTGTGCCCTGTCCCCAGAGGTGGAGTCTACAGAGATAGGCAGGTTTCCTTGAGCTGCTGTGTGCTCCACCCAGTTTGAGCTTCCCAGCGGCTTTGTTTACCTACTTAAGCCTCAGCAATGGCAGGCGCCCCTCCCCCAGCCTCGCTGCTGCCTTGCGGTTAGATCGCAGACTGTTGTGCTAGCAATGAGGGAGGCTCCATGGGCGTGGGACCCTCCCAGCCAGGTGTGGGATATATTCTCCTGGTGTGCCTGTTTGCTTAAAGTGCAGTATTGGGGTGGGAGTTACCCGATTTTCCAGGTGTTGTGTGTCTCAGTTCCCCTGGCTAGGAAAAGGGATTCCCTTCCCCTTTGCGCTTCCCAGCAAGCCTTCCCGATGCCTCGCCCTGCTTGAGCTCTCGCTGGTCAGGCTGCAGCAGCTGACCAGCACCGATTGTCTGGCACTCCCTAGTGAGATGACCCCAGTACCTCAGTTGAAAATGCAGAAATCACCGGTCTTCTGTGTCGCTCGCGCTGGGAGTTGGAGACTGGAGCTGTTCCTATTCGGCCATCTTGCTCCGCCCCCACTATAAGTTTTTTAAATTAAATAAGTTTCTTTTTATTTTTAGTCTAGTAAAACAATTTATCTAATGCTTTTTATACATCACTTGAAATTTTTCTCTTAAGTCTGCTAGTGGAGTGATTTCACTTACAAATTCCTGATATTAAATCACTCTTGCATCCCAATGATAAAATACACTTTAAAACAATATTTTATTTTGTAAATTGTTGTTAATTTCATTTTAAAAATTATGTTATTTTGGAACTATGCTTTTGTTTTCATGTGTAAAATTTGCATCATCCACACATTGGCTCCCCAACTGGTGGATGATTTTTTGGTGAGAAAGGCTAATTATTAACCTGTGGAACTTTACCCTCCTTTCAAAATTGTAAACCAAAGGCAAAATTTCATTTTAGAGAAATTTCAAAGAACTGCAATCATCCATTAACTTCAAAGATAAAGAAATGAGGAATCTTATCACTTTCTTATTTATCTCACTTGATTAAGTTTTGAATGTGCACAGATTATCATACTTTAACCTTACAACTGCTATTCAAGACATTACCTCTCACCTGGAAAAAAATCACCCATGGAATTTGATATGCAACCATTTTTTTCTGGAAAATAATTTTATCCTATATGTATTCTATTAGACTCGTGCAGAGAAACATAATCAATAGGTTATTAGGCACACACAGATGCACACGCGCACAGAATTGGAACACGTTATAATGAAGGGTCAACAGCCCCACCCTTCAGCTGGAAAGTTGGAGTCCTAGGGAAGCTAGTGGTGCAGATAATTTTGAGTTCAAAGGCCTGAGAACCAGGAAAGTCAATAGGGTAAGACCCAGTCTCAGGGCATAAGAAAGTAGATAATCCAGCTCAGTCAGGCATAAGAGATAGAGCAAATTCTCCCTTACTTTTTACTCATTTCAGGCCAGCCTTCAGTGGATTGAGTCATTCCCACACACACTGGGGAGGGCAATTTCTTTACTCCATCTATCCAGTCAAATGCTAATCTTATCCAGAAATGTCTTCACAGACAAACTAAGAAATAATGTTTAATCAAATATCTGGGTACCCAGTTCCTCAAATTGACATATAAAATTAAATATCATATCTGTTGACCAGTAAAACTAGAATCAGTTTTATTTCCTATGAGAGTAAAAGATATGCTTTTACAACAATATATCTTCTTAGTCTTTTCTTGAAGATAATTAAACTATTTTGGTTTTTGCCAGATGTTAGTCAAAAAGGGCATTGCCATTGTGGCACAGAACACTATGTTGTTCCTCAGAAAACATAATCTTTATTAGAATTGATGAGCTGAAAGTATCAGCTATCCTAGAAGAACTTAGTAAGTCATAGGAATAAATGCTGGGTGAAAAATCTTAATAAAAATTCAACGATCAGCTTCCTTGGTGAAGTTACCAGAGATTCAGTAGTCTGCAAGCAAAACTTTATGCCATCTATAGCCAATACAAATCCCAATGTCTTGTGGGAATTTGGATTTTTTTAAGTAAATATGTACAGATTTACATAGACTTTAAAAAGTTAGCTGCCAAGTAGCCTATAAAACTTGCAGTTTTGAAAGATCACGTGAAGGGGAACACTCTACAGCAAGTTTAGAGTTCAGCACAGCTGTCTTCTATGTGGAAATCGTGACATAGTTGTTACAAATGTGTTTTAAGTGTCTATGGCAGTGGTTGAAAAATTCCAACCTGCTGGCAAAATCCAGCTCATCATCTGTTTTGGCACACAGATTTGTATTTGAACACACTCATTTGATTCTATATTGTCTATGTCTACTTTTTTATTACAATGGTAGAGTTGAGTAGTTGTGTCAGAAACCATACAGTCTTCAAAGTCCAAAAAATTTACTATCTGGCTCTTTATAGAAAATCTTTGCTCACCCTTGGTTTATGACATTTAGGGGTTTGGAGAGGAATCATGTAATCTTCTGCAAGCAAACACTCTCCTTTGCCAATGGGCCTTGATAGAGAAGTGAATGGCTTGACCTTGGAATACCAAGTGACAATGGAGGCTAAACTGCACATTGCAAATTAGGCATTTTCTGATTCTGTTAACAAAATGTTTAGCATACAGCAGTTCTACAGTATCAAATGGTACTGACTGTCATAAGAATCATGAACAGACAGGTCAAATTCTCAAAGCATCTATTTCTATTGCTTGTATTCTCCTTTCACTCACACCTACATCTTAAGAATATAACTTAGAAATACCCTGTGTCCCATTAGTGGAGGAAGGAAAACCTTGCTTTTGTTTACAGATGGTTTTGTGCTATATACTGGCACCAAGAAGAAGGGGTCCTTTTCAGCATTAGAGTATGCTTTCAGCTGGACTTGGCCTTGAAACATAGGGGGAAAAAGAGAATACTTATCCTTTTCCATCTACATCTCCTCCCACGCCCTCTTCTTTACCCTCCCAGAGGAACACTCTTCACCACGAGTCTGTTTTCCAGTTTGCCTAGGTGGAGACAGGGTCAAAGGGACAGATATTCCCTGATTCATATATACTGTCGAAGAATTTGGCAGGATAAGCAAGGAGTAGGTAAGAACAAGTTTGCAGGATTATTGTCATAAAGGGTGGATAAAAAGAATAAGATGAATCTTTCAGAATGGACACAGATTATGTCAGTATTGTATGCTATGGGAGGCACACAAAAGATCTCTCAGGACAAATAAAGTGTTCAACTTTCTGATAGAAATGATTTTTAAAACAATTTGACTCCCATTATGATTAGGAAATAGTAATATCTGCAGATATTAATCAAGCCAACAAAGTTTTGTTTGTAAATATAGCTGTTCAAAATTGTTGTTCAAATTTCTAATATATATAATTTGTAGTTGTTTTTCTCTTTCCTTTTATTTTTATTAGCTTTCATTTTTTCATTCATTTTTCTTTATGTTTAACAATGTTATGAGTATTTCTTCGTGGTATAGATTTTAATTCACAATTATATGTGAGTTTTAACCACCTGATGCTATTTATTTCTGATTTGAGTGGGTTCGTGTTAGAGGATAATGTTTTTTTCTGACGCAGATTCTTTGGATTGTGGCCTAGTTTCATTTTTATTAATGCTCACTAATTATTAACACACGCATGGCACATTAAGTTTCAACCAAAGAAGTGGTGCTGGTAGAAGATAGTTATTAACAGAATTAGTGTAAGGCTTTGACTTATGCAGCCATGGAGTCTGGCTAGGCAAGTCTGCAATCCCTAAGACAGGCCACTAGGAAGGGCACCCTGGAACCACGGGCAAGAGCTGAAGCTGCTGTCCACATGGAGCATTTCTTCTTCAGGAAGTCCTCATCTCTGTTTTCAACTAATTGTATCAGGCCCACCCAGCTTACCTAGCATAATCCCAATTTATTATGAATTTTAATCACATACACACAATATCTCTACAGCAACATCCTTATTAATGTTTAATTCAATAACTGGAGACTTGTAGCCTAAGTTAATATATCAAAACCACCATCTCATATGCTAATAAAATGGTGTATTCTATATTATTTGTGGTCAAACTTTATTTCACACCTCTGCGTTTTTGTAAGAAATACATAAATTGATGCCTACCAATTTATTTTAATACATTAATTTATATATAAATGTGTTATTTATACCAATTATAGCCTCCTCTTTGTGCCTATTGTTTTTCGTATCAAGTCTGGATTCGTCAGATACAAATATTACTATTTTAGATATCTTGATGTTGGTCCATGGTATCATTTTCTACTCCTTACATCATCAACCAAAGAAATGAAAAACAAACCAGAGATTGACAAAAATAATGAATATTATATTTGTTGTTATCTTCAGTGTTTCTCTCATAAGCAATGTATTTCTTGTTTAAATTTTTATTTTCAATTTTGGCTGGGACATAACAGGTGTATGTATGGGGTACATGAGATATTTTGACACAGGCATACAATGTGAAATAAGCACGTCGTGGAGAATGGGGTATCCATCCCCTCAAGCATTTATCCTTTGAGTTACAAACAAGTCACTTATATTCTTCAAGTTATCTTAAAATGTACAGTTAAGTTATCATTGATCGTAGTCACCCTATTGTGCTATCAACTACTAGGTCTCATAGCGGTGTGGTTCTGGATTTTGTTATATCTAGGAATCCTAAGATTTTGTCAATAGTCATTTTAATGAAAGTAATTACCCATATTTTTCAGAGCATAATTCACTGAAAGGAGCTATCCCTGAGGTTAGTGAGTTTGTGGTATGTCAAAGAGAAACTCAACCCTATAAAGTCAACACTCAGTTTTCCATCAGAGCACCTACTTCACTTTATACATACTCTAAGAACTGCTTTGTAAAAAAGATTGTCTCACACTGAATTATGCTGCTTAAAAGGTGATGTGGAGGAGAGTTGATAACACCAGGTCAGATAACCTGTCATTACTGGTTCTTTTCTGCTCCCCCTGCCAAGGAGGTCATTATAGTCATGATATTACCACACTGCCCTGTGCTGCCTTAGCTGGCATCCGCTGCTTTTGAAAAGCAAAGATGCAAACGCTGATCCATGCAAGCAATGAAGGAAAAAAAGCGAGTGGACAATTAGAAGTTCTTTGTCACTCTAGCTTATAGTTGTAGTCTCTAACATCTAACCCTTTCCCTTCTTAGGCTCATCAAGTCACCAATGGATCAGATATCTCCTAGAATAACAAGCCCACATTTTATCATAATATGAATAAAATTAAAAATAAACCACCTAATCATACAGACTAGAAAGTTAAAACTTCTACATACTATTCTCCAGATTTATGTTTTTAGGACTATGCGTTACTCTGTTACTCTGATGTTTGAATAGTATTTACATACATGTCAAAATATTACATGGAGTGACCATATTGATTAAAGTGGCTTTTTGTTGATACATTTTTACTCGGTTGTACTGTGGAATATTTTATACTTCTAAAGGCATGAAAAATATATATTCAATTCGAAACGAATCAAACAGAAGCATTAATATTCTAAGTGCTTCTCAGAAGGAAATGCATTTATTACTTTAGAAAAATAAACTGTATTTTAAATGTGTATATACTAAATTATTATTTATGGCTCTAGACTAAGAGAATGGCTCTGCAACAGAATATGTATGATGCTGATCATCCTCCCTCAAAGCCCATCCACATTCTTTTACCCTCCTCCTCTCTCTCCTCCCATCCCCAGCCCCAGTACCACACACACCTTGTTTCTTTTTCACCTTTGCCTTCGGAGTCCCCACTATGGTTTGCCTTCCACTCTCAAACTTCTGAACTCTCTTCAGGATTTTGTCAGGGACCCGAACACATTAAAACCATCCCTTACTAACTTACAAATGGCTTTTAATATTAAATGTTGGTAAAAGAATCTATACAATGGTTAAATAGAAATAATTTTTGTGTTAGAATTTCTGGGATCAAAATTCTGGGAAGATTCATGTGATTGTTGGAGATGCTCTCAATTATAGTGATACAGCAGCATGTAACTTTGTGGTCATAACTATGAACCATATAATATCAGTTAATTATAATATAGATGGTTTAGAAAAAGAGTAAGCATGTTGTACATGCCACATCACTGTTTAATGATAATTGTAAAATATGCTAACACTTTAGTGATTGCATTTAATTTGAGAGGTGCAGTTTCTTCATAGATAGCTAAAAGTATTTTGATTTCATAGATGTTTTACAGTGGCAGTAAATTAAACAATGTATTCTTTACCTCTGGTATTAAAATGTGG
The DNA here is from genome assembly GCF_002776525.5 of Piliocolobus tephrosceles. Taxonomy (NCBI): domain Eukaryota; kingdom Metazoa; phylum Chordata; class Mammalia; order Primates; family Cercopithecidae; genus Piliocolobus; species Piliocolobus tephrosceles. The sequence continues at coordinate 66,314,280 of NC_045439.1, read as the reverse complement.
CAAAAGTAGTTCCCTTGTTAAAACTATTTTCACTGGAGGAAACATATCATAATTCTTATTATGAATCTGTGAATATATGACAGACATAATATTTGCTTACCAATTTCTATTGAAGTCTTTCATAAATTTTAATGAATATTAAATTTTAATAATCATTCAATTTATTAAATTTTAATTTTACAAGTAATAGATAGCTATATTCTACCTTATAACATTTGTATATTATTACTGAAATTAAAATTGCTCCATAATCATCGCACACCTTAGTCACTTCCCTTCCAAAAAAGATCACGAATTTCTGTATCAATTTTGATTGAGTTTTGAACTTTTACACATATTAAACGTATCTTTAAAATTATAGACATTATTTTTGTATAATTTTCTATATGTTTTCAAATAAATGCTATCTTACTTTCTTACTTTAATACTGCTCAGGAGTTTACCTTTTCTTTACCAACTTTTTTTTTAGAATATCCAGATTAAAACATGTAGAGACAACATTCTTTTACATATGCTTTTTTTAGATTGCATGTTTGACCATGTTTAATCTACACTTTTTTTTTTTTTTTTTTGTCTTTTTTGAGTTGGAGTTTTGCTCTTGTCACTCAGGCTGGAGTGCAATGATGCCATCTTGACTCACTGAAACCTCAACCTCCAGGGTTCAAGTGATTCTCCTGTCTCAGCCTACCGAGTAGCTGGGATTACAGACCTATGCCACCATACCCAGCTAATTTTTGTATTTTTAGTAGAGACAGAGTTTCACCTTGTCAGCCAGGTTGAAACTCCTGACCTCAAGTGATCCACCCGCTTCAGCCTCCCAAAGTGCTATGATTATAGGTGTGAGCCACCATGCCCAGCCTATACATTTATTTTTGATGGACATTTAGATGGTAATTTTTTTGATACTAAATGATAGAATTAACATCTAGGATATCTCATGTATAGTTGGAAATGTTTCTCAAATTTACATACTTGAAGTAGAATTAGTGGGCCAAGAAAATAAACATCCTCAATTTTAAATGTTGGTTCTAAGCTACCCCGTATATTGATATGTAAATTCATACTCTCTAAAATAATTTGCATTAAAATACTATTTGTCTATAACGTTGCCAAATCAGTCGTGTGTTTATTGCGAACACCGTGTATATCTAAGAGTGAAACATTTTAAAAAGTTAACATTAAGAAATTTATTAATTCAGGTTATCTGTTGATACTGTACTGGTAAAGAGAGACAGATTCCAAAATAGAGGCCAAATCTCATGACATAGGCTTCACTGTCTCTCTTCAATGCACCTGAAGAGTGACATGTCTGCTTGGATTCACAGAAACCATGTATTAGGCCATAGAGTTAGCCAGTTACGGTGGGGGCAGTGTCCCTTGGCTTCCATGCGTGAGTACAAGACAGACAATGTCTCTGATAAAAACGGGAACAGAAACAGGAGGGAAGCAAACTAGGATTTGGATTTAAAACCCATTTAACAAGAATCTCAGAATAATTTAGTAGAGTGTGACCATGAACAGGTCATTCCAGTTTCCTGTAAATTTCGTTTCTAATTTACTGTTCTCAAAATTAATACTACATATTGTGTCTGTTCCTTTAGGTTGTATCAAAAGGAGTATGTCCCTAATTTTATTTTGTATAATCTTGAGATTCATATAGAGATTTGACCTCCAACAGAGAGCTAAAATAAAATCCCATCAGACTTCTTTTTAATTGGAGAGAAAACATCATTTATTTGGCATAGGAAACTTTCGTGAGAACCTTTATCTTCAACAAAGCAAGTTAATGGAATGCCATTGGAAAAAATGTTTTGATTTAACTACGTGATGGTACATTTGGGAGTCCTCAGAAATAGGCTCTTTTGTTTGTATTAGACATAAGGACATTTTAAATCCAAGACTGGCATTTGGGATTTACACATATTCTGTCTGACTGTGGCTAATAAAAGCATTTTGTTTTATTCTTTCATTCAATTATGTGTTTTGTTCCTTTGGCTTCCTCTAGGGAATTCATTACTTTTAATATTGGCTCTAATTGACATTTTGCATGGTGTTTTATAGAAAATGAGAAAAAAGTAGGAAGTTCATTTGTAATTTGGGAAAATAATGAGCACACTATCATCATCTACCAGTAGAGGAGAGCATGCCCCCAAGCACAGGCACACACAATTAGCTGTCGGACCGACTCCTCTTCTCTCCATTGATCATAGTCCCTTGTTAGAGTTCTCAAGTGATCAATACAAGATATGTTGAGAAACAGTTCACATAATTCCCATTTAGGAATGACAAATGCATTCAGTACCAGGGTTTTTACTAAAATTTAAGAAATAAAAAAAAAAATCTAAAATTTAAAAATAACCACTCAACCACTTGTTGTAAATTTTTAGAGGTCTTTACTTGATTTTAAGCAATTAAATCTAATTAGGAGGTAATACTCCGTTACAGGAAATCTAACCAAAAGTAAAATTTCCTGAGAATTGTATTTTTCTTTCACAGCTATTAAATCGACACCTGTGCACTAAATAATGTATACATTATAAGCATTAAGGGGAAAAACAGCGTTATAATGTATAGCCACATTTTAAAAGAAGATGAAGGGTTTGTATAACAATCTAATTTCTAAAAGTATAACTTTTATAACTTTGTAGTTGCTACTTCAAAACATTGCCACTGATATCTAATGGATCTGAAGAATTTGCCATATCAAAATGCAGGGAAATAGCAGAATGTTTTCATGAGAAGATAATAGAATTACAGAAGGAAAACATCCACAGTTCATGATAGTTTATCAGTAATGAATTAGAAATCAAGTAAGGTATGTATGTGTGTGTGTGTATGCATACACATATATACATATGGATGTGTATATGTACATGTATGTATGAAAAGAGAGTGAGAACCAACAAATAGCCATGATAGGAATGATCTAAATGAAGTTTCAAATATCCAATTAAATAGAACAAAGACAAAAGAGGCTTAGCATCCTTAGTTTAGATATACAGATTAAACAACAATGATACACCTCTACACACACAGTAGAATGGCTATAAACAAAAAATACTAAAAATAACAAGTGTTGGTGAGGACATAAACTGGAATCTTCTCACCTTTTTATGGGAATATAAAATGGTGCATCCATTTTGAAAAACTGAAAGGAAGGTTTCTTGTTTTCTTGTTTTTTTAAATAAGTTAAATAAAAATGTACTATATAATCCCACAATTTTGGTTCCAGTTTATCTATCCAAAGAAAATAGAAATATATCTTCACAAAACGACTTGGATGTGAATGTTTATACTAGGATTATTTGAATATTATGACATTGAAAAAGTAGAACCAATTTGGATATTCAAAATTGGTTAATGGATAATCAAACAGTGGCATATCTGTACAATGGAATACTATTCAGTAGTAAGAAGGAAATGAAGTGTTGATGATGCCATACCATGGATGAATCTCAAAAGCAATATGCCAAGTAAAGGAAACCATATTCCAAATATTACATATATTTCTGGTGGTGGTTTCACAACTCTGTAAATTTATTAAATGTACTAGGCTGTTCTTGCATTTCTATAAAGAAAAGCCTGAAGTTAGGTAATCTATAATTTAAAGAAGTTTAATTGACTCTCAGTTCTTCCAGCTATGCAGGAAGTATGGCATTGGCCTCTGCTCAGCCTCTGGAAAGGCCATAGGAAGATTGCAATCATGGCAGAAGGCAAAGAGGAAGTAGATGTCTCTCACAGGAAGAGAGCAGGAATGAGGGTTGGGGAGTTATCCTGCACTTTTAAACAATCAGGTCTTACATGACACGGATCCCTCATGATACTGAGAACAGCATAAAGCCATTAGGAATCCATAGTATGAGCTACTCACCTGCTCAACAAGCCCCACCTTCAACATTGGGGATTACATTTCAACATGAGATTTGGCAGGGACAAATATTCAAGCTATATCACTAAAAGTCATTGAATTGTACATTCCAATGTAAAATGAGTAAATTTTATGATACCTAAATTACAGCTCAACAAATCTATTCAAAATAAGTACAACAGGGAATATTTTATCATGGCCAAATAAGAAATGAGGAAGCAAAGATGGAAGAACTAAAAGAAAAAGCTAACAAAGCACCAAGATTCCAAACTGACAAATAAATCGCTTATTCTCTTTTTTCTCTGATTAGAAACATTTCATTTCTTATTGTATAATAAATGCAAGTTAAGTTGGTGATTATGAGGTCTTTGGTATTATCAAACCAGATTTTAAACTGAAAAAATATTGGGAGACTCTATAAAAAGAATATTTAAAATTTCCCCAAGTTTGTTTTCTTTTTTTTCGTTCTTTTTTTTTTTTTATTATTATACTTTAAGTTCTAGGGTACATGTACACAATATGCAGGTTTGTTACATATGTACACATGTGTCATGTTGGTGTGCTGCATCTGTTAACTCGTTATTTACATTAGGTATATTTCCTAATGCTATCCTTCCCCACGCCCCCCACCCCACAACAGGCCCCAGTGTGTGATGTTCCTCACCCTGTGTCCAAGTGATCTCATTGTTCAATTCCCACCTATGAGTGAGAACATGTGGTATTTGGTTTTCTGTCCTTGCGGTAGTTTGCTCAGAATGATACTTTCCAGCTTCATCCATGACCCTACAAAGGACATGAACCCATCCTTTTTTATGGCTGCATAGTATTCCATGGTGTATATGTGCCACATTTTCTTAATCCAGTCTATCATTGATGGACATTTGGGTTGGTTCCAACTCTTTCCTATTGTGAATAGTGCCACAATAATCATATGTGTGCACGTGTCTTTATAGCAGCATGATTTATAATCCTTATATACCCAGTAATGGGATGGCTGGATCAAATTGTATTTCTAGTTCTAGATCCTTGAGGAATCGCCACACTATCTTCCACAATGGTTGAACCAGTTTACAGTCCCACCAACAGTGTAAAGGTGTTCCTATTTCTCCACATCCTCTCCAGCATCTGTTGTTTCCTGACTTTTTAATGATCGCCATTCTAACTGGTGTGAGATGGTATCTCATTGTGGTTTTGATTTGCATTTCTCTGATGGCCAGTGATGATGACCATTTTTTCATGTGTCTGTTGGCTGCATAAATGTCTTCTTTTGAGAAGTGTCTGTTCATATCCTTTTCCCACCTTTTGATGGGGTTGTTTGACTTTTTCTTGTAAATATGTTTAAGTTCTTTGTAGATTCTGGATATTAGCCCTTTGTCAGATGGGTAGATTGTAAAAATTTTCTCCCATTCTGTAGGTTGCTTGTTCACTCTGATGGTAGTTTCTTTTGCTGTGCAGAAGCTCTTTAGTTTAATTAGATCCCATTTGTCAATTCTGGCTTTTGTTGCCATTGCTTTTCGTGTCTTAGTCATGAAGTCCTTGCCCATGCCTATGTCCTGAATGATATTGCCTAGGTTTTCTTCCAGGGATTTTGTGGTTTTAGATCTGACATTTAAATGTTTAATCCATCTTGAATTAATTTTTGTGTAAAGTATAAGGAAGGCATCCAGTTTCAGCTTTCTACATATGCCTAGCCAGTTTTCCCAGCACTATTTATTGAAGAGGGAATCCTTTCCCTATTTCTTGTTTTTGTCAGGTTTATCAAAGATCAGATGGTTGTAGATGTGTGGTATTATTTCTGAGGGCTCTGTTCTGTTCCATCAGTCTATATCTCTGTTTTGGTACCAGCACCATGCTGTTTTGATTACTGCAGCATTGTAGTACAGATTGAAGTTAGGTAGTGTGATGCCTCCAGCTTTGTTCTTTTGGCTTAGGATTGTCTTGGCAACGCCGGCTCTTTTTGGCTCCATATGAACTTTAAAGTAGTTTTTTCCAGTTCTGTGAAGAAAGTCATTGGTATCTTGGTGGGGATGGCATCGAATCTATAAATCACATTGGGTAGTATGGCCATTTTCACGATATTGATTCTTCCTATCCATGAACATGGAATGTTCTTCCATTTGTTTGTGTCCTCTTTTATTTTGTTGAGCAGTGGTTTGTAGTTCTCCTTGAAGAGGTACTTCACATCCCTTGTAAGTTGGATTCCTAGGTATTTTATTCTCTTTGAAGCAATTGTGAATGGGAGTTCATTCATGATTTGACTCTCTGTTTGTCTGTCATTGATGTATAGGAATGCTTGTGATTTTTGCACATTGATTTTGCATCCTGAGACTGCTGAAGTTGCTTATCAGCTTAAGGAGATTTTGGGCTGAGACCATAGGGTTTTCTAAATATATAATCATGTCATCTGCAAACAGGGACACTTTGACTTCATCTTTTCCTAATTGAATACGCTTTATTTCTTTCTCCTGCCTGATTGTCCTACCCAGAACTTCCAACACTATGTTGAATGGGAATGGTGAGAGAGGGCATCCCTGTCTTTTGCCAGTTTTCAAAGAGAATTTTTCCAGTTTTTGCCCATTCAGTATGATATTCGCTGTGGTTTGTCATAAATACCTCTTATTATTTTGAGATACATCCCATCAATGCATTATATATTGAGAGTTTTTAGCATGAAGTGCTGTCGAATTTTATCGAAGGCCTTTTCTGCATCTATTGAGATAATCATGTGTTTTTTGTCTTTGATTCTGTTTATATGATGGATTACATTTATTGATTTGTGTATGTTGAACCAGCCTTGCATCCCAGAGATGAAGCCAACTTGATCGTGGTGGATAAGCTTTTTGATGTGCTGCTGGATTCAGTTTGCCAGTATTTTATTGAGGATTTTTGCATTGATGTTAGTCAGGGATATTGGTCTGGCAGGCTTTGGTATCAGGATGATGCTGACCTCATACATTGAGTTAGGGAGGATTCCTTCTTTTTCTATTGATTGGAATAGTTTCAGAAGGAATGGTACCATCTCCTCTTTGTACCTCTGGTAGAATTCGACTGTGTATCTGTCTGGTCCTGGATTTTTTTTGGTTGGTAGGCTACTAATTATTGCCTCAAATTCAGAGACCGTTATTGGTCAATTCAAGGATTCAACTTCCTCCTGGTTTAGCCTTGGGAGGGTGTATGTGTCCAGGAATTTATCCATTGCTTCTTCTAAATTTTCTAGTTTATTTGCATATAGGTGCTTATAATATTCTCTGATGGTAGTTTGTATTTCTGTGGGATCAATGGTGATATCCCCTTTATCATTTTTTATTGCATCTATTTGATTCTTCTCTCTTTTCTTCTTTATTAATCCTGCTAGTGGTCTATCAATTTTGTTGATCTTTTCAAAAAACCAGCTCCTGGATTCATTGATTTTTTGAAGGATTTTTTTGTGTCTCTATCTCCTTCAGTTCTGCTCTGATCTTATTTTTTCTTGCTTTCTGCTGGCTTTTGATTGTGTTTGCTCTTGCTTCTCTAGTTCTTTCAATTGTGATGTTAGGGTGCCAAGTTTAGATCTTTCCTGCTTCTCTTGTGGGCATTTAGTACTATAAATTTCCCTCTACACACTGCTATAAATGTGTCCCAGAGATTCTGGTATGTTGTGTCCTTGTTCTCATTGGTTTCCAAGAACATCTTTATTTCTGCCTTCATTTCGTTATTTACCCAGTAGTCATTCAGGAGCAGGTTGTTCAGTTTCCATATAGTTGAGCAGTTTTCAGTGAGTTTGTTAATCCTGAGTTCTAGTTTGATTGTGCTGTGGTCTGAGAGACAGTCTGTTATAATTTCTGTTCTGTTACATTTGCTGAGGAGTGCTTTACTTCCAACCATGTGGTCAAATTCTGAAATAAGCACTATGTAGTGCTTTGAAGAATGTATATTCTGTTGATTTGGGGTGGAGAATTCTGTAGATGTCTATTAGGTCTGCTTAGTGCAGAGCTGAGTTCAATTCCTGGATATCTTTGTTAACTTTCTCTCTTGTGGATCTGTCTAATGTTGACAGTGGGGTGTTAAAATCTCCCATTATTATTGTGTGGCAGTGTAAGTCTCTTTGTAGGTTTCTAAGGGCTTGCTTTATGAATCTGGGTGCTCCTATATTGGGGTGGATACATATTTAGTATAGTTAGCTCTTGTTATTGAATTGATCCCTTTATCATTATGTAATGGTCTTCTTTGTCTCTTTTGATCCTTGTTGGTTTAAAGTCTGTTTTTTCAGAGACTAGGATTGCAACCCCCACTTTTTTTTGTTTTCCATTTGCTTGGTAGATCTTTCTCCATCCCTTTGTTTTGAGCCTATGTGTGTCACTGCACGTGAGATGGGTCTCCTGAATACAGCACACTGATGGGTTTGACTCTTTATCAGGTTTCCCAGTCTGTGTCTTTTAACTGGGCATTTAGCCCATTTACATTTAAGGTTAATATAGTTATGTGTGAATCTGATCCTGTCATTGCGATGTTAACTGGTTATTTTGCTCGTTAGTCGATGCAGTTTCTTCCTAGCATCAATGGTCTTTACAATTTGGCATGTTTTTGAAGAAATCACTTATTCTCTTTTATTCTCCAACCTAAGGTTGGTAACATGGAGCTTACTCTTTTGGTTCACTATAAAATCCTGTTCATTAAATTAGCAGTAAATACTTTAGAAGGAACAACAAAGAAAAAAATGGCATGTACTTGGAGGCATCTCTATCTGAAGGATGGCAAAATATTCACAAACCCTTTGAAACTTCATGGGAGTAGTATGTTAGGTGTCTTGGTGACATTGGATGGGATTGCCAATCAAATGACACCCTCCAGAGGATGCTTGAAGGTACTTAAAATTGGTTTCATTTTTGCAGTGAGAATTCTGACTCCCTGTTTTGATAATTGACTGCTGACACCTCTTCAGCATTAACCCTTCCTCTCTTCCTGGTGCCACACATCTGGGCCAACTCAAATGAAAGGCTGGGTGTTCCCTCCTTCGGCCCAGGCATGAGAGTCAAACCTCTAAGCAGGAGCAGTAACCCTGGCCCCACTTCTTCACTATAGTAAACAGCCAGGCCAATCTTCATTCCTTGCTCTCTCAAGCTATTTCACACCTGCTAAATTATATAAGTGATGTACTTTTGCATACTCAGGTGTCATCAGCCTTGATATCTAAACCTAAACTTTGGATGGGAGTCTATCTGCTTCTGCATCTGCAGGCAACCATAAACATTATCTACTGTCATACTGGAACCTGATTTTAAAAATGGTAAGAGTGAAGACAAAAGAATAACTCGTAATCCTTTAAGTTGGACTTTGATTTTGTGTGGCCGTGATAATTACTTTCTTATTCAATATCACTTCTTCTCTTCACACCTTTTAAAATAATTTCATTTTTTGTTCATGTTAGCAATACCTCTAATTATAAAAGAACAAAGGAATCCACATTGCAACAGATTCTTACAATGAAAGGCATTCCTTACTAACTTTGACCAATGAAATGTAAGCAGACTTGCAGCAGATGAGAGTTCTAGAAAATCCGCTATATGCCTAAGTAATGAAAATGGTTTCTCAATTGACCCATTTATTGTCCTGTGCCTCCCCTCTTCTTCATGCCTAGAGGGAAGATATGATGTCCAGAGTTATTACAATAATTGAGTAAGCATAAAGATGAGAGTGTAATGCTAAGCCTGATGGACAAGAAAATGAAGTCGCTGTGAAACTTCAGTCATGGAGTGCCTGCCTCATGATGTGTTAATGATTGAGAAAACAAGTAAATAAACAAAACCTCTCTCTCTCTCTCTTTCTCTCTCTCTCTCTCTCTCTCTCTATATATATATATATATACACACACACACACACACACACACACAGATATATATAAAATAAATACAGATATGTGTGTGTTTATATGTAAAATATATTATACCCAATTGCCTGACTTTCAATTGAGTGTGAACTTCATTTTTTTAATGGTTATTCTCTTAATAACACTATTATTGCCACCTAAGTCATTTGTCGGAAATTATAATTATGATAGCATGATAATTTGTCATTGTTGTTTTTATTCTCAACCTATAAAATTATGTGGGATTTAAAAAAGGATGTTCAATCAGAAAAATTTGGAGGATGTAGTTTGAAGACAAAGACATTACACAACTACCTTTTGTCATGTTTCTTTATATCAAAACCAGGGTTGGCCATCATTTCCTTGACGGTAAATGTCTCTGATTTTAAAATGATCTTTTGGGTGCTCACTTTGGCAGCACACATACCAAAATGATCTTACACTTTCTCTGAACTAAAGGTTTTATGAGAAAGAATCTTCAGTGTAAGACATTTTGAGGAAGTGGAGTTCAAATAACCCTTTATTTGGGAGTATACGAAAATAAAAGAACTCATGAAGTATAACATAATTTTGAGATAAAAGTGCTCAAGATTTGGCTAATACTTAAAGAAAATCAGTTATGTGGTGGTGAGTGTCAAGCTGTGTGTGCTATTTGTTGTGCAAAAGAAAATCCTCATTCTCATTAATCAGTCTTTAATTTCATGCTTTCACTGCTTCAATTTCATGCTTTTTACTATGTATCCCATTAGTACAATGTCAGCTCCTCAGAGTGATGAACACTCTATGTTACTTTACTCTTTTTATTAAAAATTATTTGTACCTGACACTACAAAGCATCATATCCATTGTTTCTATTTCTCTCTCCCTAAGATATCCACTCCATGAGAATATAGTCCTTTTCTTGTTCTCATCTGCATCTTTTTTTTCCCAACAGTGATGCAACAGAGAAAACACAATAAATAAATCCACCTCCAAAATTCAAACATCGAAAACTTCTTTTATTTCCAGTGATCAATAAGCAGAGCATTTTTTCAGCCATAGACTTCATTAATTGAGAAGATTCTAGAAACCATACAATATTTGAATATTGCCATCATAATTTTAAAGAATATTTTATTATTTTCTATCACTTGCATTGCTAGGTGTTTCTAATCTCAGATTCATTACTTTAACTAAGTTCTATTTATCAATTGCATTCTCATGTGAAATATTTCTTTGAAAGCATAATGAGAAAATACAAAACAACTAGATGAGTTTTTTCCCACATAAAATAGGCTAATTCAACAAAAATGTCAAGTCTATTAACACAGTAATGTGATGTTTTGCTTATAACTAAGAAAATAAAGTTGACATATTAAGCAATTTTCAAATTACTTGGAGGAAAATTTTTATAGAAACCTATGCTTTCTCCTGATCATGTAATATAATTTATTATTTACTTGGGGGAATTCTTCAACAAATATTCTAAAGAGTTTTTGTGAATATCAGAAGTAGCATTGTGCTATTGTGGTTATTAAATTTGTCACACAAGTGAATTGTTACATTTTATATATTTTTCAGTTTCTCATTTTTTAAATATGTCTAGACATATTACCACTAAGTTATTTATATAGAACTGTGAGTATATATGGAGAGAATTAATTTGCAGATGGTTTACAGTAGTTCTATGCTTATCTCCAAAAACACCTGGTCCATTATACTGAACCTTGGACAAGATAGAGATGAAACGCACTAGCTAGAGATTTGTAATTTCCTCTTTAACTTGACATTTGTATTGAAAATATGTAGATTACTGACCTGCACTTGATTTGTGATGTATCTGCCTGTTTTTGGCTACATAATCAATGGGTATTAAAGACCCTTCAGTACATGTGCGCTTTGGGTTCTCTAAGACTAAGATAAGACCCATTTATCTTGGTAGCTTTTGTTTTATAATCTATAAGTTTGTCCTGTAAATCTGAAAATGGACCTTGGAAGCTCCTCCTTCGTGGATGGCTTGTATGATTGTCATGTTGCCTGTGTCTTAATTCTCCTCCTCTATTGTACATTTTGTCTTTATCAACACATTATGTAACTATTTTTTGTGAAGTCTCTTGACTTATTTTAATTTTCTGATCCTGGAATTACTGTAGTTGACACTGAGAAAAAAATCATTGAAATGGTTCTTCGCTTAATAATTTATATAATCACCAATGCTTATTTTGGGAGAAAGAGGAAGAATAGAATAATGATTTAGAATTGTTGAAGCCAGGCTAGCTGGAGAATAAATCTTCTGTGAAATGACTCAAGAGCTGCTACCATCACGGAGAAGAAAATCATATCAATGGCATTTGGAAGTGGTAGATCCACAAACAGGAAAAATAGTTCAAGAATTGTCAAAGAAATTTAAAACGGTCAGCGGGATGGGTTTGGGGAATTAAGCTGATAATTCTGTTCCTTAGCTGTCTGTGAACATGATAGAGCCCAAGGTTGCCAAGTCAGCTGAGCTACAGACAATAATCATGTTTGTAAAGGAAAGGGCCATGCTGTCAAAAAGTGTGTGTGTATGTTTGTGTGTGTGTGTGTGTGTGTGTAAAATATAATTTGACGTGCTCCTCATCTCACTAACAATATTACACAGGTTATAGGTTATAGAGGCATGGCATAAAGGGAGTGAACATGCTATGCCATGTTCATAGAAGCATTATTTACCATAGTCAAAACATAGAAGCAATCCAAATGTTGAACCACAGATGAATGGGGAAACAAAATGTGGTATACACATAAAATAAAATATTACTCATCCTCAAACAAGGAAATTTCGACACAGGCTACAACACTGATGAACCTTGAAGATACGGTAAATAAAATAATCTTGTTACAAAAAAACAAATATGATCTGGCTCCTCTTATATGAGTTTCCTACAGTCCTAGAATTCATAGAAACATAAAGTAGAATGACGGTTTCCAGGGGCTGGGGGTAGTGAGGAATCGAAAATTAGTGTTTATTGGATACAGAGTTTCAGTTGGGAAAAAAAAACCATTAGGGATGGATCATGTGTAATGACTGCAGAACACTATGTATTTAATGCTACCTAATTGTATTTTAAAAATTGATAAATTATACAATTTATGACATATATTTTACCACAATAATAAAAATAATAATATGCAAGAGAAGGAGCACTGCAGGTAACTATTGCCTGCATGAGATAGTGGCACCCATGCCGTGCCTTAACTCTCTCTAAGGAATTATCTGACACCATAATTCGATGGATACCGCAATATGCTTGGTTACTGGAGGATGCCAAAGGACAACATAAGTTATGGACAGTAACACAATGATGAGGAACACTTGTTCTGGAAGGTAGTTGCGTTGCATTCTCTTAGAATTGCATTCTAAACACTGCTGGAATAAGGAAGCAATAAATATGTTCAAAAAGTAAAATTATGAGAAGCACCCCTTGCAGTATCATAAGAACTAAATGATAATAAAAATAATGTGGTATGGATTTATATTGATTGTTGGCCCATAGCCATTGATTTGGCTACATGGTCAAGAAATGGTTTTACTATATTGGAATTTACATTACCGGAAAATAAAAAAGTATTCTGACATGTGGAGCTATGTTATGAAAACCGTATAGACATAGAAAGGAGAAATTAAGGTAGGACTTGTTGATACTCATAAGATAAACCCTTTTCTAAACTTAGAAAGGAAATGGAATCAACAAGTCATACTCTAGCCTGCGCCTTGGAGATGATTTATTGTATGCGTAAAATAAGCAGATGAGAAGTCACAGAAACATCCAAATGATGTAATAATTCACAAGAAAAAGTCATATTTTACTCAGTCTCTGAAGTTAAAAATGTAATGGAAAATTTTATTTTCAACATCTGTAGGCCTTTTATAGAGACTATCTGATGCTCCCAACATTCCTGCCATGTGTCTGACTCTGGCTCTGATACTTGCTATGTCTTTTTAGATATATATTTTTTTAATTTTTTATTATTTTTGTTTTGAGATGGAGTCTTACTCTGTCACCCAGGCTGGAATGCAGTGGCACAATCTCAGTTCACTGCAACCTCTACCTTCCGAGTTCAAGTGATTCTCCTGCCTCAGCCTCCCAAATAGCTGGGACTACAGGAGTGTGCCACCACACTCAGTTAATTTTTGTATTTTTAGTACAGTCGTGGTTTCACCATATTGGCCAGGCGGGTCTTGAGCTTCTGACTTCACGATCAGCCTGCCTCAGCCTCCCAAAGTGCTGAGATCACAGGCCTGAGCCACTGCGCCCAGCCTGCTATGTCTTGCTATAATGCTTTATTTTTGTCTTTCAATGTTTCTGTTAATTATTTCTTGATAGCCAAACATGAAATACTGAGTAAGAGGAATTGCTATAAATAAACCTTTAGTAATGTGGTGAGATGTTGGGTAGGGAAGAGTTCTATAGTCCTGAGTAGGTCTCAGTCCCTTGGTGTGCCTGCACCTCTGCATTAAGAATTTTATATGTGCTTGTCAGTCCATTGACATCTCATATACCATAATAATATTTCTAAATATAGTAACATAAATTCCTAAAGAATGATGAGTGAGTTCTTCCTTCTCCTCACCTAACATAGGATTCAGTATTTCAGACTCTTGAAAACTGTGAAAGAGAGAAATGTATAAGATTATACTTACACAACTTTACTCTGTTCAGCTAGAATGGGACAAGGGGGAAACATTGGCCAAATTCATATTACTGCCACTTTACGGGTAAGCACTCTTATTACAACAGATGTTAGTACTCTTAGACAACAATAAGAGAGAGAAGAGGTAAGGATGAAATGTAATGATACATGAAAATGAGAGAAAGTGATTGCTGAAGGAAAGGGGGCCAATAAAAGCATAACACAAAAAGGTAAATCTAGTATTTCTTTGATCCTTTGTGATAGATTGAAAGCAGGAAAATAGCTTTGTCTCTTAGCTACCTTCTCAGATGACAAGAAAAGTAAAGCTATTTGTATTCTAAAATCATTTTCATTACTGAAAAGATAAGGATATACATTAGAACCCAGAAGACCTTAGGAATATTTAAGCCCATATGACTCACATGAGACAGTTTGGATAATTGGAAAATACGTTTTTAATACACCTTTTGAATGTTTCCAATATGTACCCCATCTTCACTGCATCCCTATGAGGTAGTGAAATTCCTCTGCATTAGCAGAGCACTATTGTAAACACTGAAGGGGAGTAAGAAAGCTCAGAATGGAAGGATCTATCCTGTAGGAATTGAAAAGTTGGTAAAAAGAAAATTTTAACACCCAGTTAAGATACATTGCAAGTATTTAATGAAATTTAATTACATGATAAATTGAAAAAATGAGTGTCACTAAATTTCACAGACAGAGTGAAATGTTATTTTACATATCTGGATAGTATTTCATTCAATAAAGAAGAATTAAGATAAATAAGAGAAAGTATGTGTTGAAGTGCATATGAGAAGTGGGACTGATTCTGTTTGAGATATATTTAGGTAAATATGCCTTATTGCATCCCAATAAAGATGACTGATAGGCTGTTTCATAAACTTATCTGAAGTTCAGAAGATAAACAATGTGGGAATTTTGATCTAAAAATTAGTGTATTTTATTTGATGGTTAAAGTTATAGAAGATGATGAAAGGAAAACATGAACATTGGAAGAAAAAAATATATGGAATCTTGTCAATCATCAAAATTTTAAGAATTAGCAGATACAGATATACTTGCAAGTATATATATCACTGGACAGAGAGAGGTGGGCATAGGAGAACATGGAGTTGAGATGCGAATCCCTGTGGTATCCTGTGGAATCCAGTGGAAGAGAATTTCAAAAAGAAGAAAGTTGTCCACAGTGGCAAATGCTGCAAAACAAAGTAAGATCAGAACAGGTAACTAAGGAAAATACAAGAATAACTGGTGAACTAGGGAGAACAAATCCAGTGAGTAGTCGAAAGAAAACATAAATGTCCTGTTTTGCTTTGAGTAGTTAATGTGAGGGAGTTATTGAAACCTGTAAAAATAATAGTAACATTTTGAGAAACACAAGAGAAAACAAAACTTACGTGAGTGATATTGTGATTTTTTAAAAAGTTTTATTTTAGCATGGGTAAGACATGAAGTCAAAAATCCAATCAACTTGGAGAAATTAAAGTTGCAATACAGGGCAGAGAAAAGAAAAAATGATCAAGGGAATACACTGAAGAAATAAGAGGAGATAAGGTATAGAGTACATACAGGTGCATAACTGAACCTGGATCAGAAGATCAGTGAAATGAAAAGGAAGTACATAAGAATATTATAATCAGTGCAAAATTGTTTTAGGGAGACAGAGCTAGTTCTGTAATGCAACGTGTCAATAAACAGTGTCTAAATCCAGGGCCCGTAATATTTTGGCAGTTACAAAAAATAAGGAAATTTATAGAAACTTCTAAAATACGAAGTTCAGAAGAGAAATACAAATAGGGATATGTAACTAATTTGATGTTAACTAGCCTATTAATCTTAAACACAATTACATGTCCACATTCACATACTTACATAAATATATTAAAATTATTTTATGGTAATTAAATTACATGACATAAGTTGTCTTAAATTTATACCTCACACATTCTGACAAAACAAAGGTCCTAAATGTATAATATATTATAATCCAGTTTGTTCATTTTTGGCAATGTAAAATTTCATTTTTTCATAACTACTATTGAATGGTAATGTATTAATATTCCAGGTAAGTATGAGAATCCCTGTGGTATCCTGTGGAATCCAGTGGAAGAGAATTTCAAAGAGAAGAAAGTTGTCCACAGTGGCAAATGCTGCAAAACAAAGTAAGATCAGAACAGATAACTAAGGAAAATATAAGAATAACTGGTGTACTAGGGAGAACAAATCCAGTGAGTTCTCTGGATTATATGATATGATCTATTATGCGTAATATTACATTTTTTTAATATATTAAAATATATTATATGATATGATCTATTATATGTAATATTACATTTTTTTTACTATGTGCATGTCCATTCTTTCTCAAGAGATGAATCTATAATTACTAAGAGAATAATATTTAATATTTAAAATAGATTATTCTAAGTTAGCCTGGATATGTTTATTTTCTAGATTGGAATTAAAATGCACTCAATTACTTTAGGTCACAAATGATCAGATTAGGGAAATTAATGAGATTTAGTTTTTATTGTTACTCTATGATTTATTTGTGAATTAAATCTCTACTAAGAGAAGATGAGCTTAAGGCAAAAAATACAAGAAATAAAATATAAAGGAATTTGAAAATGATGGATGTTTTTAAGTGTGCCAAAGTAGTAATGACATAAAATAATATCTATAAATGCTAAGTAGTTTGAATATTTTGACTCTTAAAGCTGTCAAATTATGGGGTTTAATGCTTGTGTGGAGAATAATTTTTTCTGAATATTAAAATATCCTACTTACAAACGGCTGAAATGCATTTTATATCCCAAGAAGTTTAGAAACTTAGCATTAATAATACTTTTTTACAATGACTTCTGAAAATATACATTTATAAGACACATTATTCCTTAAAGGAATAAGTAGTTGTATTCTATTATTGAATAAATGGAGATCTAACCCATTCGTATTTGGTTCTTGTGAGACCAAAGTACATACTGAATTTTAAAATATTTATTACATATATTCCAAATGTTTACAAATAAGAACCCCTGCTATATGCCAAACAATATGTGAAATGCTGAATATACAGTGGAGAACAATTAAGGCAGATATTCCAAATGCTTTGGATATATATTACATTTTTTAATCTAGATTAAGAACAGTTTGTTTTTAATACTGTAAACAGAAAAAGAAAACATGATAAGCAGTTGTGATTTTAATTTTTTTTTGTTTGTTTGTTTGAGACAGAATCTCACTCTGTCCCCCAGACTGGAGTGCAGTGGCGCGATCTCTGCTTACTGCAAGCTCCGCTTCCTGGGTTCAAGCCACTCTTCCGCCTCAGCCTCCGAGTAGCTGGGACTACAGGCGCCCGCCACCACGCCCGGCTAATTTTTTCGTATTTTTAGTAGAGACGGAGTTTCACTGTGTTAGCCAGGATGGTCTCGATCTTCTGACCTCGTAATCCGCCTGCCTCGGCCTCCCAAAGTGCTGGAATGGCAGGCGTGAGTCACCATATCCAGTCTTAATTTTCTTAAATTAAGAGTAAAACTTAATTAGTATATACACATTTTAGAATTTAATTATTAAAATTGTATAAGTGATGTGTGGTTAATGACCATATATTCCATTTTAGTACCACCAATACAAAGCATTAGTAGTTTTTTACAAACTATATAATAAAAATCACATGTAGGCACAAAATCTAAAACTCACTTTATTCATACTTAAATCTAGCTCCATAATCATTTAAAGAAAGGGCAGTTACAAGTAAAAGAAAAGCAAAAGATCTATGGATACAATAGCCTATTGAGAAAAAACTTGAATACGTATAAAATATTTTGATTATATTAAATGTTAGCTCCTTCTTCCTCTCAACGGTCATTGGTTCTATTACATTATTTTTTTCCTGCTTACCAATCTAATCTACTAACAAGTGTAATAATCTTTTATAATAGGTGAATTGTAGGAGCAGTAATGCCTGTATTATAATTAATCATCAATATCAAATTGACATGAATAAAATAAATATATTTTATGTGAAAGTTGCCTATCCTTTCTATTATCTTAAAGGACATAACTCAATCATTTAAAATATTACTCAATATATTATTTGCAAGCAAACTTCAGGTCATCATTCTATACTATCACATAGTCCTTAATATAAGATTATTTTCAGGGTCAGGTGCCGTGGTGCACACCGATAATCCTAGCACTTTAGAAGGCCAAGGTGGGCAGATCACTTGAGCCCAGGAGTTTGAGACCAGCCTGGCCAACATGGTGAGACCCCATCTATACAAAAAATACAAAAATTAGCTGAGCATGGTGGCGGAGTCTGTAGTCCCAGCTACTCGGAATGCTGAGGCACGAGGATAGCTTGAACCTGGGAGACAGAAATTGCAGTTAGTGGAGAATCTCTGCATTGTACTCCAGCCTGGATGACAAAGCAAGACCCTGTGTCAAAATAATAAATAAAAAAATAGATTAGTTTCAAAGGATAGAAATTCATAAAATCAGCTATGCTAGTGTTCACTGTAACCCTTTGAAATTTCTGGGTGGAGTTTTGTCTTTATTACACTTTGTACTGGATAAAATCCATTGTCTCTTTTATAAGTAGTGTAATATTATTCATAAAATATCAATCACAGAATACAGACAGTTTCAAGTGAAATAAATAAAATGTAACAAGGAAACCATGAACACACGATTAATTTATCTGCAGCTGTAAAAATTTCTTTTACATTTTTCCCCAATTTATATTTCTGTCAATTTGAAGGAATTACTGTGTCCAATGTTTTAAATGCCCCATAATGACAGGAAAATTTAGCAAGTATACCTCATCTAATTTCAGGCAACAATATATAGAAAGTTGCAACTATTTACTCATTTTATCTTCTTTTTTTCCACTTTTGCAAATTTTGACTAAGGTTCTACTGGGTTACTAAAAATATTTCACTGTCTTGATTTTTGAAGAGGAGAACAAAAAGTGTAACTGGTAGTTCTTACGTAGCTAAGAGTCTTTTGGAAAATATTTTTTAAACTTTTATTTTAAGTTCGAAAGTACATTTGCACGTTTGTTACGTAGAAAAACTTATGTCATAGGGGTGTTAGCCTAGTACCCGTTAGTTATTTTTCCTGATACTCTCCCTCCTGCCACCCTCCACCCCCCAATAGGCCTCAGCGTGCGTTGTCCCCTTCTAATGTGTCCATGTGTCCTCATCATTTAACTCACACTTATAAATGAGAACATGTGATATTTGGTTTTCTGTTCCTGCCTTAGTTTGCTAAGAATAATGGCCTCCAGCTGCATCCATTTCCTTGCAAAGGACATGATCTTGTTCTTTTTTATAGTATTCCATGGTGTATATATGGCACATTTTCTTCGTCCAATTTAGCATTGATGGACATTTCAGTTGATTCCATGTCTGCTATTGTGAATAGTGGTGCAGTGAATATACGCTACATGTGCATGTGTCTTTATAATAGAATGATTTATGTTTCTCTGGGTATCTACCCAGTAATGAGATTGCTGGGTCGAGAGTATTTCTGTCTTAAGTCTTTGAGGAATCGCCACACTGTCTTCCACAATGGGTGAACTAATTAACAACATTCTGACCAACAGTTGTATAAGCATTCCTTTTTCTCCACAACCTCGCCAGCATCTATTATTTTTTGACTTGTTAAAATAGCCATTCTGACTGGTGTGAGTTGGTATCTCATTATGGTTTTGATTTGCATTTCTCTAATGATCAGTGATGATGAGCCTTTTTTCATGAGATTGTTGACTGCATGTATGTCTCCTTTTGAAAAGTGTCTGTTCATGTCCATTGCCCACTTGTTAATGGGACTAGTTTCTTTTTTGTCATAAATTTGTAACTTGAACAAATTTATAGATGCTGGATATTAGACCTTTGTTGGATGCATACTTTACAAGAAAATGAGAGAAAAATTTTGTAAACTCTGCATCAATTGTCTAATATCCAGCATTTATTTAAAAAAATTAAATGTTTTCCAAGCTTCGATATCAATAAATATCATCTAGCAGCACTTGCTAAAATACAGATCCCTAGGGAACTTTTCTGATAACACACATCAAAACTTTTAGACAAGGGTTCTGCATTATTTTCCCAAACAGCTGTCCCTTGATTTAGGTAAAATGCATTCACGTTAATTTGAAATCTTCATTTTCATATTCTACAAACCCATATATATTCTTTGACCAGATTAAATTAAAATATTGAACTTGGATTAAACATGATAAGGCTTTTTATATAGACATTTCTTTGATCACTCCATGAAATCCCTCTGGAACTTAGGAAAAGATAGAATCTCCTGGTTATGCTCAAAAAAAAATGTATTTTTCCACAGCAATAATGAAACACATTTCTTAAATAAATTATTTTGCTCAGCACAAATACATCATGTATTGATATGGGTCTCATACATATAAACCTGCTAACAAATAATATGAAATGCAAGATTACATTTTAAAGTAAATGGTCAGAACATAAAACAACTTTATTTTGTCTTTTTAAATTTTGGATGATACGTATGAATACTGTGGAGAATTTATGAAATGTATTACTTTTTAATTTGTTTTCAGGATATAATTTGTAGAGGTGACTCAGTTACCACAATACAAATTTAAATGCTTGAATCCGTAATCCCTAAAGATGTTGGCACTGAGACACAAATTGGGGAGAAATGACAAAAGTATTGTCAATTTAATAAGATAAAATAGCAACCTGCCTTTTTCTCTTTACAAGCTTCTAAAAATACGGTGAGATATAGGTATAATAAAACACATTTCGATGATTCTTGCACCTGTAAGTAAAGATAATTTGGAAAGAGAGATCTTTGAATTTGCAGTCAAAACAACTAGGTTATAATTCTGCATTATTCTTCTCTACAGTATGATCATGGGTGACATATGTATGTATATTCACACATATACACACACACATAAATGTATATAAAATATATATACATATTTAACTCAGGGTATTTTGGATCAAGTAAAATTGCATATCTGAAATTACTTTTTAAGAAAATACGATTATTGTGTTTATTGAATATAACACAGACTTTTAATAAATAGAAACCCAGATTCCAAGAGAGTGACACATATTTCATTGCCCCTCCTGGTTGTCAGGGAGCTATCTGCTTTTGGTCAGTGAGGAATGGAAAAGATATTGTTGATGCTTTCATAGTCCTTCGAATTATGAAGTGAATAAAGGCAGAAGGAGTCACAGTAGTGACGATGGATTAAATTCAGTAAATAGTTTTGAAATGCATATTTTTATTAGGTACAACATTATGTTTTGTGGCAAATAGGAACATACTATTGAGTAAAACATGTATTCTACAGTTATGTTTCCTAATTTTAGTAACATAGCGTATTCATACCTAATCATAGTCAAGTTTAAATAAAATAGTTGTATAGGTTTGAACAATGCGCTATATTAGTAAAAGAGATACTTTGTAAATTTGGGGATTAAACACACATTTTTTATTTTGTCTTAAATGTATTTGACACACAGAGATGAGCAGTTCAAAGACATTTCAGGCAGAGACTGACAAAGCCCAGATGTATGAAACAGCATGCCAAGGTCATGGCAGTGGGCAGTTTGGTTATGTTCCACTATTCCATTAGCAGAAGATGAGGACTAATTAAAAACTCAGCTGGTAATATAAATTGAAATTACATTGCATTATCCTGAATAACTTATTCTGGATATGAAAACAGGTCACTGAAAATTTTATAAGAATGTGGTAACATAATCAAATACATGACACAAAAATGATTTGATCATCAGTGGGTAGGATAGATAGGAAAGAAGAAGAGGAAAAAGGAACTAGAGAAAATGATAATATTTGAAGATTCTCTCTATAGTTTAGGTCAGGGTTTTCTGTTTGCAAATTGTGAAAATTCAGGTGCAGTATTCATGTTTTACTCGATTGTTTTGTTCTGTTTTATTCAGACGCTGTTATGAGGGAAGTTTTGTGTTTTGGGAAATATGATAACATATACTTGAGAAACACTGTATTCTTCTCTCAGAGATTCTATAATAGAGAATTGTGAGTAGTGTTAAAAACTCTAAGAAATCCTGAAGTAAAGTGTCTGGAAGACTTTTATCATGGTACATGTATTGATGTGCTTGAGATCACCAGTTTAGAAAATTGTCCAGTGCAAGACAATGAAAGAAACTAGGACATCAGGAGTAGGAAGAGAAAGAAGATATGACCACAGGCGATATTGTGAAAGTAAAATAGATAGGATTTAGCTATTGATTCACAGTGGAAGATAAAGGAAAGAAGGAGTCAGAGGCAAATTGATATCCCTAGCAGAAGCCTTCCTAACAGCACCTCTTTCAGAGTTATTGGTATCTTGTCAACTTTCTTAGTTTGCTCTATAGTCCTTGAAACTTGCTCAGTCTTTGTAGAAGTGAGGGTAAGAAATATATTCTGTGTTTTCTTTCTGATGCAAAACACAGAACAGCTATTTCCTTATAATATATTGATGGAAAATTAGATAACCCCTAAATATAGTAAGAACAATTATGTTTACTTGCAAAATAAACTACATATTGGGTTTTTATTATCTTTCAAGCTGCCTAATAATATATAAAAAACATATTATATTATTAATATTATATATTTATATAATTAACAATAATATATAATGTATATATAATATAAAAGTAGGTAGCTTAAAATATATATATTAGTAGGCAGCTTAAATATATATATATAAGCATATACATATTTTGTAGTTACCACATATTTCTTACCCATATTTATTTCCTCATTTTTTCCTTACTAATAGAAACAAGATTTTGTTCCCAGATAAAATTGATGTATTTTATTCCTAGCAGCTATTGGTGTAATACATGATATGTTTCTGGCTATTAGATATTTACAGAAGTTCTTGGTGCAATATGAGTATACACATACATATATTTATATATTTTATGCAGGCATACATGCATGTATGCATGTATGTATATTTCTATCTACCTGTCTATCTATTCATCCTATGAGAGATTGTCTAATACATTTTGCTCTTTACCTTTCTCCGTTTATCTCTTTTTCCAAATTGGGAGTTGGTTGCAGGGATGAGAATTGAAACACCCATCTTGAGACAATGAAGAAAAATGTCACAAGCTAAGAAAGATTCAGGAGGAACACAGATATTTTTGATTCTTTGAGTATTCTCCCCAGCTCTGTATGTTTACGCCACAGAATTTTTAAATCATGTATATCTCACAAATAAATACTATATATGCTTCTAATAATACTAGTTTGAAACCTGAAGTGGCAGAATAATTGTAATACGTATATACCACAAATAACCTACTTATCACTAATGAGAGACAGCATGTTGCAATAGGTCCAACACTAATTTAGGAGTCACAAGCTCTAGTATCTTATGTCAGTTCAAGTTCTAGTCTGCCACTCATGCAGGAGATGTAAAATGGAGAGACAATCTAATAAAATAATTAAGCTAAAGCTCTGTATTAATTTGTTATAACTAGGCTACAAGCAGTAAAAAAAGCATCAGTTTTTCAAATGTGACTGCGTGGATGTTTTATTATATATTGTTTTTAATGTGGTAATATCTTATGAATGTATATGGAAGGTTTAGCAGATCTGATTAAAAAGTTCAAACCTATTGTAGAAATCAATAAACCTAGACGTGGGAAAAGTAACACATTTTACAAGCCTAAGCTTTTATTCATAATTCAGGAACTTGGTAGTTAACTGAATTTTAGCTGTTAAATCTATCTGAAAATCAACTCATATACCCGTTAGAGATGAGAGAATAAAATTAAATTAGAATTTAACATGTTTTAAAGTTTTAGAAAATGCAATATATGAATTTTGCTACATTCGAATTAACTTCAAGAATATCCTTATTTTATAACTGTGACGGTTATTTTACGTGTCAACTTGACTGGACTAAGAGATCCTAGAGAGCTGGTAAAGTATTATTTCTGGGCATGTCTGTGAGGGCATTTCTGGAAGAGATGGGCATTTGACTCACTGAATTGAATAAGGACAATTTGCTCTCACCCAATGTGGGTGAGCACCATCTATTTCACTGAGGGCTCAGATAAAACAACATGTCAGAGGGATTTACTTCTGCCCATCCCTCCCCCTCCCCTCATCTGGATCTAAGACACTCTTCTTCTTCTGTCCTTGGACATCAGAACTCCAGGTTGTCCAGTGTTTGGACTCCAGAACTTGCATCAGTGGCTTGCCAGATGCTTAGACATTCAGCCTTAGAGAGTTACATCATCAACTTGGGTTTTGAGGCCTTCACTTGGACTGAGACATATTATTGGCTTCCTGGTTCTACAATTTGCAAACAACCTATCACAGGACTTCTCAGTCTCCATAATTGTGTGAACCACATCCTCTAACAAATCTTGTCTCGTATGTCTCTATCGTATGTCTATCTATCTATCTATCTATCTATCTATCTATCTATCTATCTATCTATCTATCTATCTATCTGTCATCTATCTATCCATCCATCCATCCTATTGGTTTTGTTTCTCTGAAGAATCTTAATACAAAAACATTTTTAATTTAGCATTTTTAAGCTTTATTGAGCTAAATTGATGTACAAAATTGCACATATTTAATATGTATTTTGATGAGCTTGGACATATGTATACACTCATGATACTAACACCATAATCAAAGTATTAAATATATCCATTACCTCCAAAAATGCTATTATCTTCTTGTGTATGCATGTGCATATGTGTTTGTGATAAAACATTCAAGGTGACACCTATCCTTTTAACATATTTAAAAGTGTAAAATACCATATTGTTAATTACAGGTACAACGTTTTACAGCAGTTCTTTAGAACTCATTCAGCTTGTATAACTGAAGCTTCTTGATTATGTCTGTTACTGCGAGTAAAAAGCAATATAAAAGCAAACATGGAAAATCTATATTCTATTTCTGGTATATAAAATTGTTATTTTTAGAGGTTAATACTTCAAGTGAACACACTGTAATGAAGCTCATTCAAATCATAATGAAAATACAAAGCAATTCATAAAATTATTCTGTTCTATCAAATTTGGCCTTAAAAGAAGAAACTGTATTTTGTGATAAAGCATTGTACTTCTTTAGCACTTCCTCTCCAAACTCAAGGATATATTTGTCCATTTAAGCATTCTAATAATTGAATATTTTCCTCTTAACAT
This sequence comes from Piliocolobus tephrosceles, assembly GCF_002776525.5. Taxonomy (NCBI): domain Eukaryota; kingdom Metazoa; phylum Chordata; class Mammalia; order Primates; family Cercopithecidae; genus Piliocolobus; species Piliocolobus tephrosceles. Next base: position 66,288,686 of record NC_045439.1, on the reverse strand, counting down.
GTTATGGAATTTTTATACTGAATAGAGGATCTTACAGATTCTTCACCATTCCATCAGACGCATGTGGCTTCCCCATCCCTGATACAGATTCATGAACATATAAATATGTAAGACTCCAGGGCTGACTTACTCAATTGACACTATATTATTTGTTTATCATCCTTTTGAATATCAAATCAACACAGAGAATCAGAAGTAGTCTACAGTTAATTTGCACAATAAAATATGACTTTTCAAAATTTATTCCTTCTGGTATGTACCTCTTAAACTCTGAATAGGTAGCAATATAGTACCTTGAAATAGTATTTGTTTGCTTACTTTTTGGGATTTTCTGTAAATTACTCAGAGACTTAAATTGTAGGAGAAGATCAGGTGTGGTGGTTCACGCCTGTAACCCCAGCACTTTGAGAGGCCGAGGCGTGTGGATCACTTGAGGTCAGGAATTTGAGACCAGCCTGGCCAATATGGTGAAACCCTGCGGCTACTAAAAAGAAAATAAAAATAAAAATTAACTGGAGGTGATGGCACATGCCTGTAGTTCCAGTTACTTGGGAGGCTAAGGCAGGAGAATCACTTCAGTCCAGAAAGGGAGGTTGCAGTGAGCCAAGATAGAACCACTGTACTCCAGCCCGCATGACAGAGAAAAAAAATGTCTATCGGAGAAATATGATTATTAGAACAAAGTACAGAAAGAAACATGTGTTTGATTCTCAGCTTTATCTTAAAAAAAAAGCTCTTGATGCTCATAGAGGAAACAAACCCTATGGGTCTCAAACTGCTGACCTGCAGCTTGTTTCCATGTAATCCCGTCTGATGCCCCCTGATTGCTGTGAAGACTGACTTTTGACAATGGTCTGCATGGGACCTATGGAATACTTTGCGCAAGTCTCTCCTGAGGGTTAGATATATGTACAACCCCTATGAAAACATGGAATTGCTATCTGAGTGTATATGCACATATGCACACACACAACATGATGTTCCTCATTATTATTATTATTATTATTATTTTTATTTTTATTTATTTTTTTTTTTTTTGAGACGGAGTCTCGCTTTGTCGCCGAGGCTGGAGTGCAGTGGCACGATCTCGGCTCACTACAAGCTCCGCCTCCCGGGTTCACGCCATTCTCCTGGCTCAGCCTCCCGAGTAGCTGGGACTACAGGCGCCCGCCATCTCGCCCGGCTAGTTTTTTGTATTTTTAGTAGAGACGGGGTTTCACCGTGTAGACCAGGATGGTCTCGATCTCCTGACCTCGTGATCCACCCGTCTCGGCCTCCCAAAGTGCTGGGATTACAGGCTTGAGCCACCGCGCCCGGCCCGCTCCTCACTATTTTGTACCCAGATGTTACACCATCAACTTGGGTCTGAGGGCTTCATACTTGGACTGAGCCATGTTATTGGCCTGCTAGGTTTGTCTAAAATTTGCAAGCAACCTATGATAAACCTTCTCACCCTCCATATAATCTTGGGAACCAGCTCTCCTCACAAATCTTCTTGTGTATATCTCTATCTATTCTATTACTTTGATTCTTTCTCTACAAAGAAAAAACTCCTTTGATTCTTGGATTCTTCTTCTGCTAGGAAAATTCTAAAGTTGATTCTTTTTCTACAAGGAGAGTCCTAACTGGACATAGCTGTACGTTGTTCTTTGCATTTTAAATTAACCTTGGATATTTCTAAAATAGGGACACAAAACTAATTTTACCATCATTCTGTGTCACGTGATGGTAAAATTTCCTTTAAAATGTTACCTGTTTATTTTAGTTACATATACTTTCGTTTAAAAAAGTATATGTAACTTTCCTTTAAAATGTTACATATACTTTCCTTTAAAATGTTACCTGTTTATTCTCATATTTGCCACATTTTTTCTTTGCTAAGTTTAGTTCAAAATATTTTTTAGTTTTAATCATTATACAGCAATAAAAATAATTTGTTTATAAAATTATATAGGTATTTTAAGACATAATAAATCTTTAAAGATGGATAACTTTTCACTGTATTGAACTCAAAACTTGCAAAAACTACCTGATTCATAGCAAGTACAGCTTTGATTTATGATTTGCTTTCTCCATGCATGTTGGAAGTCCTATTTACAATGAAGTAAACATTAATGTTGAGACCCATGATACACAGTACCTTACTCAGATATGAATTATATCTATATGTACTTTTTATAATAATATTGTGATTATTTGTAATGGATGAAAATACGATATGTAGATATTTCTTATATGCACCACTGGGAGACAATTGAAAAGGAAAATTACATCATGGTAGAAATTATCTTCAAAATATGCACACAATTATTTCTTTTCCCTTAATCAATTTTCTATATTTTCTATATTTTTATACTCTTTAATTTAAACATCATTTTTAAATTCATGTATCATAAATTATTCTAATTTTCTTGTTTATATGCAAATAAGTTAAACTATGCTGACTACAGTGGAATGATAGTGAGCCAAGCCTCAAGAAATTCATTTGTCTCAATTTAACATTTCTGAAAAAATAGCAATAATTTTAATTGCAGTGTATCATATTTTAAATCATAACACGTAAAGTTAACAATGTCTTCCCCATAATGATTTTTGTTGTTTCAGAAAAAACTATTATCTATTTATCTATCAAGCTATAAATTATGGCTTATGATTTAATTTCATTTATATATTTACATATGAGAATTTAGTTTTGCTAAATTTAAAATCCAATTTTTCCTATTTCATGTACATGTAATTATACTTAATATAAATTTGTTATTATAGACCTTCACTTCATTTCACTTCCATAAATTTCTATTTTCATCCAAAGATTCTGTCATCATTAAATAGCTAGCTTTTCCACTGTGGCTGCTAATCAAATAGACTGAAATAAAAGAATTTATTTAATAGTAATTGCAGAACACTATAGTAATAGTGGATACCAAAATGTTTACTCTGATGAGTAAGAGTAATAAGAAAACTTTATGGATTTATTTATGAAATGAAATATAATAATAATGTTAGCTATTTAAGATGAGCTACCTTTTTTTTCATCTTAGACTGGGAAATGACCCCCATGTTTACATAATCAATTTACCATGTGCACTCTAACAGAATCTATATTACCCCTGTATTCCAACAGACAAGAATGAGCAAGTATAATGTAAAGCCAATTGGACTTAGCATCGAAATAGCTTATGGAATAATGTCAAATTTGATATCTGGTAAAACTTACATAGCAATTGTTAAATCATCCTTATGCCTATTTTTATCATCCACAGTATTAATTTAAAAATACAAAAGTGTAACAATGTGATAGATTGAAAGATCTCTAAATAATTTATATTTTATATAACTTTATGCTAAATTGACAACAGTTAAACGAATTTGCATTGTTTTAATGTTGGAAACAACGTTCCAAGATGCCATAAAAATAATAAAAGGACAGCAGTTTCTTTCTCATTCAAAAATCATTTATTAAGCATTTACAATATGCAGCTGTTGTAAACACTGTGGAATTAATAATGGATTTTGGTCTCTGCATTGAATGAGTTCGCATTAAAGGGACAATTGTAAACATAGGGTGTAATTCAGTTTGACAATTACTATGATAGACACTGTTTTCGATACTAGCAAGGAAAAAACCCATTGGTGGATTACCAAAAGTTTCATGAGGATATGACTGATCTATACATCGTATAAAATTAAAATTTAAAATATATATTAATTCAATAGTATTGTTGCTCTTAGGGAAATGGTCTTTCAAGAAAATCTAATTGAGCATATGTTTCTGGCGAAAGACCAACTTTGGCTTTAACTCATTTTTTAAAAATTTATTTAAAAACAACATGCTATTTTTTAAAAATTCAATCACCATCAGTACTTAACATACTTACTGTGTCCTGACTGGGAGCTTGAACAAACTAGAATCTGAGATTTTATTCTTTAATTGTCAAAGAAGTCAATTGTGGTTACATGTCATTTGTTGTATAAAAACAAAAAGATATATTTCTTTTTATGTTTTGCAATGGAAGCCAATTTTGTTTCAAAGGAAAAAAATGACCTTTAGTTCTTTATATGGAAACAGTAGCACTGTTTGATGAATTCTTCATATTGACCATTATTTTCTTAAAAACAAATCTATCCACCTTTTCTACTTTTCAAATTTTTATAAATTAAATTTTTGGAGAGAGTTTTCCTATGTTAGAGACATTAATTTCTTTGAGTTAAACACTCCAGTTTTTTTTTAATGGCCCCCAAGGGACAAGGTTAAAACCCCTGGGTCCTCTTAACTAATCCCGTTATAAATTCCTGAAATTTAAGAAGGTTACCTTTTTTGTTTGTTTACCTGAATTTACATAACACCTGAAATGATATCAACATATCATAGAATTTTGAAGATCTACTTAGAGTATGTTATCTCATCGGTATACTATTTGTAATTAGACTACTAATTAACTCACAATTCCCATTAATAATTCTAGTAAACATATTAATTTATTGTTCTATCGATATTTAGCACATCATAAAAACAATTAGAGAATAAATTAATGAAGTGTTGAATATATGATTTTCAGAGCTAATCTTTTTCAGACATCTTTGACAATTTTGAATTTATAATTGTAAATAAATATTCAGATTTTTTACATGCTTTGGTATTAAATAAAATTTTGTAAAATTTATTCCATAGTGTAAATCTAAATTTCATCTTAATTTTGTCAAAAATTTTTATCATTAGCACCTTTTAAAAGTACATTGATATATCTTTATTCAAGTCATTAATCTAAAATTGTAGAATAGGTCAGAGAAAAGAGGAAATCCTTTACACATAACTAAAATCCTTTCTAGAAGATGGTATTCATTCTTTAATTATCACTTTCTAGTGAAGGTCATTTGATGTGTTACTAATTTGCCTAACTGAATTGCTATCAAACTCATATTTCTTCATCTTAGCACTGAAAATCTGAGATGCTTAAAATTACATTTTTTGGACAATTTTTCACTGCTCTATGATTTAGATGTTTAAATAGTAGCTTTGAATAAACTAAAAATACTGGCAAATAATTAGAGTTAACATTTTGCAAATAATATTTTGTTCACTGCAGCATTTTGCTTGACCTATGGCTATTCTCCTCTACATTAAAACTGAAGTTTTAATGTCATTGTTATAGGTCTTAGGCAGATAATTAATTCACATATATCCATTAATAATATTTCATATGTAAAATATACTTGCTTCTCTCAAGTAACTTGATATCATTTAATTTTCAATGAAACTTGTCTAAAAATAATGTTTTAAATCAGTTCAAAAATGTGAACAAAACCTTTGAATATATTATTTCCTAGGAATGAAATAACTGAAAGAGTTGAACAGTCCATTGTATAAAAATTATTTCTGTGAATTTCTAAACTTTCTTAGCATTAAGTCCTGAGTGGAATTCTATGATTTTCAAAGCCAGATTATTTCAGATGTTTGAAAAACAACTTAAATGTCCATAAACAATAGGACAGTTAACTACATTTTGTAAAATTAATGAAAAGGAACATTATATAGCTAATTTTAAAAATGACATATTTATACATATTTTGGTTCGGTGATTCCACTGATAGATATATGGCTAAATAATCTGATAGAAGAATAGGCAGACAGAGACAGGTGGATAAACAGGAAAATGTATAATAGACAAACAAACAGAGACAGATTAGATGATAGACAGAAAGGGAGACTTAGACACATACACATAAAACTGACAAATGACAAATATATATTTATATATATAGCACTCTGTCTTTACACACATGTGAAGGCATAGAAAACAGGCAGAGATAGACAGAAAAAGTAAACAAATAGAAAGATAGACATATGGACAGACAGAGATATACAGATAACATAGCTGCAGAGAATCAGTTAGAGAGACACAAACACAGAGAAATAGAAGGACAAAAGGCAAATAGAATGGCATATATATGTTTAGACTCATAAACACAGGAATAAAGATAGATGATGATGATAGATTGATAGATAGATAGATAGATAGATAGATAGATAGATAGAATTAATGTGCATTATCTTAGCACCTTGGGACAGAAATTTTATTAGGAAGGCACTATTATTTTTCAGGGATAAATCGATTAATATTGAGGGTAGAAGGTGAAAAATCTCAAAATATGTTTCTCTTGGAGGCATGACAAAAGAATGCAACTGGTAGCTTTGTTGTTCACGTTGAGAAAGTGAAAAAATTTTTACATGAAAAATTATGAGTAAGATGAGAACTCTAAGCATGGCATGAGATGGGCAGTTATGTTAATTTATATCACTGAATATAGGTTATGCTGATTAAGATAGTTAGGAAAAGGGGAATCTAGTGTTTATTTTGAAGTTATTTTGCATTTCAGTGGTTAAAATTCCTCCAGCACCAGTCAAATCTACAGTAAAATAAATCAAACTGATGCCTCCTCTGTTATTTTTAGTTAATTTTGTTAATTAATATTATATTTAGTCAGGTCTTCGTGTTCCTTTTTATTATTTTTCATAGCAGGATTCTACTTTCAAATCTGGATTAATATAGGATGAACAGGCCGGGCGCAGTGGCTCAAGCCTGTAATCCCAGCACTTTGGGAGGCCGAGACGGGCAGATCATGAGGTCAGGAGATCAAGACCATCCTGGCGAACACGGTGAAACCCCGTCTCTACTAAAAAAATACAAAAAAACTAGCCAGGCGAGGTGGCGGGACCCTGCAGTCCCAGCTACTTGGGAGGCTGAGGCAGGAGAATGGCGTGAACCGGAGAGGAGGAGCTTGCAGTGAGCTGAGATCCGGTCACTGCACTCCAGCCTGGGTGACAGAGCGAGACTCCATCTCAAAA
>NC_045439.1:66233498-66281439 GCF_002776525.5 Piliocolobus tephrosceles | reverse complement strand
GGAAGAATTTGGATTTTTACCTGGGCAAAAATGCACAGGTAATCTTCTCTAAAATCTGATGAAATATCATCAGCTCTTCTAGGGTTAATTCACTTTCAATAGATTGCTGATTCAGTAAAATTTTTTCTACTAAGGGCCAAATGTTGCCAAGCACTGAATGGACTCTGGAGGCATTAAAGATAAATAAATAAATAAATAAATAAATAAATAAATAAAGTCTTTGGACAATTGAACTTATATTCTTGCCCCATCGTTTTTGATGAGGTATTGTAAGTCATATAAGTCATGTGCCATTTCTATTTGGCTGCTTTCAAGGTATTTTTATTTATATTTTTGTTTTTGTTTTTTAGGGGGCTTATTTCTCTGAGTTTTAATTATGATGTGTCCTGGAATAATTTTTTTTTTTTTTTTAGTTTGTTATATATGAGGTGTGTTCTGCTTCTTAATTCTGAAGGCTTTTCACTTTTGCCAAGTTTGCCAAATTTTCTTTAAGGACTATTTTGGTCTTGCTTTACTCTTCGTTGGGATTCCAATGATATTAATGTTAATTCATTTGTTATTGTCCCATTGGTCCAAGGGCCTTTGTTTATTTTTTATTTCCTCTTTGCTGTTCAGAATAGGTAAGTTTTATTGTTCAGGACTTGAGTTCACTGAATTTATCTCCTATCACTTTCACTCCACTATTGAGTTTATCAAGTGAGTTTTGTTATTATTATCACATATTTCAGCTTTATAATTTTCAGTTGAATTTTTTTAAACTTCTAATTCACTGTTAAGATTTTTCATTTCTTAATTTGTTTCAAAAGCATTTGTAATTGCTTGTTAGATCATTTTCAGAATAGCAGCTTTATTTTTGTATTTTTAAATTTTTCTTCTTTTTTTCCAACTTTTATTTTTTATTCAAGGGATACGTGTGTAGGTTTGTTACATGGGTAAATTGCATGTCATGGGGCTTTGGTACACAGATAATATTGACACCTAGATAATCATTATAATACCCGATATGTAGTTTTTCAATCCTCAATCTCGTCTCATTCTCCACTCTCAGTTAGGTCCCAGTGTCTGTTATTCCCTTCCTTGTGTCCATGTTTCCTCAATATTTAGCTCTCTGCTGTGAGAACGTGTAGTATTTGATTTTCTGTTCCTGCTCCCATTTGTTTAGGACTATGGCCTCTAGCTCCATTCATGTTGCTGCAAAGGCCATGATCTCCTTTATTTTTAAATAGCTGTATAGTATTCCATGGTGTATGTACCACATTTTCTTTATCCAGCCCACCGTTCATGGACATTTAGGTTGATTCCATGTCATTGCTATTGTGAATAGGGCTGCAATAAACATATGCATTTGTCTTTATGGTAGTAAGATTTATATTCCCTTGGGTATATATCCAGTAATGGGATTTCTGGGTCAAATGGTAATTCTATTTTAAGTTCTTCGAGAAATCTCCAGACTGCTTTCCACAATGGCTGAACTAACTTGCAATGCCACCATCAGTGTATGCGCATTCCCTTTTCTCTGTAACCTCACCAGCAAACCACCAAAAAATAACTTTTGTCATTTTTTGACTTTTTAATAATAGCCATTCTGACTGGCATGAGATTGTTTCTCATTGTAATTTTGATTTGCATTCCCTAATGATTAGTGATAGAGTATTTTTTCAGATGCTTGTTGGCAGCCTGTGTGTCTTCTTCCAAGAAGGGTCTATTCAGTTCCTTTGCCCATTAGCCATTTCAATGGGGTTGCTTGTGTTTTGTTTGTTGACTTACTTGAGTTCCTTACAGATTCTGGATATTAAGACTTTGTCAGATGGATAAGTCAACAAAGAAACATTTGCAAATGTTTTCTCCCATTCTTTAGATTGTTCACTTACTCTGTTGATAGTTTATTTTGCTGTGCAGAAGCTCTTTATTTTAATTAGGTCCTAATAGTCAATTTTTAGTTTTGTTGCAATTCCTTTTGGAGTCTTTTTTATGAAGTCTTTGCCTAGGCTGGTGTCCATAAAGGTATCTTCTAGATTTCCTTCTAATATCATTACAGTTTTAGGATTTACATTTATGTCTTTAATCCATCTAGATTAGATTTTTATATATGGTTAAATGTAGGGGTTCAATTTTAATCTTCTATATATGGCTAGCCTGTTATTACAGCTATCTATAGTGAATAAGGAGTCCTTTCTTCATTACTTGTTTTTGTCAGCTGTGTCAAAGACCAGATGGTTGTAGGTATGCAGCTTTATTTCTGGGTTCTTTAACCTGTTTCATTGGTCTATGTGTCTGTTTTTGCATACATATTGTACCTTTGTAGTATAGTTTGAAGTCAGGTAGTGTGATGCCTTCAACTTTGTTGCTTCTATCTAGGATTGCCTTGGCTGTTCAGTCTCTTTTTTGGGTTCCAAATTCATTTTAGATTTTTCACTTCTCTAGCAGAGGCTCTCCATGAGGGCCCTGCACCTACAGCAAACATCTGCTTAGGCATCCAGGCTTTTTTATACATCCTCTGAAATCCAGGCAGAGATTCTGAAACCTTAATTCTTGACTTCTGTGCACTTGCAGGCTCAACACCACGTGGAAGCTGACAAGGCTTGGGGCTTGCATCCTCTGGAGCCATGACCTGAGCTGCACACTGGCCCCTTTAGCCACATTGAAGCAGCTGGGACACAAGGCACCAAGTCCCTACGCTGCATACAGCAGGAGGTCCTGGGCCCAGCCCACAGAAATATTTTTTCCTCTTTGACCCCTGAGCTTGTGATGGGAGGGGATGCCCTGAAAGTCTCTGACATGCCCTGGAAACATTTTCCCCATTGTCTTGGCAATTAACATTTGTCTCCTTATTACTTAAGCAAATTACTGCAGCCAACTTGAATTTCTCCTCATAAAATGTTTTTTATCTATCGCATCATCAAGCTGCAAATCTTCTGAACTTTTATGCTGTTTCCCTTTTAAAACTGAATGATTTTTAAGAGCACCCAAGTCACCTCTTGAATGCTTTGCTGCTTAGAAGCTGCTTCTGCCAGATACCCTAAATCATCTACATCAAGTTCAAAGTTCCACAAATCTCTAGAACAGGAGCAAAATGCTGTCAGTCTCTTTGCTAAAACATAGCAAGAATCAGCTTCACTACAGTTTCAATGAGATTCCTCATCTCCACCTGAGACCACCTCAGTTTGGATGTCCTTGTCCATATCATTATCAGCACTTAGGTGAAAGCCATTGAACAAATCTCTAGGAAGTTCCAAATTTTCCCACATTTTTGCATCTTCTTCTGAGCCCTCCAAACTGTTCCAAACTCTGCCTTTTACCCAGTTCCAAAGTCGATTCCACATTTTCAGGTATCTTTATAGCAGCACCCTACTCCTGGTTCCAATTTATTGTATTAGTCTGTTTTCATGCTGCTGATAAAGACATACCCCAAAATGGGTACTTTGTAAAGAAAAAATAGGTTTAATGGACTCACAGTTTCATGTGGCTCAATCATGGCAGAAGGTGAAAGGCACATCTTACATGGTGGCAGGAAAGAGTAAATGAGAACCAAGTGAAAGGAGAAACCCCTTATAAAACCATCAGATTTTGTGAAACTTATTCACGATCATGAAAACAGGATGGGGAATACTGCCTGTGTGATTCAGTGATTCCCCACCAGGTCCCTCCCACAACACATGGGAATTATGGGAGCTGCAACTCAAAATGAGATTTGGGTGGGGACACAGACAAGCCATATTATTTAGGGTTTAAGCTATTTGTCTTGTGGAAATTATAAAAGGCATGAAATTATTTTCTGGATTGATATGACAGAAAATATAAATAGTATATGTGGAATAGCACAAGAGTCATAAGTTGGATTTATTAGAAACAAGATCTCTGAGATGGTCCTGACCATAGGACTCTAACTTCTTGTCCCTCTGCCACCATCACTTCTGTATTTAATAAAATCTTAAGGAAGTTTAGAAACCGTGACAAGACATGGAAAGCTAGATTTTAATGTAAAACTCAAATACAGATAAGGAAAATAAAGATAGATGTATCTAACTAGATCACAGGTTTTATCCTTGTACATATATACAGAGGAAAAAGTGTGACAAAATAGACATTGAACTCTTTCTTGAAAAGCAAAATACTTATATTATTCAGAGAGGTATAAACATGCATATATTAAAATTGCCTTCAGAAACAATAAAGAATAAGCTAAAATAGAATAATATTTTTGCAAATCAGATATCTACTGGAGAATTTTCATCCAAAATACATAAATAAATCTTGCACCCCAAAAATAATAAGGAAACAATCCAATTCAAAAAATAGACAAAACACTTAAATAAGCTTTTCATCAAGAAAGACATACAAATTGTTATTAAGCATTATAAAATGTTTGTGACATCATTAGTCAATAAGGAAATTAAAATTAAAATCACAATAATATCTTATTATATGATAACCAGAAGGACCATGATATAAAAGATAGTTAATGCCAAGTATTATAAGGATTTCAAGAAACTGGAGCCCTCCTAAATTGCTGGTGCAAATAAAAATAGTACAACCTCTTTGCAAAAGTCCATCTGTTTCTTAACAAGCTAAACATAAACTTATCATATGACCAGCAATTTTTATCCTAAAAATCTATCCAAGAGAATTAAAATGCTAGATACACTCTCCCCTCAAAACTTAATATGCCAATGTTTATAGAAGCATTGTTTATAATACCTAAAAAGTGGAAACCCAACTGGTGAATGGATAAACAAATGTGATATGTCCACATAATGGAATACTCTAAATAAATAATAAGTAATACATTATATATCTGGAAGATGAATTGACTTCAAAGTCTTTATGAAGGAAGCAAGACACAAAATACTATGTATTATATGTCTTCATTTACATAAAATGTTCAGAACAAATTTACATAAATAGAAATCATATCTATAGTTACCTGGGGATGGGGATGGATGTGAGGATTGGCTTTCAGCAGGTTCAATGGAAATATTTAAATTAGACCATGGTAGTTGTGCAACTCTATAAACTTATTTAAATTGTAAATAACTAAAATTTATTGAATTGTAAATAACTATGTGTGAATGTTATGTTTAAATCATACCTCAATAAAGCTGTTAAAATACCTGAAAATAAACGTTAAAGAAAATTGGGCAGGAAAGAGACTCAAAGTTATTTCTAAAACACTTTATGATATAATGCAATTACAATATGGCTCACTCTCTATGCAAATAAATTATAATATTGTAACAAGTATTGTAATCTGATAAAATTATTATCAGATAGAGAAATAAATGTTGCAACACTTAGCTTTATATGGCAAGTGCTGATCATTTCTGTGAATAGAAACACTATAAAGTCTTAGCCATGAATTTTTCAGTCATTATATTTTGAATATGATATGCTTAAAAGAAGAAAAATGTTGTATTTGGCAATACATTTGCTGAAATAGTTACTTTATGGAGTGATCACTTGCCAGAACTCTTAAAAATATATAGAATGAATGATGCCTACTAGCACATTCTCTGTTAACATTTTTATAGAATTATAATATATAATGTTATTTTCAGGAACCAAGCTTCAGAAATAGTTATTACTGGTTTAAGTTACAATCAGCTATAAGAAACATCATAATGTTAAAATAATTTAATGATTCATCATTTGCATCAACATATTCATGATCACCTTTTATTGATCCAGGTTTTGTATTGTTTTTATAGAGCTGCCCTCACATGCTTCAGCAGCATTAGATGGTAAGCATGACTTGTAGAAAAATTTTATGAAGTTTGTAATACAATTGTAATATTTATAATAGTGTGAAATATGATGAATACATAGCATTTATTTCATTTTCCTCCTGAGTACATAGAAAGAACATGTTTCCTAAATCCAGCTGCATCTAGTTCTGGCTAACAAATTGCAAGAAAAAAGTAAAGTAAACTAGCTCTAGGTCTCATTTATAAATATATTCCATGAAGAATCCTGCCCTAGGCCTTTCCTTTCTGGTATAGTCTTGGAGGGGAATGTAAAAGATGGTGGTAATTCCAGATTGAAAGAAACTGTACCCCTTAGAGATTGCATAAAGACCTTCTACCATAACTTCCAGTCTCATTAGACTATGTAATGATTAGTATTAAAATTTATTATGTTAAGCCATTGAGATTGACATGGCAGATTTTCTATTACCTTGTCTGCAGAATTCTAACATATTATTAACTTCAACTCATAATAAAATATTATATTGGAAATGCCTGCATATGGCCGTATTTCTGGCTAATAAGTTTACAGTTCTTCTTTAGAACTTTTAAAATGATATTAAAATGTTGTCAAATATTGCATAAATGCACATATACATTCAAAATTTATTTTGGAGTGTTGAGCACTACTAGCTGTGTGCTAGATGTTGTCCTAGATACTTTATATGCATTAATTTGGATAATCCCATCAGCAATCCAGCGAGGTTGGTGCTATCCTTAACATCATTTTACAAATGAGGAACTTCCATTCTAACATTAGACTATGTTTCTAGTCAGTGGAATGGCTAAGTCTCAAGCACAGGTAGTCTGATTTGGAAGCATGAGCTCTTAATTACTAGGAAAATCAGAAGGGCCATAAATACATACATGAAACTAGCTTTAAACATTTCATTATTTTATAATTCAAGTGTGTATATGATCATCTTACAGTCTGCTAAATAGATACAGTCATACACGTAATTTTTCTAGTATCAATAAAATTAGTAATAGCCTATGGTAGTAAAAATCACATCATTAACATAAGAAAATACTTGAATATCATATGCACAGCTTTTAAGTGTTTTCGAGGTTAACATTCACACAGTATCACTATAAATAATTACACATTTACAGATCAGTAAATGAAGGCAAGATGAGATGTGGTCACTTGTTGGCACAATAAGTGCAGATCCAGGATGTGTGACTCCTTAGTCACTATGGAATCCAGTTGGTGTGACTCCATAGTCTCTACAATATTCTCTCTACCCTGTTTAATTCAGTGCTTCTCGTCATCAAGTAGGAAACACAATTGTGAATAAAATGACAATTATGCAAACAAAACTTTTTGTAAGAGAATTCTATTTTGTGCAGTAGAGAAAAATCTATGCCTATGTTTTACACATCTGTTGTTTATCTTTAAGTCAAAAAGGGAAACAACAGGCTTCCCAAAATGGCATTCACAGTTCCTTTATTCATCAAAATAGCTATCATAGGTAAAAATGTCATCTAAAATCCTTAACCAAAAAACAAAGTAACTTTAGTATTTAATTGCTATACACCTTTAAAATAGTTTTAAATTAGAAACTAAAGTTTCCTTTACTAGCTAACTTGCTGACTATGTAGGAAATTCCTCATGCATGTATGGGACAGCTTGCTACATGTTGCCATTTGAGGACTAACAGGACTTTTGAGTTCCCAAATACATTCTCATTTACTTAACTCAATGCCTAAATGTCAGATCTAATGCCTTAATGTTGACAGTTAAAATTCATGTATGCTTTCTGGAAATGATACCACTATAAGCAATTTTCAGCCACTTATCAATTAAATTATTAATACAGGTACTATATTATTTATAAAAGGAGATAGGATCTTTCCAATATAATGGATAGAATTTACTCTTCCTTTTATCATGATATATCTTTTATCTTTCACATCTACCAAAATAGATGCCCACAAAACAATAATAGTTGCTTTTGCAGAACTTATATAGAGTAAGTCACTTATAATGAAGCCAGAATATAGCCGAAGCATGTAAGAAAACCATGTAAAAATAACTGAAGCACTTGTAAGAAAGGCAGACTCAGATTAAATACCACAGGAGGCAGCTCTATGGCGGATGAAGAAACAGCAGGAAGAAACCGATTGGAGCCACATATTTCAGAGTAGGGAGTAATACCAAAGGTGAAGATTAAGCTAACTTGAGAAGAGAAATGGGCATAATAATAAACTGTATTTACATTCCAATTTTGTTTAGGAATGATCTTCATGGGGTCATTCTAATGAATTTCAGAAATGTAAACACCACTTGCATCATCAATAATAATACAGAAATTTTAATATAACCTTTAGCAAGTATTCAAAGAACAGGCATGTTCAATCAAGCAAAATGTTTTCACTTTCTCCATTAGAATTAACAAAGAAAAGCAACTTCATAGTTCATTTTGTCCGGGTAGTGAAACCTTGAACAGAAAATGGCAGAGTTGATTAAAAAAAAAAAAAAAGTAAAGAAAGAAAAGAAAATCATAAGTCAATCTCAGCATTGAGCACAGATTTAGAATTCTGATACAAAGTATTTGCACAAAAAATAAAGCACCTAGCACACTGGAAATTAGATGCAACTTATTTTAAAAATTTATTAATGAAATAAGCAGCATTTCAGACCAGTGAGGAGAACTGAAGAGTACAAAGATGTGGTGCTGGGAAAATTGATTACTTATACATTTACAAAATAAATTTGATCCCTTCCTGACATCTTATATGAATTCAATTCCACATTGATTAAAGACTTAAACCACCTAATTGTGGTTGGAAGGTAATTTCTAAACAAGACATAAAATAAACCCAAAAGCTATAAAGTAGATTTATTTGTTCAACTACATTAATATTGAAAATAATAAATATGAACATTACAAAGATACGTTTACAATTTCCAACTCTCCTAAGATGGGTATTTTTAAAGTAATTATTTTAAAGTAATAAAAATAACAGATTCAATAGGATAATGGACAAAAACATGATCTGTTATTTCATACAAGAAGCACAATGTTATAAAAATATATGATAAAAATAATTTAACTAGAAATTGAGATAAACAAAATAACACATGAGATAAACTTTCATCCCCACTCAATTGTTAAAAATGAAAAAAAGATAATTCAAAGTGTTAGTGAAATATGATTTTCTTTCACACGCAGTCACACTTTAAATCAGTAAGCATATGTAGGAATAATGATTTTTTCTTACGAAATATATTTGAAAATGTACACAACCTGTAATCTAGGGATTCCAGTCATAGAATATTAATATACAAAATCTCTCTTATCTGATGCAGCAGATATATACGATTGTTCCTAGCAACACTGTAACAATAATAAATGTTAACACAACCCAAATCTTCATCAACAATATAATAGGTAAGTAAATTGTTCAAAAACTATCAGTAATCTCACATAGTAGTGGAAATTAGGGAACTACATACATCTCAAAATATCAGTGTGGAGTAACTAAGTGAATCACAAAAAGTCTCTTTACAATATGATTTCATTTACATATGTATGAAAACCGATGAAAATTATTTTTTATTTTGTATAAATTTATAGGATAAAAGTGTGAGTTTCTTATATGCAAAGATCGCATGTAGTGGTGGAGTCAGGTCTTTTAGGGTATCCATCTCCCAAATAATGTGCATTGTGCCCATAAAGTAATTTTTGTATTATTCATGCCCTCTCACTTTCTTACCCTTTTGAAATCTCTGCTTTCTGTCATTCTATTCTCTCTGTATATGTATGGATAAAGGTAATGAAGAACATCAGCTAGAATTTGTGTTAAACTAATAGAAATTTTATATTAACTCAAATAATTTAAATCTTACTTTTCAATTATAGCCCAGAGATTGTTAATCCAGGAATAGTAGAGAGATTTCACTAAAATTATTTTTTATGCTGGTTCATACTTAACATCGTCATTTATATGCAAGTTCAAAAAATGAATGTTGAAGATCAGCCATCAAGAACACATTCCAGATAGTAATAAGGAGAAGAAGTTAAAAAAATAGAAAAGGGGTTCTCCTAAGAATCCTACCCAATGGTTTTCTCTTAGATCTTTTATCTCAGAAACCACCATTGCCAGCCGGGCCTGGTGGCTCACGCCTGTAATCCCAGCATTTTGGGAGGGCGAGGCTGGTGGATCACCTGAGGTCGGAAGCTGGAGATCAGCCTGGCTAACATGGTGAAACACTGTCTCTACTGAAAATACAAAATTAACTGGGCATAGTGGCACGTGCCTGTAATTCCAGCTACTAGGGAGGCTGAGGCAGGAAAATCACTTGAACCTGGGAGGCAGAGGTTGCAGTGAGCCTGAATCGCACCACTACACGCTAGCCTGGGTTACAGAGTGAGACTCTGTCTCCAAGAAAACAAACAAACAAACAAAAACACAAAGAAACCAACCACCATTGTCTTCAGATGAAGCTAGATGAGTAATTTAGCTGATTTGAGTATCTAGCTCAAATAAAATCAGAGCTCCGTACTAGGGGTAAAGAGTGGAGGGAAGTGTATAAGGTAAGCAGCTGTCTTCTGCTCATATAGCAAAATGACAAGGGCATGCAAGAGGAAAGCTAATAAAAAAGGATGAGTTCATGTCCTTTGTAGGGACATGGATGCAGCTGGAAACCATCATTCTCAGCAAACTATCGCAAGAACAGAAAACCAAACATCGCATGTTCTCACTCATAGGTGGGAATTGAACAATGAGAACACTTGGACACAGGAAGGGGAACATCACACACTGGGGCCTGTTGTGGGTTTGGGAAGAAGGGGGAAGGATAGCATTAGGAGATACACCTAATGTAAACGACGAGTTAATGGGTGCGGCACACCAACATGGCACATGTATACATATGTAACAAACCTGCACGTTGTGCACATGTACCCTAGAACTTAAAGTATAATAAAAAAAAAAAAAAAAAAAATAGAGGATCTCTGGAGACTGGGAAAAGGGACACTTGGTATTTGGAATGCATATGGTTTTACAAATCCATCGCTATTATTGCATATCTTAAGCTTGGTGGTAGGTACATAGACGCTCATTTTTAGCATAAGTTTTAGCATAAGTTTACCCATGTGCCCCTGAACCTAAAATGAAAGTTTAGCTGAAAAGAACTAAAAACAAAATGAAACACATGAAAAATTTGTCCCGATTAATGTTTCAATTTCAATGTGAGTAATGCAAAACTTTTTTTCCAATGGCTACCAAAAATAGTGCTATACTTCCACTAAGACTTTGACTATGTTCTAGCAACAGAGTCCAAGTATGTAGACATGACTATGGCAGAGTTATATGGAACAGTTACACTGTCAGGTTCTTAATGTACACTTTGTGCTCCTTATGCAAAAATAATAATAATCTATTTGTCTTTTATTAGCCATAGATAATCTCTTTCTATTTTTAGAAGATAGCAAAGCAGCTTGCTCATCTTCAATTAGCAGAAAATTGTTTTACATATTTTCTTCAAAGAAACAAGAACGAAAACAAACTTAGTTTTAAATTATCTCCCGTAAGCTGTCTTCATTTATTCAAAGGGTAGAGAAGGAAATGGCAGTGAGAAAATTAGCATGTATGAAGCACTTACTATGTGCCAGCCACTGTGTTAGGTACTTAGCATTCAAAGTGGTTCCTTTCAGGGTTGCCACATCTCATACAACAGTGCTCCAGACAAATTATACAATATCACAGTGTGGATTAAAAGAGTGAGCTTCATAAACCTTATTTTTTTGTGCTAAGAACTCTTAAAATCTACTCTCAGTATTTTTCAAGAATATAATATATTGTTATTAACTATAGTCCCTGTTGTACAATAGATCTCTTGAACTTATTCCTCTTAAAAGAAACAATAGGCTTCACAGGATCAAGAGAAGAAGGCTTTCAGATTCCCAGTCTGGGTTTTGTCCCCAGGTAGAGGCAGGCTGGAGCTCAGACCCCCTAATTGATATGTAGTGTGTTTATTCATTCCCTAGAGGTATGCTGTCTCTCCCTATTGTTCTATCTTCCTGTAGGATAAGCATGATAAAGCACACTGCCTGAGGGGGGATAAGTAGGCTTGTGGGATCCAGATAATCTGCATTCAGTGCTGTAGGTTTAGAGGAGTTGTGTGAGAAAATCAACTGCCTAGTACTAGTGGATCAAGGTCACTGTATTATTAGATTTAAAACCTTGCATTATACTTGAGGAATCTGAGTTCAGAGATATTAACATGTCTGAGGTCACACATGTAGCACAGTCACAGTCATCCTTATGATTCCAAAGCCCATAGTGTTATACCAGGCTATACTATTTTTCAATCTGAATATGATTGAGGCAACTACTGTGCTCCATCAAATTCTGTTTACTCTAAATTGTTTTCATTTTTTTCCAGAATTCGAGTATTTTTTAACAGTGCTTTATTCACACATACACATACCCACATCTCTCTCTCTATAGATGTATGACTCTAATACATATTTTAAATATTATATATAATCTGTTGTGATAGATAATATTGTGTTATAATATCTGTTTTAACACTCATTATTACTTAGGCAAAGTTTTTTCTAATGACAGTTATACTATAAAGTATATAAAATGAATAAATAAAACATGTAATTTCAAACAAGCCAGAAATAATGCAGAAAGTTAGCATTATATAATTTTTACAATCTGAGCATGATAGATAAGCTAATTAAAGCTATATTATATTGTTTCCATTTCTATTTTCAATTTGTTGTCCTACATACTAAAATGATAATATGAATAAAAAACTCCAAAGATTAGCTATGCCACAATCAAGAGTAGAAAATTCAGGAAATTACAATCGAGAGTTTACTGTTGAAAGAAACATCAGTAAAGTTGATTCTGAAGTATGCTGATTTGATACATTTAGCCATACTTAGAGAATGAGTTACTCTGAAACTATCTGACCAAGTTGGGTAATAATCAGTTAACAGGTCAACATAAAAGATGAAAGTATCTTTCAAAACAGTTAGCTTTTCTTTATCTTATCATAATATATTTACCTGGTAAACTTCATCAGTCACCTTGCAAATACATGGCTTTCAATGAAAAGTCATTATATCAATGCAATGATATAATGCATATAAAGCATAACAAAATTTTTGAAACTAATTAATACAAATTTCAATAATCTGTCCTACATATTATTGTAGTTATGTTCATTAGTCCAAAGAGTATGTTTAAGCACAGAAATGAATTTAAATAAGAAAAACTATATTTATCTTACTACCAGGCAATATCACAGAAATGTAAAAATAAATATTAGGTTGAGACCACCTGATTGTTGATACATATGCTTAGGAAAAATTTAGATTCCAGACAAAAGAAATTATTTATCATCTCATCCCACCTGTTAAAATATCTTGATATTCAATGATGGATGACAGAGAAAATTAAAATCTGATAGCCTTAAAACATCATACGATTACTAATTTTACATTCCTTACTAAGATTTCTGTTGCAATATTTTAATACATAAACACTGATTTATCAGTATGAATTTCACTGCAAGTTTGCACTTCAGTGGAGCTGCTCACCCACTGTAAATCTATTTCACTTTATACAATAGATATGTAAAGTTGAAACAAAATCATATATTTGCAATAATAATTTTGTATATCATTGTGTTAACTACCAAGGGACTTTCATTCCTTTAAAGGATGTGAGGCTTCAGGAAGTCAATGAAAAATGGTCTTTAGAAGGGCTAAATTTAAGCAAGAAAATATTGACTTCTGTCTTTTGGCCATACGACAAAATTTCCTATGAAATAGATTAAATTATAGTTAAAGGAACTATAGCCTAATTCTTCTCATAAAAATTGTTGACTTATAAAAGATATAACATACATTATACTACCAAAAGGTTCTATAGGCTACCAGAAAATTTTGAACATCTTTATTTATCCTTATTTCCAAAGATAATATGCATTTAGTTCTTTGAGTTTCAAAACTGTCCTTTTCTCTTAGAAGAGGCCTTTTGTTTCTATGTCCTAGATTTTATCTATCAAGGTCCCAAAACTTACAAGGGTCCTAGTGATCCTTTGGGAGAAGACATTTATTTATCATAGTCTGTGTGGAATATATATATATATACATACACACATGCACACACACACATACACATATGTATGTGTGTATACATATATATGCATAGATGTCATATTATATGCCATATTATATGACATATATATGTCATATTGTACGTCATATTATATGACATATATATGACATAATATACGACAATTATCCTTGAAACTACTCAATGTATTCACTCATCAAAAGTTGCATTGGGATACTTCACCTGATATGTTGTATGTTTTTACTCTACTAGGAGAGTAAAAATAGAGAAGCATTATTTTCCTCTCCTAATTTAAGAATTCTGTACCATTAACTTCAAGTTACCTCTAAGTGCTTCTTTAAAAGCCTAATATATTTCTCATTTTTTTCTCTTGAATTCATCAACTGTTTCTCTATCTTCAAATCTAGAATAATTCTTTCACCATCATTAACCATGAATGAAGACTTTGCTTCTTGTATCACTGCAAATATTAGATGCAATCAAAGAGAACCTGCATAAATTCCCCACTGCCCCCCCACCATATATATCCTGTCACTTGCTTCTGGCTTTTGTGCCCATATGTTCTGCTTTTATTTGTCCTGTTCATAAGGATCTAACATCTGTTTAGATCTTAAGCCAACTTTTCCTCTCGCTCACTAGATCCCATCTCTTCTTTCCCACTCAAAGGCTTAGCCTCAGTAATTTTTTTCCATCTACATTATGAATTCTTACACCTTTATCGGATAGTACCCTCAAGCTTACTAACATGTTGTAGTTTTTTCTCATCTTAACAATTTACATCTCTTCCTAGAACCTCTCTCCAAAGTTCAAAATGCATGTACTTAATTGCTTACTCTTCTACATGAGTGTGCATTTTAAACTTGACATGTTCAAAACCTAAATCCTATTGTCTTTTTTTTTTTTTTTTTTGAGACTGAGTCTCGCTCTGTCGCCCAGGCTGGAGTGCAGTGGCAGGATTTCGGCTCACTGCAAGCTCCGCCTCCCGGGTTCACGCCATTCTCCTGACTCAGCCTCCCGAGTAGCTGGGACTACAGGTGCCCACCACCATGCCCGGCTAGATTTTTGTATTTTTTTAGTAGAGACGGGGTTTCACCATGTTAGCCAGGATGGTCTTGATCTCCTGACCTCGTGATCAGCCCATCTCGGCCTCCCAAAATGCTGGGGTTACAGGCGTGAGCCACGGCGCCTGGCCCCTATTGCCTTTTTAGAAAAGTAAATTCTTGCAGCCTTCTCCATCTTTTTCCTTCTAGATGTTCAGAAAATATAATTGGGTATTTTAAAATGTTCAGAATGTAACCATTTTTACTACTTTCTCTGATAACATGTACGGTGGCACCACCATCTTTTCTTAGCTGATTTATTGTATTTGACTTCTAACAGGTTTCTCTGCTCCTAGTTTTGTTCCCTCAAATCTATTATCAAAGAAATAGTCAGAGGAATCATTTAATACAATGTCAAGGATGCCATTCCTCTTCTCTCAAAGCCTGCCATTGCCTTCTCTCCAGCTCATAATACAAGACTAAGGTTTGTTGTGACTTTGTCTGGCTCCTCCATTCCTCCCTGACTGTGTCTGCCACCCTACTCTTTTTGCTCTTTCTGCTCCAGATGCTCTGACAGTCTTACAGTTTCTAGAAAAACCAAGCATGCTCCCGTTTTATGACTTTTACAGTTATTATTCTCTCTACTTCAACCATTTTCCCTCATGTAATATACATTCCGCTCTATTATTTCTTTCAAGTCTCTATTCAAATGTCACTTTATTTGGGTCTCCCCTGACCACCATACAGAACATGTACGCTTTCCGAACTGTTCATCCTGTTTATATTATCCATATTTATCCAAACAATCTGTTCATTTCCTATTGTCCCTTACAGTATGTAGCTCCATTAATGCAGGTGGTTTCCCTATGTTGGCTCCTGATGCTTTTCAAGGGGCTAGACCGGTGCTTGGCATGTAATAAGATTCTCATGCATTGCTGAATGGATTGATAAAATGCTGTTGGGCTATTTCAAATTTTCTGTTTCTTACTTACATAATTCCAATGATTTAAATAGTCATAACTTTCTGGGCTTATAGGCTTATTTCTAGGTTGAATCAAGAAAACCATTAAGCCCAGTGAAACTAGCAAATGCACTTATAAGGTCTTTCAGACACAAAGTATACTTTGCTTTTAGTACTTATCTTGTTCTAATCGGTAGCATTTATAGACTGTAGGAACTAACAGCAGAAATTTTATACCACATTAAGAAAGAAGAAAAATGAGAGCGGAGAAAGTAGGCTCATTACAGATAAATGGTGATGGAGAAGAGAGGTAACATCCCAGTAATGGAAAAAGCAAATAAATTCCCAGTAGTCTGAGTTTCACAGGATAGAGATGGAAAACTTGATAGTTATTAGGCCTCAACATCAAACAAGATGACTATATAACTAATGAATATATGACTATATATTTATTTAAATATGTATGTTGTATATTTATATATTTAATGATATATATTCATTAAATGAATAAATGAATTCACTAAATAAATGATATATATATAAAATATATGATATATATATATGTATGTAAAACTTGAGAAACAAGTATGCTCTTGTTTCTCAAGTTACAATCAACCAGAGAGAATATGTTTCATCTCCCACAGAGATTAAATTCTGGTGAGGAATTGTATTAGTTGAAGTATTAAGGTTAAGATAGTGACATTGTTTATTACTATCTGGTAGAATTTATAGAAAATAGAGTAATTATTCAATTGTTGGTGGGGAGTGTGAAATGTGTGAAAATTTGAAATAAAATGATAAATATTTATGTCCAAAAAATTTATTATGAAAAAAATCAAATAATTCAAAGTTACATTACCCTGACAATTGTCTCAGTTTCTTCACCCTGCAGATATAATCAAGGAAGCAACAGTAATTGCATTTTTTACTAGAGTCTTCTCATGCTTTTTAAGTTCTGTGAAGAAATGCAATCTCAGTAACGCCTATAATCAAAGCATGGACCATTTATTGTTGCATTATTGGTCTGTTCAAGTGCTATAACAAAATATAAACCAGGTGACTTAGAAACAATGCAGGTTTATTTCTCACAGTTCTGGAGACTACAAAGTCAGAGATCATGGTGCCTGAAGATTCAGTGTCTGGTGAGGGCTCATTTCCTGGTATGTAGTAGGTTGTCTTTTTGACTGTGTCTTCACATGGTGAAAAGGAAAAACTCTGGTCTCCTCAATCCCTTATTAGGGCACTAATCCCATTCACAAGAGCTCCATTCTCATGACCTAATAAACTCTCAAAAGCCCTACCTCACCATACCATCACACTGGGGATAAGGTTTCAATGTATGAATTTTTGTAGGACATAAATGTTCAGATCATAGCAGCTGTAAAACAAATTAATCACAAACTTAATACCATAAAGCAACAATAGGCTTTCATTATTTTACAGTTTCTTTTTTTCTTTTTCTTTTTTTTTTTTTTTTGAGACAGAGTCTCACCCTGTTGCCCAGGTTGACGTGCAGTGGCACAATCTTGGCTCACTGCAAGCTCTGCCTCCAGGGTTCACGCCATTCTCCTGCCTTAGCCTCATGAGTAGCTGGGACTACAGGCGCCCGCCACCATGCCCAGCTAATTTTTTTGTATTTGTAGTAGAGACGGGGTTTAACCGTGTTACCCAAGATGATCTCAATCTCCTGACCTCATGATCTGCCTGTCTCAGCCTCCCAAAGTGCTGTCTCAGCCTCCCAAAGTGCTGGGATTACAGTCATGGGCCACCGTACCTGGCCTATTTTACAGTTTCTATAGGTATAAATTCAGAAACAGTTTGACTGGGCAGTTCTGTCCCAAGATCTCTAATGAAATTAAGTGGAGATGGTTACTAACGTTTCAGTCATCTGAAGGCTTGACTGGGGCTGGAAGATCTGCTTCCCAGGAGTTCTTACTGAAAGGGCAGAGTTCCTTTCTTCAGACACTTCTCCAGAGGGCTGCCTGACTGTCCTCATGATTTGACTACTGTCTTCCTTCAGGATGAGTGATTCAGGAGAGAGCAAGGAAGGACTGCCAAGTCTTTTATAACCAAGCCTCAAAGTCACACATCATTACTTCTGCAATGCCAACGGCTATAAACTTTTCCCTGTATGATTTCCTTCTTTTCATTATGCTGAAGTTTCAGCTCAGCATTTCGAACACCTAAGGCAATGAAATGGAACTTGCCCCAAAGAAAAAACAAAAACAGTGAAAATGTCTGGGAAAATTGCAATCTTACAAATGTGTTGATACCAAAGTCCTGAAAACAAAATAAAATTTTAGAAAAATTCAACGATATAATTCCTGTGTTATTTGATATTCTTTACTGAATAAATAACAAGTAAAGACTACAGAATCATTCAACTTAAAAATATACACATATATGTTTCCTTCAACCATTAATGTCAACTTCACACATATAGGTTTAGAAATATATTTCATTCCATTTCGAATAAAGAATGGTTTTTCTCTTCTCCAACCTGATTATTTGTGTTATTAATACAAGCAGAATGCCTAAGGGTTGAATCACTTCAGGAGTTGTGAATCAAGTGTAAAACAAATGTTCATTTATGGATGGAAGAAATAACGCCAAGGGAATAGCAGATCACCAACTACTGAACTTAGTGTATTGACATATGACACAACATTTTGTGATTCTTTAGCAGTTCATCTGTTCTTGACTTTTTGTCCTTTATAATAATATTACAAAACAAGAAAATACCAAAAGCTAAAACAAAATAAAATTATGTAACAGGATGTCTTAAGCTTCGTTTTTTAATTTATCGCTTCATCAGAGTAACTAATATGTGGTAGCATATCTGTAAAATGACCATGATGGATGCAAAAAGAACTACTTCATACTGCTTCATATTTCAAAAGCAAGTGCTTTGTAAAAACAAAGAGCAACTTGTGTTTATAGTCAGAATTTAGCTTTTTTATTGCTTTTTTGAGACAGTATGTCTTGCTCTGTCATCTAGGCTGGAGTGCAATGCCACGATCACGGCTCACTGCAGTCTCTAGTCTCTACCTTTTGGGCTCAAGCCATCTTTCAGCCTCAGCCTCCCAAGTAGCTGGGATCTTAGATGCACACCAACACACCTGGTTAATTTATTTTTATATTTTGTAGAGAAGAGGTCTCCCTATGTTGCCTAAGCTGGTCTTGAACTTCTAAGTTCAAGTAATCCTCTGGTCTCAGCCTCCCAATATGCTGGGATTATATGTGTAAGCCAACATGCGCAGTCAGAATTTAGCCTGTAACATTTAGTATTTCACACCAAATATAACATCCCATAATGCAGTATCATTTGAAAATGAACTTTCATTTTAGAACACTTTTATGTTTACAAGAAAATGGAGCAAATAGCCTAAAGAGTTTCCATACACTTCACACTAGGTTTTCCCTCTTATTATCTTACACAAATATGTTACAATTAATAAATTGATGCAGATATATTATTATTAACAAAAGTACATACTTTTTTTCAAAAATTTGTACTTTAATAACTTCTTCCAGTTCCAGGATTCCATGTTACATTTAATAAGGCATTCAAATAGGAAAATAAGTCAAACTATCTCTCTTCACTGATGATAAGATTCTATAACTAGATTTCCTAAAGTCTCTACCAGAAGGCACCTATAACTGATAAATTTATTTAGTAAAGTTTCAGGATATAGAATCAGTGTACAAAAATGAGTAGCATTTCTGTATGCCAACATCTATGCTGAGAGCGAAATTAAGAACACAATCCCAGTTACAATAGCCACACAGAAAATGAAATATTTAGAATATTTAGGCACATAGCTAACCAAAGACATGAAAGATCTCTACAAGAAAAACTACAAAAAAAATCAGAGATAATACAAATAAATGGAAAAACATTCCACGCTCATGGATTGGAAGAATTAATATTGTAAAACTGGCCAAACTGCCCAAAACAATTCACGAATTTGACATTATTCCTATCAAATTACTGACGCCCTTCTTCCAGAATCATGTCTTCATGTGCTACTTTTAGCTGTGACAGTTACTTTGATTTTTCTTGTTTATGATGACCTTGGGAGTTTTGATAAATACAGGTTAGGTATTGTGTAGAGGGTATTTCTATTAAAATTTGTTTGGTGTTTTTCCTATGGTTAGTCTTGTTTGTGTTCTTGAAAAGAAGACCAAAGATGTAAAGAATAACGTGTTTGTTTTTTTTTTTTTTGTAAGTCACCCATATAATTGTCTAATTAATGTTATTATAATTCTCTAGTCTATCTATTATGTGTTCAACTCCATAATGTTTCTATGCACCTTTGGATTTAAATCCAGGTAGTATTATTGCTCAAGTGTGTGAGATTCGCTTGATCTTCTTGAAGTATAGATAAATGCCTGCAGACTAGTTTGATACAATCTTTAGGCTTTTGTGATATATTTATCAAACTATGTGATTTAACTATCCAAGTTCCTTTATAAATTTTAGGACCAGAAGCCCTGAAAATTATATTCAACTTGATGACTGTAATATAAACATTATCATCTCCATCAGTACTGTACATGTATAAAGACTTCATATTATTTTTTAATCAGAATAAATTTCCTAAGCTAGATTCTCATTGAATTAGTTTAATAAATGCTTATTAACAATATTCATTTGAATTTTATAATTCTATCTATATTTTTCTCTCATAACTAGTAAAATTCAATTTTGATTCAGTAAGTTCTGAATATATTATCTATATTGCCTGTTCTGTAAAACTATTTCCTGAGAGTGGAATTTCATAGGACTTTTCTATCAAATATATTATGTGCATATAAGCCAGCTCCTCCGGATGTGTTAACTAGATATGTGAAACATAAGAGCCTTTACAATATATAATAAAATTTAGTTGAAATATACTTAGCATTATATTCCATTTGCCACAAGAATTAATAATATGAAAGGTAGGAAATCAAGTTTAAAAAATTTGGTTGAAGTTGTTATCTTTAAAGTTTTTTTGTGTGTTTGTTTTTGTTTTTTGTTTTGTTTTGTGGTCTCTTTTCTTTTCTTTTCTTTTTTCTTTTTTTCTTTTCTTTTCTTTTCTTTTCACTTTTCTTTTCTTTTCTTTGACAGAGTCTGGCTCTGTCCCCAGGCTGGAGTGCAGTGGCACAATCTCGGCTCACTGCAACCTCCACCTCCTGGGTTCAAACGTTTTTCCTGCCTCAGCCTCCTCAGTAGTTGGGGCTACAGGCGCAAATAAACTGTAACACACTTCGTCAAGGCCCTGTATATATATTTTATGTGACAGTGATCACAATAGCTGGATTATCACTTTTGAGACATCCAAAGCATATAGTCTTTCTATGAGAAATAGAGGTTTTAAGAGTGAGTGCATAAACTGCCTACTGTTCACATTAATGCTGCACTGAAACACTTGACGGTGGTTCAAATGTAGCTAAGAACAGTACTTCTCAAAGTCACCTGAAAATGTTGCTAAAACTCAGATTTCTTAATTTTCTAGGGCCCACACCTGGAAATTCTGATTCAGTTGTTTGGCAGGGGCCTGAAAATTTGCATTTCTAACAAGGCCTAAATAATATTGATGCCTCTATTCTCCCCTTCATACTTTATAAAGCAAACAGATAGTAATAAACTCTAACAAGAGTAAATCTCTTCTTTTAGGGATAATATTCTGGGAATTAAGTTAGATAAGTAAATTAAAGGACAAATTCCAAAGGATAAAATGGAGAGAGCTCCAGTGAAATTTAACTAATCTGTCATATAAAAATTATTTGTGTTTTCTCACATATCATGTATTCTAAAACAACATGTCCCAAAAGGCATAATAGTTTTGTATCATGGGGGTTCTATAAGGATTTTGCAAACAGTTTTCAAGAATAATTCACTTCATGAAGCTCAATCTATGTTATTTATATTTTATTTCCTGATAATAATAAAGAATTTTTTAAGTAGAAAAAAATTTACATACAAATAATATAGAAAATAACGCTACAAATTTAGCTTTTTTGAAGTTCCATTTTCCCACTTTTTTGTTGTTAAAGTAGTATAAATTCATTTTTTAACCGTTGTTTAAAGGAAGATTTTAATTTTTTTTGAGTGAGTTTGATGACTTCTTTTCATATTGTAATATCTAAATTTGTTTTTACATAATTTATACAATCAAAATATATTATTCCTAGAGAATTAAATAACAGACAGGTGTTTATATGGCATTTCAAAAGTAAAACATTGTAAGCAATTATTAAGCTATTGTTTTGGTTTAAGATGTTATATAGAATAATAGAAAAATAAATATTATTTGACAATACGTGCATATCATGTTTATATTTCACGCATAATGAAATTAACTTCTGAATATTTAAATCACAATAATCAAATAATGCTCACTGTTTGAGATAATACTACTATTAATATTCTAACCTACATTTCCAGTAATAGATGTCAAATTTAAAATAATCACTAGTTCAGAAATAATCTAATTAATTCTAAACCTATATACCTATAAGAAGTCCTAGTTATCTCTACAATAAATTCATAGCTTCTTACACTAAATACATATGGCTTCCACAAAGATAAATATATTTGTAAACCTATTCACTGTAAATTTTTCTTTATATCTTCTTTATAATTTTGCCTCAAAGCGTCTTTCATCAAAAAAGAGAGAGTTCACTGGAATAAATTGAATTGCTATGAAATGTGGTTTAGATGCTTTCTCACTATAATATATTTTTAAAGCATGTCTTTGAGAATTTAGTAATTTGCAGATAGTTTCATCACATATTCATTTCAACTAAGGCATAATTACAAGGAGAATCAAGCTATAGTGGGACAATAAACAAGATGAATGTCAAAATGCAATTTCCTGAGTTTATGTCAATTCTCACTAGAGCTATACAACACTTTGGATATAAAATTCTATGCAAAAAAATTTAATGTTTCCAATAAAATCTGTATTTTAGAAAAAAATAATATTTTATGTTGATATTACTGTAAATCAGCCTTAGCATGAGATATGAACAATATTTTTATGAGTTACATGTATTTGCAAAGGTTGACCTTTATCCAAACTATTTTTCTTCAACACCAATGAATATTTATTAAAATATAATTATAATTTTTTTAAATTAAGTCCAATTAATTCAGAATAATAGGTGATAAAATGACCAATATTTACAAGAAATTTGAACCCAATTTATATTGTATTTTTAACACTATTCTAAAATAGAATTAAACATTTTGATACTGTTTACACCCTGACCATTCTGAGGAAATATAAAACCTTTGATTCCATTTTCACAATTTAAGTAATCTCCTGCACATTTTTAAAATCTCATTTTGCCTGAATATCAAATGAAACTAAAAATTATGAAAAAAGAACATAAAGATTCTTTCATAATATAGAAGAAATAAAAAATAGACTTGAAAATGGCATAGCTCCAAATATATGCATCAAAACCTGAAAATTTACAGACCTCTTTCTTCTTATTATTTTATTCTATTGCAGAGGAATGAGGGGGAAAATAGGAAGAAGTAGAGTGTGTGAGAACAGGGGATTTCTTCTCGTGATGCGAGAACAGGGATTTAGGGAGCCAGCTGGCAGTGGAGAAAGAGGTAGCATTACCAGTTTTGCTGAAACTGTACTGCAGTGATTATGCACCATACATCCCATGAATTCCACTTCTATAGCAACAGGGATGATGGGTCCTCTGAGTCATGTTATGGTTTGCTGTCTTAGCAATTCTGATGAACTTCAGGCTCTTCTGAATCTGTCCTTCAGGCGTTGTTTGAACTGATTTATTCTGCATAACAATGTTGAAAGATTGAGGTCCAAAGAGAGAAATTCCATTTTTCTTATCATTGGATTTAGGCTTTTCCCACTGGAGCTAATCCTGTCTGCATGTGGAATTTGAGTAAGTTAATAAAAATTACGTCTGTCATTTTAAATAAAATTTCTTCCTAGCTTCTAATTTCTCAATACATAGTATCAGTTACTGAGATCTTGCTGCATTTGCATCTTTTGATTTTAGAACACCAGAAAAAACTACTGTATATTTTAATTCAGTAAAGGTAAAATAGTAGGACTATTTGAGCTTGAGTAGCAGTTAGCTAATTTTTTCATGGATTTTTGGGTTGAAGCATTTACATTTTATATCAGTGATAGTAGCCACTCTGAAATAATGTGCACAACCTGAAGTCACTACAGATTCATGAATTACAACGAACTAGGGCTTCAATCTGATCGCTTAATATTCAAGTTTATTAATATTAGTAATAAATTTTACTAGTTATTCAAAATAATGCATGAATCCAGGTCCTAGCAAGAACCATAATTGAACAACGTTATTTCAAATGAGGAGACTCTAATAAAGATACTACTCGGTGCAAGGTCAACATTAAATAAAAGCAAGAGACGGTAATGCACCCAGACACCAGCAACAGCAGGATGCAATTACTCCTATGGTAGAGGGTCAAGGGAAGAAAGTGTGTTAGCAATACCAAGTGTCAGCTATAATCAGTGGTAGGGTCTGTCTGAAGCTGAGGTCCTGAGAGAATCAACTAGGATACAAGGCACCAACACAATGACTAGGAAAGAAATGATCCTTTTGGTCTTTCCCATCCTCTGGTCTCTTTTCGGATCAGATTAAATGATGCCTCATCCAAACAAAGGCCAATAAAAAAGAGAGTTGAGAAGATATCTCAGTAAGGCTCAGGATTGGAGAAACACAGCAGAAAAGAGGAAAACAGGTATGAGAAGAACTAACAAAAGAAATTTAAAAGTGCATAGACAAGGTTAGGGAAATACACACTGAACTTCCATGGTACAGTTTCATCAAATACTGACTTTTTTCCCCCTATTTCTTTCAGACTTTACCATGAGCATTTCTGTGTTTCTAAGGAACTTATGCTCCATCAGTGTCCTTCCTTTACTACTTAGCCCAAGTGCCCTATTTTAAAAGTCCACCCCAATCACTCTCAACAAGGAAATTTTGCAACCTAAGGACGAAAGGAAGAGGAAGAGAAGGCTAGGGAAAAGAGAAGAGGAAGGAAAGCAGAAAGAACACTTTTTCGGCATATTACATATAAAGCTTTTCTTAATATGGTTCATGCTTACCTGAACTCTCATTTGTAATACTCCATTGAATACTCCAATGCTTCTCCATTTCTGAGTGTGATGAGACTAATTATACAAATAGATTTTTGTCTTTTTCTTATTTTTGAAGTTTACCTTCACTGCTGAACATCATCTTGACTTGGCAAAGATTAAAACTCTTGTGTTTTTTGTTTGTTTGCTTGTTTTTTAAAATTTATTTTTAATTTTTGTGAGTACTTAGTAGGTGTATATGTTTATGAACTCCATAAGATGTTTTGATATAGGTATGCAATGTGTAATAATCACATCATAGAGAATAGGGTATCCATCCCCTAAAGCATTTATCCATTGTGTTACAAACAATCCAGTTATCCTCTTTTAGTTATTTTGAAATTTACAGTTATATTATTATTGACTATAGCCCCTCTGTTGTGCTAGCAAACAGTAGGTCTTATTTGTTCTTTCTAGCTATTTTTTATACCTATTAACCATTACCACCTCCCTCCCACCCTCAACTCCCCACTATCCTTCCAGGCCTCTGGTAACCATCTGTCTATTCTCCATCTCCATGACTTCAACTGTTTTGATGTTTAGACTCCACAAATAAATGAGAATATACAATGCTTGCCTTTCTAGGCCTGGCTTATTTCACTTAAACATAATTAACACCAGTTTCATCTTTGTTGTTGAAAATGACAGGCTCTCATGCTTTTTATGGTTGAATATTCTCCACCGTGTATAAGTACCACATTTTCTTTATCCATTTATCTATTAATGGACACTTAGGTTGCTTCCTAATCTTGGCTACTGTGAACTGTGCTGCTACAAACACGGGAATGTAAATATCTCTTCGGTATACTTATTTCCTTTCTTTTGAGTACATGCTCAGCAGTGGAATTGCTGAATCATATAGTAGTTCTATTTTCAGTTTCTAGAGGAAACTCCAAACTGTTCTCTCTAGTGACTCTACTAATTTACATTCCTACCAATAGTGTATGAGGGTTCTCTTTTCTTCACACACTCACAAGCATTTGTTATTGTCTGACTTTTGGATAAAAGTCATTGTAACTGGGGTGAGATAACACCTCATTGTAGTTTTGATTTGAATTTCCCTGATGTTCAATGATATTGCGCAACTTTTCACATGTCTGTTTGTCATTTGTATGTCTTCATTTCAGAAATTTCTATTTAAATCATTTGCTCCTTTTCATCAAATTATTAGATTGTTTAATGGAGTTATTCGAGTTTCTTATATATTATTGTTATTAATTCCTTGTCAAATGAATGTTTGCAATTATTTTCTCCCATTCTGCAGGGATGTTGTCTCTTCACTTTATTAATTGTCTCCTTTGCTATGCAAAAGCTTTTTATCTTGCCATGATCCCATTTGTCCATTCTCCCTTTGGTTTCCTGTTCTTGTGAGGTATTATTTATAAATTTTTTGCCCAGACCAATATCCTGGAGAGTTTCCTCAATCTTTTAGTAGTTTCATAGTTTGAGGTTTTAAGATTTAAGTCTTTCATATATTTTGATTTTAATTTTTGTATATGGTGAGAGATAGGGTCAAGTTTCATTTTTCTGCACGTAAATATCCAGTTTTTCCAGCACAATTTATTAAAGAGACTTTTTTCCCCCAATGTATGTCCTTGGCACCTTGGCTGAAAGTGAGTTCACTGTAGTCGTGTGGATTTGTTTCTCGTTTCTCTATTCTGTTCCATTGGTCTATGAGTCTGTTTTTATGCCAGTACCATGATGTTTAGCGTACTGTAACTGTTGTATAATTTGTAGTCATATAATGGGATTCCTCCGTTTTGCTCTTTTTGCTCAGGGTGGCTTTGGCTATTCTGGATCTTTCATGACTTCATACACATTTAGGACTGTTTGTTCTGTTTCAGTGAGGAGTGTCATTTGTATTTTGATAGGGATTGAACTTAACCTGTAGATTCCATTGGGTAGTATACACATTTTAACACTATCGATTTTTCCAAACCATACACGTGGAATATCTTTGAGGTTTTTGTGTCCTCTTCAGTTTTTTTATCAGTGTTTTATAGTTTTCATTGTAGAGATCTTTCATTTTCTGGTTAATTGTTATGTGTTTAATTTTATTTATGGCTATTGTAAATGGGATTACTTTTTAAATCTCTTTTTCAGATTATTCATCGTTGGCATGTGAAAATGCAACTTATTTTTGCATGTTGATTTTGTATCCTGAAACTTCATTGAATTTGTTTATCATTTCTAGTACTTTTTTGGTGGAGTTTTTAGTTCTTTCCAAATATGATATCATAGTATCTGCAAACAATGATAATTGACTTCTTCATTTCTAATTTGGACTCCCTTTATTTCTTTCCCTTGTCTGATTGTTCTAGCTAGGACTTCCAGTACTATGTTGAATAACAGTGGTGACAGTGGGGATCCTTGCCATGTTTCAGATCTTTGAAAAAATGTTGTCAGTTTTTCCTCATTTGTTATGATACTAGCTGTGGGTCTGTCATATATGGCTTATGTGGAGGTATGTTCCTTCTATACCCAGTTTCTCTAAGGTTTTTATTTTAGAGGGATGTTGAATTTCAGCAAATGATTTTTCATCATTAACTGAAATGATCATATGGTTTTAGTTCTTCATTTTGTTGATGTGATGTATCACAATGATAAATTTACATGTGTTGAAACATCTTTGCATCCCAGGGATCAATCCCATTTGGTCATGATAAATGATCTTTCTAATGCAGCAGTCTCCAACTTTTTTTGTCACCAGAGACCCTGATTCTGTGTGTGTGTGTGCATGTGTGTGTTGGCAGGGAGGAGGCTAAGAATAATTCAAGCACACTACACACACACTACCTTTATTGTCTACTTCATTTCTATTATTATTATATTCTAATATATAATGAAACAATTATACAATACACCAAAATGTAGAATTACTGGGGTCTCTGAACTTGTTTTCCTGCAACAGGAGGGTCTAATCTAGGGGTGATGGGAGATAGTGACATCCGAAGTGTTTGTTTATGTCCAGTCTACTCTACAATCTTGTTTTGGTTGCTGTCACTGCATAAAACCCTGCTTCACAAAAATGGGATGTTGGAAATGGAAGTGGCTTTTCAGTGCTTTTGTGAAAATCTCAGGATAATTGACCTTGACTCTAATGTAGAACGAATGGAGATTTGAAGTTATCTCATACATACTTTTAAGGTCATCATTATTTGCAATTTCAAGTAGTTGATCCTCTTCTAGCACGGATAAAGCTGATTTACCTGGCTTATTCACAAATGGGTTGTGGATCCATTGCTTCCCAGTTCTGGGGGCATTTGTGTTGGAAAGTAATGCTCAAACTCTTTTGAAAGCTGAGATAGGTGATCATGCACCAGCTGCAAGAAAGAAGGCCGAGGCTCAGTCTCTTTCAAAATCTCTGCTAATATTTAAACATGTCAAAAATACCAAAGGTCACTAGTTGTCCCCGTAATTCCAGTCACAGTTACTCTCTCCCTCAATGTGACAGATTGAGTTCTTTGAGCAGGTTGAATATGTCACATAAGTAAGCAAGCATTGCAACCCATTCTGTGTCACTGAAATGTACTACCAGTGGTGACTGCTTTTGTAAAATAAATCTCTAGAGTGGCTTTTACAACTCAAAAATTCTGTCCAGTGATCAACCTTTAGAAATCCATCTCACTTCTGTGTATAAGAGAAGACATGTACACTCTGCATTCATCTCCTTACAGAGATGCATGAACAGATGAGTTAAGGGCATGTACCTTAATTGGTTGATAATTTTAATCACATCCTGCAAAATGTTGTTAAGTTCAGGTGACATTTTTTGGTTAGCCAGCATTTCTCTATGGATGACATGATGTGTAAACTCACATTAAGAAGCACCCTTTTTGACCCAAGTAGAGAAACCAGAAAGCTGTCCAGTCTTGGCAGCTGCTAGGTCTGTGCATATATGGGCATAAAATGACCAATGCAGTTTTCCTGATATGTAATCATTCAAAAACTTGAATGGTTCTGCAGCTATGGCATTGGTTGGCAACTGAAGTGTACATAACATATCTGCATGCTCATCATCCTGAAAAATGTACCTCACAAAAACAAACAGAATCGTTGCCTTGTTGTCAACATCAGTAGACTTGTCAACCTGGATTGCATACCATAATGACTCATTAATCCTCTCTAACAATTGTGCTTCAATATCCTGTTATTTCATCAATTCATCTATTTATGGTGCCAGCTAAAAGAGAAACATTAGCCACATTTTGAACTACAGCCTCCCTCAACAGTTCACTGCAAATGTCCTTAGGACAGGCAGGATTACACTTCACCAATAGTAATGTGCTTCTTAGCTTTAGCAATTAGGTTAGCCACTAAGAATGATGTTCTCAGTGCAGACAAATTTGATAAAGTGATAACCTTCGATAATTCCTTCTGTTTTTTGTTCTCACTTTTTTTTTTCTTTTGAAAAACTTCAAAACCTTGTCTTTTAATACAAGATGCTTTGTCTCCAGGTGATAAAGCAGTTTTGAAGGTTTCAAGGCCTCATTAGATAGCAAGTCACCACATATTAAACAAAGTGGGTTTATAGAATGTGAATCACCTGTTACAATGAACCCATAATTTAAGTAGGACTTGGTATTTTCTTTTAAACACAGCTTTCTTTTTGTTGGCGGTTTTAA
The DNA here is from genome assembly GCF_002776525.5 of Piliocolobus tephrosceles. Classification (NCBI taxonomy): domain Eukaryota; kingdom Metazoa; phylum Chordata; class Mammalia; order Primates; family Cercopithecidae; genus Piliocolobus; species Piliocolobus tephrosceles. Next base: position 66,251,823 of record NC_045439.1, on the reverse strand, counting down.
AGTATTCTGCTATCTCATTGTTATGTCTTTTGCCCTGTCCAAAGAAGCTCTCCAGTGGCATTTATTTTTTACTCACTTTGACTAGGGTTACCTTGTGAACTTACCAAAACTGTGACTGAGACAAGTGCACAATACAGGAAAGGGGCACATCGGGAAGTAGTAAATAAAATAATGGTTGCATTATAGGTAAATCAAATAAGGGTCAGATTCTGACTTAAAGTCTTCCACCAGGTGCAACTGTATAATTGAAGTATGTCAACTCACTTGCCAATATAAAGCTTGCTACTAAATGCAACTTAATTGTCACTTGCTACCCACTGACAGAGTTTTGATTTGAGTCTGCAAGAAATTAATTTATTATGGTCTCTGTGTAGTCAAACCTCTCTGCTAAAGTCAATTTGTATCTGCTGCTGGTCCTTAGCACTAGCATCACTATCTCAGCTCCACCTGAGAACATCAGGCATTAGAGTCTTCTGGGAGCTCGCAACTTAGATCCCTTGCCATTCACAACAGGGTGCATGATCCTACGAGAATCTAATGATGCCATTGATCTGACAGGAGGTGGTACTCAGGTGGAAATGCAAGTGATGGGGCACAGCTGTAAATACAAACAGCTTCACTTGCTTGCCTGATGCTCACCTCCTTCTGTTGGGGATCCGTGCTCTAATGTTGGGTTGAATTCAGTTTGCTAGTATTCTGTTGAGGATTTTTGCATCAATATTCATCAGAGATAATGAAGTGGAATTTTCTTGTGTGTGTGTGACTTTGGTATTGGTATAAAGGTAATACTGGCATCATAAAATAAGTTTTGAAGTATTTGCTCTTCCTCCAATTTTCAGAATAGTTTGAGTAAAATTGGTATTGGTTCTTCTTTCAAAGTTTGATAGAATCCAGAGTGAAGCCATCAGCTTTTGGGCTTTCTTTACTGGGAGATTATTATTATTATTATTATTATTATTATTATTATTATGGCTTGATCTCACTACTTGTTATTGGTCTGTTTAGGTTTTGGATTTCTTTATGGTTCAATTTTGTTAGGTTTTATGTGCCTAGTAATTTATTCACTTCTTACAGATTTTCAAATTTATTGGCATATAGTTGATTGTAGTAGCCTCTAATGATGCTTTGAGTTTCTGCAGTGTCAAATGTAATGTCTCCTTTTTAATCTCTGATTATTTTTATATGGGTCTTCTCTCATTTTTTCTTAGTCTGGCAAAAGATTTGTCGATTCTGCTTATCTTTCCAAAAGTTCAACTTTTCATTTCATTGATCTTTTCTACTGTTCTCTTCATTTCAAATTCATTTATTTCTCTGATGATCTTTATTATTTCTTTTCTTCTACTAAATTTATGTTTAATTTACTCTTGCTTTTTCAATCATTTAAGATGCATAATTAGATTATTTATTGGAAGTTCTTTTTTGATGTAGGCACTTATGACTATAAGTTTTCCTTTTATTTCTTTTTTTGTTGTATCCCATAGATTTTGGTAAGTTATGTTTTCATTACCATTTATTTTAATAAATTTTTCAATTTCCTCTTTATTTTCTTCATTAACTAATTGGTTGTTCAGAAGCATACCATTTAATTTTCATGTATTTGTATAGTTTCCAATATTCCTCTTGCTGTTGATTTGTAATTTTACTTTATTTCAGTCAAATAAGATATTTTATATTATTTCAAATTCTTCGAATATTTTAAGACTTGTTTTGCCACCAAATATATAGCCTATTCTTGAGAATGATCCATGTGCTGAGGAGAAAAATGTGTATTCTGCAGCCATTGGCTAAAATATTCTGTAAATATGTATTAGATCCATTTGGCCTACAGTGCAGATTAAGTGTGAGGTTTCTTTGTTGGCTCTCTCTCTGGAAGATCTGTCCAGTGCTGAAAGTGGGGTATTGAAGCCTCCTGATATTATTGTCTTGGAGTCTCTCTCTCTCTTTAGCTCTAATATTTGCTTTATATATCTGAGTGCTCTAGTGATGTGTGCATATGTAATTGTAATTGTTATATTCTACTGCTGAATTGATTCTTTTATCATTATATAATAGGTGTCTTTGTTTCTTCTTACTTTTCTTAAAATATATTTTATCTGATATAAATATAGTCATTCCTTCTCTTTTTTTGGTTTCCACTGGCATAAAACATCTTTGCCTCTCCCTTTATTTGCAGTCTATGTGTATCTTTATAGGTCAAGTGTCTTTCTTGTAGGCAACAGATCATTGAGTCTTGTTTTTTTCATTCATTCAGCTACTCTGTGTGTTTTGATTAGAGATTTTAGTACCTTTATATTCAGTGTTATTATTTATAAGTAGGAATTTGCTTCTCTCTTTTTGTTATTTGTTTTCTAGTTGTTTTGCCATCTTCTCCTTCTTTCTTTCTTTCCTGTCTTCCCTTTAGTGAAGGAGATTTTATATGCTGATATGCTTTAATTTTACAGCATTTCTGTATATTCATTGTATGTTCTTTGATTTGAGGTTACTATGAAGTTTATAAATACTGTCTTATAACCAATTATTTTAAAGTGATGAAAACAATACTGATTTCATAAATAACCAGGAAAATAAAAACCCAATAAAATCCCTAGAATTAAACTTTATTGCCCCTCTTTAAATTTTGTTATTTCTCCTTATGTCTTATTGTATTGTCTATGTCTTGAAAAATTGTTAAAGTTATTATTTGGATTGATTCATCATTTAGTCTTTCTACTTAAGCAAAGACAAGTTTACACATCACAAATACACTGTTACATAAATATGTTTGCTATGTGCTTACTATTACATTACCAGTGAGTTTTGTATCTTCAGGTGATTTCTACTTGCTCATTAATATCCTACTCTTTCTGATTGAAAAGCTCACTTTAGAATTTCTTGCAGGAAGGGCCTGGAGTTGATTAAATCCCTCAGCTTTTGTATTTCTGAGAAGGTTTTTATTTCTCTTCCAAACTTAAAGGATATTTTCACTGAATATATTAGTCTATAGTAAAAGTTTTTCTCTCCTGGCATATAAGCTTTTCACTGAAAAGTCTACTCTGAGTATTGGAGTTTCTTTCTTGTTTTCTCTCCCTCCCTCACTCCTCCCTCCCTCCCTCCCTCCCTCTTTCTTTCTTTCTTTCTTTCTTTCTTTCTTTCTTTCTTTCTTTCTTTCTTTCTTTCTTTCTTTCTTTCTTTCTTTCTCTCTCTCTTTCTTTCTTTTTCTTTTTCTTTCTCTTTCCTTCCTTCATTTTTCTCTTTCTTTTCTTCTTTCTTTTCCATGTATTTTTGAATTTTTCTTAGAAACCTGAAGGCTTTTAAGTATAGACTTAATTTCAAATTCATAATATCCTTTGATTTTTTACATAATATGTATTAACCTGATTTTGTATTACAATATTCTTTTCAATTGTGCTAACTTATTTTAACATAGACATGAGCTAAAGAGACCCTAATTATATCCTAAATATATTTTTACTCAAACCTTATAAAATTATTTAAATTTTGACCAAACTAGCAGAATGGTTATTATATAGATTCTTTTTAAAATATTATTATTATAGTTTAAGCTCTGGGATGCATGTACAGAAGATGCAGGTTTGTTACATAGGTGTACACATGCAATGGTGGTTTGCTGCATCCATCAACCTGTCACCTGCGTTAGGTATTTATCCTAATGCTCTCCCTCCCCTAGGCCCCCCCGCGATAGGCCTCTGTGTGTGATGATCCCCTCCCTCTGTCCATTTGTTCTCACTGTTCAATATCCATTTATGAGTGAGAATATGCAGTGTTTGTTTTTCTCTTCCTGTGTTAGTTTGCTGAGAATAATGGTTTCCAGCTTCATTCATATCCCTGCAAAGGACATGAACTCATCCTTTTTTATGACTTCATAGTATTCCATGGTGTATATATGCCAAATTTTCTTTATCCATCTATTATTGGTGGGCATTTTGGTTTGTTCCAAGTCTTTGCTATTGTGAACAGTGCTGCAATAAACATATGTGTGCATGTGTCTTTATAGCAGAATAATTTATAAACCTTTGGGTATATATCCAGTAATATATCCAGTAATGGGATTGGTGGGTCAATTGATATTTCTGGTTCTAGATCCTTGAAGAATTGCCGCATGAGATAGTATCTCATTGTGGTTTTGATTTGCATTTCTCTAATGGCCAGTGATGATGAGCTTTTTTTCATGTTTGTTGGCCACATAAATGTCTTCTTTTGAGAAGTATCTGTTCACAGCATTCGCCCACTTTTTGATGGGGTGAGTTGTTTGTTTCCTGTAAATTTGTTTAAGTTTTTTGTAGATTCTCAATATTATCCCTTTGTCAGATAGATAGATTGCAAAAAGTTTCTCCCATTCTTTAGGTTGCCTTTTCACTTTGATGATAATTTCTTTTGCTTTGCAGAAGCACTTTGGTTTAATTAGATCCCATTTGTAAATTTTGGCTTTTGTTGTCATTGTTTTGGGTGTTTTAGTTATAAAGTTTTTTCCCATGCCTATGTCCTGAATGGTATTGCCTAACAAGTGTATTCAGGACTTGAACTCAGCTCTGGACCAAGCAAACCTAATAGACATTTACAGAAGTCTCCATCCCAAATCAACAGAATATACATTCTTCTCAGCGCTACATCAAATCTTGTCTAAAATTTAACACAAGATTGGAAGTGAAACACACCTCAGCACATGCAAAAGAATGGAAATCATAACTAAAAGTCTCTCAGACCACAGAGCAATCAAATTAGAGCTCAGGATTGAGAAATTCACTCAAAACCACACAGCTACATAGAAACTGAGCAACCTGCTCCTGAATAACTACTGGGTAAATAATGAAATTAAGGCATAAATAAATACATTCTTTGAAACCAATAAGAAAAACGACAAAATGTACCAGAATCTCTGGGACACACCTAAAGCAATGTTAAGAGGAAAATTTATAGCACTAAATGCCCAAAGGATTAAGCAGGAAAGATCTAAAATTGACACCCAAACATCACCATTAAAATAACTAGAGAAGAAAGAGCAAACAAATTCCAAAGCTAGCAGAGGATAAGAAATAACTAAGATCAGAGCAGAAATGAAGCAGATAGAGACATGAAAAACCCTTCAAAAAATCAATGAATCCAGGAGCTGGTTCTTTGAAAAGGTAAACAAAAATAGACTGCTACCCAGGCTAATAAAGAAGAAAAAGGAGAAGAATCAAATAGACACACACACACACACACACAAATGATAAAGGAAATATCACCAGTGATCCCACAGAAATACAATCTACCATAAGAGTATACTATAAACACCTCTATGCAAATAGACTAGAAAAGCTAGAAGAAATCCTAAGCAAAAAGAACAAAGTTGGAGGCATCACGCTACCTGACTTCAAACTATACTACAAGGCTACAGTAACAAAAACAGCATCTTACTGGTACCAAAACAGATATACAGACCAATGGAACAGAACAGTAGCCTCAGAAATAACACCACACATCCACAACCATCTGATCTTTGACAAACCTGACAAAAACAAGCAATGGACAAAGGATTCCCTGTTCAATAAATGGTGTTGGGAAAACTGGCAACCCATATGCAGAAAACTGAAACTGGATGCCCTTCCTTACACCTTATACAAAAATTAACTCGAGACAAATTAAACATAAGACCTAAAATCAATCTGTCTTTCTTTTCTTTCTCTCTTTCTCTTTCTTTCTTTCTTTTCTTTCTTTCTTTCTTTCTTTCTTTCTTTCTTTCTTTCTTTCTTTCTTTCTTTCTTTCTTTCTTTCTTTCTTTTTTCCTTTTCTTTGTTTTTCTCTCCTTCCTTCCTTCCCTCCCTCCCTCCCTTTTCTTCCTTCCCTCCCTCCCTTTTCCCCTTCCCTTCCCTTCCCTTCCCTTCCCTTCCCTTCCCTTCCCTTCCCTTCCCTTCCCTTTTTCCTTTCTTTCCACAGAGAAATCTAATCTGAACTCAGGATTAAGACATTCACTCAAGGCCGGGTGCAGTGGCTCAAGCCTGTAATCCCAGCACTTTGGGAGGCCGAGACGGGTGGATCACGAGGTCAGGAGATCGAGACCATCCTGGCTACCACGGTGAAACCCTGTCTCTACTAAAAAATACAAAAAACTAGCCCAGTGAGGGGGCGGGCGCCTGTAGTCCCAGCTACTTGAGAGGCCGAGGCAGGAGAATGGCATAAACCTGGGAGGCGGATCTTGCAGTGAGCTGAGATCTGGCCACTGCACTCCAGCCCAGGAGACAGAGCAAGACTCCGTCTCAAAAAAAAAAAGAAAAAAGAAAAAAGAAATTCATTCAAAACCACACAACTATATGGAAACAGAACAACCTGCTCCCGAATAACTACTGGGTAAATAATGAAATTAAGACATAAATAAATACATTCTTTGAAACCAATAAGAAAAAAGACAAAATGTACCAGAAACACTTTGGGTGTTTGATAATTAAATGCATGAGGTAATCTTACTTAACTTAAATATGCTTAGTGTTCTATAATTTTGTCATACTTGATTGTTAGAATATGCTTGGTGTTCTATAATTTTGTCATATTTGAATGTCAATATCTTTCTCTGGGTTTAGGAAGTTCTTTCATATTCTCCCTTTGGATAATCTTTCTACCCTCATCTCATTCTCTATCTCCTCTTTAAGGCCAATCACTGTTAGATTTACTCTTTTTTTGCTGGGCATGGTGACTCCTGCCTGTAATCCCAGCACTTTGGGATGCCTGAGGTCAGGAGTTCGAGACCAGTCTGGCCAACATTGTGAAACCCTGTCTCTACTAAAATTACAAAAAAATTTACCAGTCGTGGTTGTGCTCACTTGTAATCCCAGCTACTAAGGAGGTTGAGACAGGAGAATTGCTTGAACCTAGGAGGCGGAGGTGGCAGTGAGCCAAGATTGCGCCACTGTACTCCAGCCTGGGTGACAGAGAGAGACTCCCTCTCAAAATACAAAAACAGAAACAAAAACAAATTGAGAGATTTACTCTTTTCAAGATATTTATTTTATCTTATAGGCATGCTTCATTATTTTTATTTTTTTTCAAATAGCCTGTCTTGTAGCTCACTAGTTAATTCTTCTGCTTGATCAATTCTGCTATAAAGAAACTGTAATGCATTTGTCAACATGTCAGTTACATTTTTTAACTCCAGAATTTTTACTTAATTCTTTCAAATTCTTTTCATTTTGTGTTAAATTTATCTGATAGTATTCTTAATTCCTTTGTATTATCTTGAATTTCTTTGAGTTTTCTCAAAAGAGCTATTTTGAATTCTCTGTCTGAAAGGTCATATATCTGTTTATCCAAGATTGGTCCCTGGTGCCTTACTTAGTTCATTTGGTGAGGTCATGTTTTCCTTGATGTTGGTGATACTTGTAGATGTTCTTTCTTGTCTGGGCATTGACGAGTTAGGTATTTATTGTAGTCTCCACAGTATGAGGTTATTTATGTCTGTTCTTTGTAGGAAGGCTTTCAAAGATTTAAAGGGACTTAGTTCCCAGCATCAATAATGTCATCTGGCAGACTCCTAGACGTATTGCCTTGGTGGTCTTGAATAAGAGCTGGAAGAATTCTCTGGATTACCATGCAGAGACGCTTGTTCTTTTCTCTTAATTTCTCCCAAACATATGGTCTCTCTTTCTCTCTCTCTCCCTCCCTCAGTGGTGAGCCATCTGAAACGTGGGTTGTGGTGATGCAAGCTCCCCTGCAGCCACTACAATTGGAACTGAACTAGGTCAGACCTGAAGTCAGTATAGCACTTAGCCATGCCCAAGGCCTTTACCTTCAGAGTGGTGAGATCCCCAGGTCCTGCACATGTCCAGATATGCTGTTTGAGAGCCATGGATTGAATTCACAAACCTTACCAATTTACCTGATGTTCTATTCTACTGTGACTAAACTGGCACTCAAATCACAATAGAAAGTCCTTCCCACTCTTCCTTCTCCTTACCACAGGGAGCAAGTCCTTTCCCTGTGGCCATTTCTACCACTGGTCCATGGGTGTTCTGCCAGTCCAACACAATATTCACTTAAAGCCCAAAAGTTATTCTGTCAGCTTGTGGTGAATGCTGCCAGGCCTGGGTCTCATCCTTTAGAGAAATGGGATCCTTTCTGTCCCTGTGAAGGTCCAGTAATGCCCGCTCCTAAACTCAAGGACCCCAAGAATCTACTTATTGCTCTACTTTACTGTGGCTGAGCCAATACTTAGGGTGCAAGACAAAGTCCCCTTTACTTTTCTCTCTGCTTTTCTCAAACAGAATAAATACTTCGCCATAGCCACCACAGCTTGGAACGTGCTTAGTCTTCCCTGAAACCAGCATGTCACAGAGCCCAAGGCCTATGCCATACTCCCTGGGTATCGCTGGTTGTTAATCAGGAACCAAGGGCTCTAAACTCAGCTCATGATAAATCTGGACAGAATGGGGTCCTTCCCTTCAGGGTAGCAGGTATTTTTTTTTTTTTTTTTTGGCTTAGGGACTGTCTAGAAATGTCTCCTGGGAGAAATGTCACCTCAGCCTGAACTGGGGGTCTCCCCACTCTGCCCGATGCCCTCTCCTACTATGAGCTTGTATTCAAGACGAAAGAAAAAGTACTCTTTACTCTTCAATCACTCCTTCTTAAGCAGAAAGAAGGAGTCACTTTTCTTGCTACAACCTGCACTGCCCGTGGCTAGGGGAGGGATAACACAAGCCCTCTTTTATCCATGCCAGTTGGTGTATCCCTAGGTCACATGCCACTCTTGTTCACTGGCTCTAGGCCCAGTCTAGCACCAGGAGTTGTCTAGGAATTATGCTTTATAGCGTCAATGCTGTTATATTATTTGAGAGTATCAAATAATTTTAGTCAACTTTTTATTAACTGGAGATTTATTTTATATAATATATTCCATTTTCCTTGTATATGTTTTATATATATACATACATAGTACATATATATGATGTAAAAGGAAAATGGAATATATATATATAATGTTAATTCCTTTTAAAACAGTTGTATAGCTTTCCTACAGCTCTTTCAGCATTCAAAGTTCCCTGCTTCAGTAAACTGTAATGAATTCTTTTAGTTTCCTAGGCATGCCATGAATCTAAAACTCTGTTACTTTGTACATATTCATAGTCTTCCTTAGTCTCTATAGTTGTCTTCTCCCTTATTTACTGTTAATCTCTGAAAAGGCAGTCACAAATAATTATATTATACACAGGATCTCATAAAAACCTTTTCATGTCATGCAACTTAGGTTTTCTGCTGTCTCAGGAAATAGAACTCTATCAAACCACCATCATACTTCATCTCATTTTTATGTGAATTTACTGATTGTCCCTGTAAAATGTAAATTGAGGACATAGCATTCTTTCTTAGGACACTGCTGAAAGATAACAGTGCCTCAATACATGATATACTTATTTAGAGATGTTTGAAAGAAAATTATTATTCTATGCATGACACGTTGAGAAAATCAACTCTATTAATGTATATTTTATCTACAATACAATAAAATGTTTTAAAAATATTGTTTTCTGAGTTTTGACAAATAAGAATACATGTATAGTTGCCACGCAAATCAAGATAAAAACCTTTTCTTTCATTCCCTCATGCCTCAATATACTCATTCCAACATTACGCACTTACCAGGGCCCAGCATATATTTCATTTATGCTATTATAGATGAGCTTAACTGTCCTGGAAATTCATATTAATGAAATCATAAAGCATGCTTTCTTTTATTCCTATTTGCTTTTGGTTAGCATAATGCTTTTGAGATTCTTTCATGTTTTTGCATGCATACCTTTTTTCCTTTATATTGCTGAATAGTATAGTACATCTTTTTATTTGTATAAATTTTGATAAACATATGGTTTATTTTCCATTTTAGTAATTATGAATATAGATACTATGAACATATATGTAAAATTATTGGTAGCCATAGAATTTTATTTATATTGCATAAAACTGAGGGGTTTTTGTAACTGTATTTTTAATTTTTTAAGCAACTGCAGAAATTATTTTCACAGTAAAAGTTACATTAAAATTTGTACAAAACAGACAAATTCTTATTGTTCCAATTTGTTTTTTAAGAGATGGGGTCTCAAAATATTGCCAAGGGTTGTCTCAAACTCCTGGCCTCAAGGGATCCTTCTGACTCAGCCTTGCAAATACCTGGGGCTATAGGTGTGAGCCACTGCACCAGATCAAACTTTTCTTAGTTGTAGCCATTCTAATGCATGTACATTGGCACCTCATTGTGGTTTTAAACTGTATTTCTTTAATGACCAATGATGTTAAGCATCTTTTCATATGATTAGTAGCTGTCATTTTTGAAGTGTCTCTCAAAGACTTTTGCCCATTTAAAAAATAAGATATTTGTTCTCACATTACTGAGTCATAAAAGATTTTCATATATTCTATATTTAAGTCCGTAGATATAATTTCATATATTCAATATTCAAGTCCTTAGTCAGATATGAGTACTGTAAATATTTTCTGCCAGTGTGTAGGTCACATTTTCTTTTCTCTTTTGCATTTTTTAATCATTGTCTTTTTGAAGAGTATTTTAAAAATGCTTTCGTAAAACAGTGTAACGTGCCTTTTTTGTTTAGGTTTTGTTTTTTGGTAATTAGTGCTCCTGATCTCACTAAATAATTTTTGCCTTACCTAAGTTAGTGAAGATTCATTGTTATCATTGAAGACTTATAAGGTTAGTTTTACACTGTGACTTGTGACTAATTTTGAATTCTTTGGGGGGTTGGGATAACGTAGGGGTTGAAGTACATTTTTCTCATACAGATATCCAATGGTACCTTACTATTTATTTAAAATATTTAGTTTTTGAAAAAAAACTTTCCTTTTTCTCCCTTAAATTAGCTTTCTGCCCTTGCTAAGAATCACTTGGCCAAATATGTGAGACTTTATTTCCAGAATCTATATTCCATTTCATTGATTTCTATCTCTATTTCTTCCCAATTTTACTCTCGCCTGTGTGCTATTACTCTATAATGTGCCTTTAAATCAGATGGTATATGTTTTCCAAATTTGTTCATCTACTTCATAGTTGCTTTTATTACTTTAGATTATTTGCATTTTCATATAAATTGTAGAATTAACTTGTTAATCTCTACTAAAGTGGCATATGGAGTTTTAATTAAGATTATTTTGACTCTAGACAAATTTTGAGAAGTTGACATCTTTAAAATGTTACGTTTTCCAGTACATGAGTATAACATTTCTTTTCATTAATTTAAAGCTTGTTTAATTTCAATCAGTTATGCCTTGTTTACACTGTAGGAATCTGTCAGGTTTTTGTGCCATTTGCTTAAAAATATTTACAAATTTTGATGCTAATATTACATAGTAATGTAACATTACTTCAATGTGATTATTTCAAATTATTATTACTATTAGTAAGCAATAATTATTATTAGTAGTAGTAAATATATAATTGGTTTTAGTAAATTGATCTTGTATCTTATCATTGTCTGAAATTCACTCACCAATTTATGAAAGTTTTATAGGTTTTTCAGTATTCTTTATTATTGACAATAATGTAGATTTTGGGAGATCAACCAAAGAGATTATTAAGACTCTCTTGTAGTTTGTACGTGCATTTGAAAGGCAGCTAAGAAGGTCAGAAGATACCTAGAATGGACTATGGCAATAGAGTATCGGGCTTGAATTTGTCAAAAGCTGCATGCTGGAGTCTGTCAGGGAAAAGGATGCATCAAAGTTTCCATCCAAAAGACGACAAACAAAAACAAAAGCAAACAAATAAAAACTAAGAGCCCTGTACATGTGAAATCCTCAAAGGCAATCTTAAAATGGTGAGGATATGGCTCAGAAAATCCCATGAAAATACTTAGTGGGAAAAGATCAGGCTTTAAGATGTTCTGAAGTCAAGAAAGAACAAAGCTAAATTTAACAAGAAATTTTGGGGTATGTTACCTTTTTGCTTTGAATTAAGTTGCATATTATTTGGTTTCAAATCTGTAGGTAATTAGACAATTTTATTTAACTTATACCATTCCCAAAACTTAATAAGCATCTGGACTATTTTACTTTCAGGTAATATTGAATTGTCTAGTTAGTAATTAAAATGTTCTGCCTCGTGAAATCATCAACACTTCAATTTAAAATTAAGCCCTCTTGTTAATATAATTAAGTGTATGTTCTAAATTTTATCTAAGTTTTACATCAAAATTACTAGTCAGCATTTACTTGACGTGGCGTATTGGTCCCCTATTTTACATTTGTCAGAACAGCTAGCCTACAGCACTGCTAATAAGGCTAATTATTGTGTGTATCTTATGTTCTAAATGGTTCTTGATCTCAAATGCACAACATTTTTTACATTTATTAGTTCTTTTTATGAACAAAATCAATCTATTGCATTTTCTATCTTCACTCAATAATAGACCTGAATATTTTATGATTATATGTTACATTTACATAATATGTGCCATATCCCAGGGAATCTTGTACATTCTTTACATTTATTCTTTGCAACAGTCCTGTGAGGTAGGATGTATGAGCACATGCATTTTATACGTGAGGATCTGAGGCAAAAAACTTTTACCATTTGCTCTTGGCCACACAGCTCACAGTAGTAGCCACAGGATTTAGTCTCAGGTAGTCTGGCTCAAAAATTGTGCTTGCAACCAGTATGTTGTTTCTTTCCCAAAAATATGAACAGTGGAACATCAGGTTTATGAAAAATTGACATCAAAGTTACCGATAGTCTTTGATAAAATATTTATTATTGTGGGCTCACCTGCTTTTGTATCCATTTAATAATCATTTAAACAAGATGTCCATGTGATTCTAAAAGACCAACCAGTGAAATAATGGTTACTCTTATAAAAAGAAATAAAATCTTTTTTATTTTTAAACTACTTGATAATATTTACTTTAATTTTGTTTGCTCAGGGATTTTTTATAATTCAGGTGATATCTGTTTTCTAAAATACTTTTGAATATTCTCATATTGTATCTATAAATAACATAAATAAGTAACATTTCACTCTAGAAGACAATGTTAGTTATTATAGAAATGGCTTTGTCTGTTCGGTGGCTTAAATTGATAAAGATTTGTCTGCAAAATTGCAAGTAAAATCCTGTGTTTCCCCTCTGCCTTATTTCATGCTCGTATTTTCCATTTCATGTGTTTAAGATGGCAGCTGAATCTTTGAAATATAACCATGTTTTGTGCAGGAAAAAAGGTAGAAATGAAAAGGAGAAATGCTTTATCAATTCAAAATATACTGTTTTCTCAAGGATTTCCAATTGCTTCCTACCTAAACTACATGACATGGACTGATGCTTTGTTAGAATGAAGCTAGCAGAATACATACGTAAGTGTTTTGTCAGCAGCCCATGGTGCAGGCCAAGGACAACTTCTATTAGTATCCATTATCTACATTCACTGCCCCCTTAAATAGAACATTTCACTTCCTTTTCTGCATAAGATTGACCCTAAGTATCATCCAGTTACTCTATGTGGCCCGAAATTTGATGTAGTCTTGTTACAAATTTGGATGTTGTTTCTAAGGATCTGGTAGCCTATAATCCAAAAATACAATTTATCTTCAGATAACTCACACAATGTACAGTGGAAGCAAAGGAAGAGTAAACAAGGCTTTCATTCATAAGGGCTTAAGGGGAGACCCTGAAGTAATCACTTACCTCTAACACAAGTCAATTTTAGTGAATGTGTATGTGAGGAAAACCTGCTATTTTAGCCAATATAAAAACCTTAGTTTTGCCTTTAAAAGAATCTGACTTAGGTATTACAATGATTGTGCCGTCTGAATGGATCATTGGGAAGGATACTATTCTGTCAGGTTGAACAGACTTAGAGTTCATTTTAAGTTTGTGGAAATTGGGGTCTTAGAAATAGCTTTAGGGATTGAACAATTACAGGCTGTAGCAGGCCATATCTGAGATTTCACTTTGACAAAATAACTGTATCAAGACTTTTAAAAGTTTATAACCTATTATCTTCTTATCACTTGCACTTTTTTCTAAACACAGTCAACAGATTACATCAACATAGCCTTTCAGTCTGAAGACTAATATTTTGTGTTCTGAGTTATGCCTATTTGTTAGTTCACAAGTTTAATGGCCGCTGCCTTGACCACACCATTCTACTTTTTCACAACAATATACTAGGTTCTCTCCACCATTTTATTTGGCAGAACAAGCTTAATGGATGGTGCTTAGAAAATTCTGATCTTCTAGTTGTAGATACATAAAAGCTGCCACTTGACATTCTCTACATCTAATAGCATCAATATATACAGAGCATGTGGCTTTTCAAGACTGGAAAGGCTCTGAGCAAGGGAACTTTCAGACAATTTAGATTTCAGGCTGCAAGTAGAGAGGTCCTCCCTCAGTAAAGCTGCTTTTATTCTCTGCCATCTCCTCTCCAAGTCAGGTTACTTCTAGTTTCAGTTAACTCATCTCTTCTAACTTTTCCAACAGTTGCACAAAGTCAGCAAAATCACGTAACATTTTCATTTCTTTGCCTTTTTTTGTTTTGGTTTTTTATAACACTTCCTGTAAATTCTGGTGTCCTTGACTATGTGATCTGCATTCCAATGTAGAAAGAGACTTTGACTGGTTTTGTTTTGCTTTTTATCACAGAACAGTTGGTTGAGCAACTTTTCAACCTGCAGTTGGTAAGTACTCATTCTCCCACTGCCTAACAGAGTAAATCAGTATCATTATTTTGTTTCACTGCCCAGTCATTTTTGAACATATTCCTACAGTTCTGGAAAATCTGCACATTATCTCCCCAATGTAGAAGCTAAACATTTGCACCTGTAGGCTTGTTTGCTGCGTACACACTAGCAGTTGATTCACTAGGCCTTTTGTGAAAGACAGTCATATTGCCTTAAGCAATGTGAAAAAGCAGAAACAGTGCAAGAGGAAGATAGAAACATAAACACCCCAATTCTAGAGACATCAGTGTTTGCAAGGTTGCATCCATGGTGCAGAAATTGCTTGGTGGTTTGTCACAGTAGGAGCTGATGAAGATCATATTCATGGGGGCAATATGCATACTACTGTAGCTTCCTGGCCACTGCTTTCACATAGAAGTGACAAAGGCATTAAGAGATCTCCTGCCAATTATTCAAAGTAGATTTAGGCATGATTCCTAGAAACCTAGCTTCAAGACCATTTCTTGAGTCCTGCCAATGTTTCAGCAAGATGAATGCCCTTTCTTTTATTGCTCTCCTTTTCTACATTTCATTTTTCTCTGTCAGCCTCAGGGTTGCTTGAAATTAAGGACATGGATAGAGGAGTGTTGAATTCTAATGAGACACATTCTTGAAAATACCAAACTTAACCAAGTAAGAATATACATATGAATATAAATTTATTAGATTATTTTAAAATGTATGTGCATGTATTATGTATATGTGTGTACGTATGTGTGTGTGTGTATATATATATATATATAATATTCATCACATGTTGTAAATGCCATTGACTTTCTGTTTTATAATATCCACACACAGATAGCCATGGGTGTACACACACATCACATAAAGAAGTACATAAAGAAATAATTATAAGCTTGAAGTTAAATAATCCTAGGCAAATTGATTGCAGGGATGGAGATACCTTTTCGTTTATTACAGCACATTGTTCAAAGTAATCTTAGGCTTTAGGCAAAATGTCATGCTCTTTAATGCAAAATATTTTTGAATATATAATATTTCTCTATGTTTTATGTCAATGTCCAGGTAATATATAACTAACCATAATGATTGATTGATTAAAGAAATTTTAAAGTAATCAATACAAAATGTTTTATTAAAATAGTAATGGAGAATTTTGTTTTAAATAGTTGTGACTCATTAGTGTTTCTTTTTTTCATAAAATGAACAAAGTACACCTATATCTATATACAAATAGATATTTTTACACATATATGTATATGCATATACATATTTACACATGAATATATGTATACTTGTGTATATATACGTGTGTATAGATATGCATGTGTAAATATTCATATACATGTACTATATACACATATGGATATATATAATTTTCATAAAATGACCAAAGTGTATACACACACACACATACACACATAGGAATATACTGGATATCTCCACTTGGATATGCCTCATGCATGTCACCATCAACATGTTCCAAAATAACCTCAGCATCTTTTCTATATTGGACTCCACTGGTTTTCAATTATTGCTTAATGATTTTGCTACTCGCATAGTCACCCAAGCCAGATGTCTGGAAATTATTCCTTATTTCTTCTTTTTCACATATTTCATGTTTAAGTTTTCTGGTGAAGAGTTAAGATTGTAGTCAAGGATTTTTATTAAGACACCATTTGTTTCTGAATATTCTGAGAACTGTGAGAGCAGGTACTCTGCCTTATTCCTCTTGCACTCACTGCTGGGATGTATAAAACTAAGCAATAAATATTAATGATAACATTTTCTTCAGGGAAAAGAAAAGTTATTTTTCAATGTACAGGTATAGCTCATTTTATTGTGTGTTGCTTTATTGCACTTTTCAGATATTGTGTTTTTTTACAAATTGAACTCTGCATTGAGCAGGTCTGTCAGCGCTGTCTGTGGAACAGCATGTGCTTACTTTGATTCTCTGTGTCACATTTTTGTAATTCTCACAATATTTCAGTTTTAATTATTAATATATCTTTTATGAGTAATCTTTGATGTTACTATTGTAATTGTTTGGGGGTGCCACTATCTGAGCCCATAGAAGTTAGAGAACATAAATGATAAATGTTATGTGTTTTCTGAGTGCTCCATTGAATAGCCTTTCTTCCATCTCTTTCCCTGCTCAGGCATCCCTACTTCTTATTACACAACAATACTAAAATTAGGTCAATACGTAACCTTACAATGGCCTCTAAGTGTTCAACTGATAGAAGTTGCATGTCTCTTACTTTAATCAAAATCTATAAATGATTAAGCTTACTGAAGAAGGCATGTTGAAAGCCAAAATAGGATAAAAGCTAGGCTTCTTGTGAAAGACAGTCAAGTTGCAAATGCAAAGGAAAATTTCTTGAAGGAAATTAAAATTGCTATTCCAGTGAACACATGAATGACAAAGAAGTTAACAGTCATATTGCTAATAAGGAGAAAGTTTGAGGGGTCTGAATAAAAGATTAAACCAGCGACAACAATCCCTTAAACCAAAGGCTAATCCAGAACAAGTCTCTCTCTTCAGCTCTATGAAGGCTGAGAGAGCTAAGGAAGCTGCAACAGAAAAATATGAAGGTAGCAGTGAGTTAATGTTCTTTAAGTAAAGAAGTCATCTCCATAACATAAAAGTTCAAGGTGAAGTAGCAAATTCTGATATAGAAGCTGCAGCAAGTTACCCAGAAGATCTACTTATGATTATTGATGAGGGTGGCTACAGCTTTAAATTGAAATAAGATGTCATCTAGGACTTTCATAGCTAGAGGGAAGCAAATGTTTGGCATCAAGCGTCAAAGGATGGTTGACTTTCTTGTCACAGGATAATGCAGCTAGTGACTTTAAGCTGAAGCCAATGCACATTTACCATTCCCAAAATCCTAGGGCCATTAAGAAGTAAGGTAAATCTACTCTGTATGCTCTACAAGTGAAACAACAAAGCCTAGATGACAGCACGTCTATTTACAGCATGATTCACTGAATATATTAAGCTCATTGTTGGGAAATACTGTTTAGGTCTCAACAAAAGATTTCTTTCAAAATATTACTTCTAATGAAAAGCACTTGATCATCAAAGAGCTCTGATGGATATACTCAAGGGGATTCATGTTGTGTTTACACCTGCTAACACAACATCCATTCTTCAGTACATAGGTCAGGTAATTTCAATTTTTATGTCTTACTATTTAAGAAATACATTTTAGAAGGCCATAGTTGCCATAGATACTAATTCCTCTTATGGATCTGGGTAAAATCAATTGAAAAGCTTCTGGAAAAGGTTCACCATTCTAGATCCCATTAAGAACATTTGCCTGGGCATGGTGGCTCACAGCTGTAATCCCAGCACTTTGGGAGGCTGAGGCTGGCAGATTGAGACCATCCTGGCCAACATGTTGAAACCCTGTCTGTACTAAAAATACAAAAATTAGCTGGGCATGGTGATGCGTGCCTGTAGTCCCAGCTACTTGGAAGGCTGAGCCAGAAGAATAGATTGAACCCAGGGGGCGGAAGTTGCAGTGAGCTGAGATCATGCCATTGAACTCCAGCCTGGTGACAGAGCGAGACTCCATCAAAAAAAAAAGAAGAAAGAAAGGAAGGAAGAAAGGAGGGAAGGAAGGAAGGAAGGAAGGAAGGAAGGAAGGAAGGAAGGAAGGAAGGAA
>NC_045439.1:66172781-66233488 GCF_002776525.5 Piliocolobus tephrosceles | reverse complement strand
GAAGGAAGGAAGGAAGGAAGGAAGGAAGGAAGGAAGGAAGGAAGGAAAGAAAGAAAAGAAAGAAACATTTATGATTCGCAGAAGGAGGCCAAAATTATCAACATTAACAGAAGGTTAAGAGAAACTGAAATCAACTCTCACAAAATATTTTGAAATGTTCAAGACTTTAGTGGAAGAGGTCACTGCAGATATGCTGGAAATAGCAAGAGAACCAGAATTAGAAACCAAGCCTGAAGATGCAGGTGAATTGCTGCAACCTTGTGCTAAGACTTTATCAGATGAGGAATTGCTTATTCCCTGCTTAGGCATCCCTACTTCTTATTACACAACAATACTAAAATTAGGTCAATACGTAACCTTACAATGGCCTCTAAGTGTTCAACTGATAGAAGTTGCATGTCTCTTACTTTAATCAAAATCTATAAATGATTAAGCTTACTGAAGAAGGCATGTTGAAAGCCAAGATTTCAATTATTATTGTGGATAAACAAAGTGGTTTCTTGAAATGGAATCCACTCTAGGTGAAAATCTTATGAACATTGTTGAAATGACAACAAAGTATGTAGAATGTTACATAAACATAATTGATAAAACAATGTTAGAGTTTCAGAGGACTGACTCCAGTTTTGTTTTTTTTTTTTTAACTTTTACATTTATGGGCACATGTGCAGATTTGTTATATAGGTAAACTGCATGTCACGGGTGCTTGGGGCAGAAATTACTGTGTTACCCAGGTATTAAGCCTAGTAGGCATTAGTTATTGGCCCTCTCCCTCCTCCCACTCTTCACCCTCAGTTAGGCCCCAGTGATTTGCAAGAAGTTCTATTGTGGATGAAACGATACCCAACAGCATCATGTGCTACAGATAAATCTTTTTGTTCATAGAAGAATCAACCAATGCAGCAAACTTAATTTTTGTCTTAATATAATACATTTCCACAGCCACCCTCACCTTCAGTAACCACCACCCTAATCAGTGAGCAGGCATCGATATCGAGGCAAAATCTTCCATCAGCCAAAAGACTATGACTAACTGAAGAATCAGATGATTAACATTTTTTATCAATGAAGTATTTTTAAATTAAATTATGCACTTTTTTTTAGACACAATGCTATTGAACACTAAACTACAGTATAGTCTAAATCTACCTTTTAGTGCACCAAGAAACCAATAATTAGTGTAATTCATTTTCATTTTATTCCGGTATTAGCTGTATTGCATTGGTCTTGAAACGAACTTGCAATATCTCCACACTACATATGTACTTGCTTTCTCTTCTCTTGTATTCATTACTTTTTTGTTTTTTATTAGAGAAAGGGAAGTAAAAGGAGCCAGAAAATAATAACTTAATTTTTATAACCAAATAACCATTCTCTCCTTCTCAAAATTTGATATAGCTAGACATACACAAAGACAACTTACCATAAACATTTTTAAAAAATTTTATTATAATTCCAAATAATTATTTGGCTCCTTGTTTAATTGTAAGCAGTTACAAATCAATCTCTGTATTTAAATTGTTTTTTCCCCCTGAAGTTTAGGGTTGATTCTTTCATGCCTGGTAACATTTCAATAATTACTTACCAAATGGAATTATATAATCAACTTTATATTAAGATATGTTTAGAATTTAAACATGGACATTTACAAGTTTTCAAATCAGTTGTCTTAGAAGTGAATTAAAAAATACATAAATAAATCAATTAAAATACATAGTAAATCAGTTAAAAATACATAAATAAAGTAACAAAACTCACTGCCAAGTAAGTTTAACATTTAAGTTTCCACAATATACTTTCATTTTTATTCGTTCATCCGAAGGACCTACCAATAAATATGTATGTGGAGGGCATATGTGTGAGGTACTTGTGCATACACACATGTGCTAAACATAAGTATGATTGTGTAGGAATCTGTTTTCTTCTGGCTATATTCATTCTTCCCTTGGACATCTGACTGATTAGTCTCCCCTGATTGATCCCCGTGGTTCTGGTCAGGCAAATCTAGCACTATAATGTCCTGGCCAGCAGATTAACACCATAACCTAAGCTATGATTGTCGGATCCTCTCACTAAGAAATATGAGTTTTCAGTAAACATATAGAAAAGCAGAAGAAAAGCTTAATTATCTGAAAGACTTGTCAAAATAGAAAAATCTATCGATTTCCCATATTCCTGTCCTGTTAGTTGATTTTCAATCAGAATAATTTGGCTACTCAACATTCTTCCAGTATGTTAATTATTCTGGTCTTAGGGTGAGTCAGTTTCCATCCCTTGCATTTTAAGAAAGTAACTGCTATTGTGTGGATAACAGTCTGGAAACAACTATCATGATGCATTTCGAATGGCAAACTAAGAGGAATGGAATAATGACTGATACTCTTTTTTTTTTTTTTTTTTTGGTCAAACAGGGTGTGTGTGTGGTAGTTTTTGCAACAAACGTGTAATTGAATTTTTATTATGTTTCAAAATTATACATGATAGGGCCTTCTAAATATTATACTTAAGAATGATATGTTTTCCTATTCAAGTATTCCATGATCCTTAATGTTAAAAAGAAACAGAATATAATGTTTAAACATATCTGAGGATATCAAATTGTTAACATTCTAGAAAGACTACTTTTACAATTAATATGCAGAAACAGATAACAAAGGTAAACATGTGGTAACCGTCTTCTTAAATAAGCAAATCCAGAACAGGATTGCCATAAAAATACAAACAAAACAGCTTTTCTTGGTAACTTTCAGATGCAGTGGTTTTAGTAAAAGTTAGATTACATTCTAGTTAAAGCTATTTCCCTTAGACTAAGATAAAATTTAATGCAGTAGTTACAAATGTGGGTTGGGAGTTAGAAAGTATGGATTTCCATTCTAATTGTCATACACATTAGCCATTTTATTCTAGAAAACTTTCAGCGCCCTGGTCTATATTCCTCACCAATGAAGTGTCCACTTACTAAACAGTCAGTATCTCAAAATAATAGGCTCTCTATAAATACTTGTTAAGGCATAACTAATTGGCAATAATTATGCATGCAGGAGAAACATACCACATAGTCTCCATTGTTTATTAGTAATAGCTTGCATGTTTGTTATTTTTTTAATGTTTCTATTCAATTTAGGCAGAAAATTGGAAACCAGAAAATCAGATATTAAGGTTTCTGAAATGCACATATTTAATATAATCTGTAGCATATTCAAAATGAAGTGACTATGCTAAGTAACTAAAAACATATCATCCTCACCTTGCTTTAAATCTTTCAGTGACTTCTTAATGCATAGAGTCAAATACAAATAATACTGACCTCACTACCTTTCTCTTTCTTCCTTTTCAACATTTTCTTGCTACAGCCTCTTTTTCTCTATATATTTCAACTATACTTGTCTTACACTGGTCTTATAACCTAATTTGTACCAAACTTGTTTCTATACCTATACTCTGTCTGATGTTTTTCACCTACCATGTTGATAGGGCATTGCATATTCTAAATTTTACCTTAAATATTGCCCTGTCAAAAAGGTCTTCCCTGAACACTTTCCCTTACCCTCACCATTCGTTCTCCATAAGAGCATCTTGCCTGTTTCTTGGAATACTTAATACAGTGATCGATTAATTTATTTTATCTTATTTGTTTAATTTTGAAATTATTTTAGGCTTAAATAAATGTTCGAAAAATAATAAAAATAGTTGTCATATATGATTCATACCGTGTTTATTACTAATATAACTATCTTATAATGGTTGCAACTAAAATTAACATTATTCCAACACCACCAACTAAAGTACAGAATATACCTGGATTTCACTAGCTTTTCCATAAATGTTTCATTTCTTTCTAGTATATAATACATGCTCCCACATTGCATTTAGTTGTCATGCCTCCTTAGTTGCCTCCGATATGTAGCATTTCCTCTGTTTTTCTTTTTTTTTTCTTTTTCATGACCTTGACACTTTTAAAGAGAACTGGTTAGATAGTTTGAATTTGACAAATGTTTGCCCATAGTTTGACTGAGGTCAGAGATTTGAGGGAAGACTACCATGGAGGCCACGTGCCCATCTCTGCATGCAGAGACATGTCTGTCTCCGCATCTTTTAGCCACATGCCTCATTTTTGGTGATATAAACCTTGATGATTTGGTTAAGGTGGTGCCTGCCAGGTTTTCTCACTATAAAGTTACTAACATTACCTTGGTTATTAATATTTAATTACTGAATACATTTTCACTAGATACAGCATTTTTAAAAGATAGGGTTTTGTTTCTTCTTTTCAGGACATTAAAAGTGTCACTGTGTATTCAGTCTTGCAAAGTACATGACTAAAAGCCTGTTTTAATTCTTAATTTTGGTTCTCTGTATACTGCACATGTTTTCTTTTTTCACTGTCTTCCCTACGGATTTTCTCTGTCTTTTGCTTTTGTTTTTGAATGTGACATGGCTAGGCGGTTTTATTGTTTTGTTGTGTTGATTCATCCTGCTTGGTGTTCTCTGAGTTTGTTCTGAGTGGATGTCTGTTACTAATTCTAGAACATTCTTGGTTATTTTTTCAAATATTTTTCTACCTTATTCCAATCCTTCTCATTCTAAGATTTTATTACATGTATGTTAGACATTTTGATGTTGTTCAGAGTCCTCTGTTCTTATGACTGCTTATCCTTGTAAGCAAAATATGTTTGATACTGCTTCAGAGATGTGGACAGGGACGATGACCCATTTCTCAAAGTGACAATCCTGCGTTAAAAGCAAGGCGTTAGAAAGGGATAGTAGCCTCTGTTCTTCTCTGCTTTCCCCTTGCTGCATGGAAATCCGGCTCTACTTGCATGCTAAAATGAATGTATTAGGAGCCCCAGTATTCCAGACCTGCTGTTCCTGTGGTAGACAGCCTGTAAGTTAATGCTGGATGGAAAAAGAGAATTCCTGCCATCTCAGCCACAATTACATGGATTTTAATTTCAGCAACACTGTTATGGGACTGTGGAAATGGGGAATGCTGGAGGTCTGCCTTCCCTTTGCTTTTAACTGGTGGCTGAAGGGAGAGGGACACTCGTCTTCTTAGACACACCCATTTGATGGAACAGCCATCATATTAAGCTGGGGGATGAAAGGGAGGTATTGGGTTGTGGCTCAAGTGCCACAGACCCTTGATAATCTCATTAAGATTCACTGGATTTTCTTGAATAAATATTTATTTCTTTTCTTGACTGTGTTGAACCACCAGAAGTATCTATTGGAAGCCCTCTTCATCTCTAAAATTTGCTTTCTATTTATTATATTCCTAATACGTTATTCCTTGTAGTGTTAATTTATCTGCTGAACTCATCCTTCTCATCTTGTATATGGTACACCTTCTCCATTAAAAACAACTTAATTGTATGTATCACAAATTTCCTCCAATCCTACTTCTAAATTCTTTCTCAAAATTGAGTCTGATTATTGCTTTGCATATTGCAGATTTGTTATTTTTGTTATCTATTTATATGCTTCATATTTTTTAAATATCAAACATCTAGTGTAAGACAGTAAAGATTGAGGTAAATGCTTTTAATGCCTGATTATAGCAAAAATTTTATTCTATTCTAAATTTAGGCAGGAGTTTCAATTAATGTATTTCAGAGTCAGAGTTAAGTTCTGTTGTTATGATTACCCTTAGTGGACCATACATTATAGATTTTTCTAATGATGATACCTTTTTTTAAGGGTTGATTTATACAACATTTTTCCCCTCAATGTTTATTCTGCCTTCAGTTTACATCTCTGGTACTGAGAAAATGACCTAACATACAGTGGATTTGATGTTTTATTAGTAATTTATAAAAAACAAGAAAGAAAGACAGAAAGAAAGAAAGAAAGAAAGAAAGAAAGAAAGAAAGAAAGAAAGAAAGAAAGAAAGAGAAAAAGAGAGGAAGGAAGGAAGGAGAAAAGGAAGGAAGGAAAAATGAAAGATGAGAAAGTAAAGAAAACTAATGAAAAAAATGATTCTTCTGTTCAACGGCTTTGAGTGAATTGCTCAGTTTTAAAACTAGAGAAATTTAAGAAATTGCTTTCTCCAACCTCTTCTCTTCCTCTTTAGTTTCTTTTTACTCTGAGTATACAACAAGATAGACATTTCAGATTATAAATTGACAAGTTCTTTCCCTATTTATATTTCTAAATGTAGCAGTTTTCTTGGTTTCCAATATAATTCTTTTGTTTTCAGATTTTAATTTAAAATATTTTTAAAGCTTTAAAAAGTTATAAAAAGAGTAGTAAGATATCACATGTGCTCTCACCAGGTTTTTCTGTTAATATTTAATCAGGTTCATCTCATCATACTCTGTCAACATAGAAAAATATACATGCATATCTATATATACACACAAATAGATACAAAAATATATAAATACAAAACATTTTTCTGACACATTTATGTTGCGGGTATGAGGCCAATTTACTCCTTGCTATTTCAGTTTTTATTTCCTGAGAGCAATCACAGTCTAACATCACAATAGTACAACCATAAAAATCAGGACATTTTCATTGGTATAATTCTATGATCTATTTAGAGATGTTAATATTTTACCAATGATCCTACTCTTTCATTTTAGAAGCTCAGGATCCATCCAGAATTATGCATTTCATTTACTGGACACATCGCATCAGTCTTCCTCAGTCTGGAATAGTTCCTTAGTTTTTTCTTATTGTGTTCATGACCTTGGCATTTGTGTGTGTGTGTGTGTGTGTGTGTGTGTGTGTGTGTGTGTGATTGTGACAGAGTCTCATTCTGTTGCCCAGGCTGGAGTGCAGTGACACAATCTCCGCGAAGCAATCTCCGCCAGGCAATCTCCGCTCACTGCAAACTCCGCCTCCAGGGTTCACGCCATTCTCCTTCCTCAGCCTCCTGAGTAGCTGGGACTACAGGCGCCCGCCACCACGCCCGGCTATTTTTTTTATTTTTATTTTTATTTTTATTTTTAGTAGAAACGGAGATTCACCATGGTAGCCAGAATGGTCTCGATCTCCTGACCTCGTGATCCGCCCACCTCGGCCTCCCAAAGTGTTGGGATTACAGGCATGAGCCACTGCCCCCAGCTAACCTTGCCATTTTTTACCCAAACAGGCCACCGACTTTATGGACTCCATCTCTGCTTAGAATTCCCTGACTTTTGGCCAGGCACGGTGGCTCACACCTGTAATCCCAGCACTTTGGGAGGCCCAGGCGGGAGGATCATGAGGTCAGGAGATCCAGACCATCCTGGCTAACATGGCGAAATCCCGTCTCTACTAAAAATACAAAAAATTAGCCGGGCGTGGTGGCCAGCACCTGTAGTCCCAGCCACTCGTGAGGCTGAGGCAGGAGAATGGCCTGAACCCGGGAGGTGGAGCTTACAGTGAGCCGAGATCAGGCCACTGCACTCCAGCCTGGGCGACAGAGCGAGACTCCGTCTTAAATAAATAAATGAATTAATTAAATTAAATAAAAAACAAACAGAATTCACTGACTTTTTTTTTCTGTTTTGATTAAGTATATATGCATTATATATTTTTAATATCAGGCCTTATATATTCATATTCTCTACAAAATTGTCATATGTTTTAAAGATGTACAAAGTGAAGGAAATGGATAAAAGATACATATATGGGGAAGTGACATATGTTTCATATAATCACAAATTATTTGTATTATTTGTGAAATGCTTATAAATCTGTTGCAGTAAAACAACTAACTGTAGTAGTGATAGCTTGACAGGTTCATTTCATCACTTAGAGATGATGCTTTTTTCTTCTTGCAAATTTCCATATATATCTGGAGAACTGGATCAGTTTATTCTTTGAAACTGAAAAATTCTTTGAAACTGGATCAGTTTATTCTTTGAAACTGAAATCCCATCATATGATTTTGTGAAAGTTTCATCCTTGCCTGGCTGATATCTGTCCTCCTGATACCATCTTTCCTTAATCACTGTAGATGAATGCTGGCTGTTTATATTTGGTAATTTTTCAAAAGAAGCTCTTCAACCAAACTGCTTATTTTTTAATGTAAGAGTTTTGAAAGTTTGTCATTTGCTCTGTCGGGAACTTTGAGATCTTCAGATTTCTTATAATCACCATGCCAATTTATGTGATATAATTAAAGAAAATAGAACTTTAATAATGACTTTGCCACCAATGATACCCAAGATAATAGTCTGGTAGAAAAATATCCATAGTTTCATAGCAGTGTTTTGAATGGTAAATAATATGACAGTGGCATGCTGATAGCAGCGTAAAGCTATCTTCTTCTTCAAGTATGTATGAAACCCAACCCAGGCCAGCTTGCTGAATAGAGATACTTATCATTAGTTCTACTCAAATATAAAGTTCCTTTAAAAACAATTGGAGCCATATGTAACCTAATTGCATTTTGGTTTTGTTGTTAATATTTATGGATAAATAAATTTTCTAACTATGTTGCCTATATTCTAAAACATTAATTACTTTTCAGAAGATATTTTTTGGCTTCTAATTAAAATAAAAAGCTAAAATCTCCACAATATCATTGCATTAAACCTGAAAAATCTGCAAGATGTGTGTGGTTAAGGATGACAAAAGAAGCTAGTTACATTTTAAGAAAGATATCAGTATTCGGTGTGGAACAATTTAGAATCAGAAATAAATAATTTCTGAGATAATATATTCTCTTCTATATGTCAATGTACATATTCTATCGCATGTAAACTACCTTTTTGACATATGTCATATCTATGCTCTTCTTTCCTTAAGATACATATATTCTCAGCAAAGAAAGACATTATTATTGTATTGTCCTTTATTCTCTAATCAAAAAGGAATTTCTTTTCATAATTCTTTGAAAGTATATCAATGAATTTGCTTGTTCTTTATATATTGTCTCCATGGATTACTGTTATTTTCAGGATCACATTCTCAAATATCTTTTATAATCATTTCTTTCAATAACCTTATAAAATATGGAAGGGCTTATAAACATTCATTTGTTTTCTAATATTTGTAGGACACTCTCTCTTGATTTTGCATATTTCTCTTCTAGTGCACTTCATATCTATTCTTCACTCCTCAGATTCCCAGCTTCTCTCATCTGTACTTTATGGTATCAACTTTGAATATATTAACATTGTATTCAACGATCACAAATAAATACACTAACCTGTCTTTAAAAACAAGTTCTAGGCCGGGTGCAGTGGCTCATGCCTGTAATCCCAGCACTTTGGGAGGCAGACCGTGGGTGGATTGTTTGAACTGAGGTCTTGAGCTGAGGAGTTCAAGATCAGCCTGGGCAACATGGTGAAACCCCATCTGTACTAAAATACAAAAAAAATTAGCGGGGAGTGGGGTTGCGCACCTGTAATCCCAGCTACTCTGGAGGCCGAGGCAGGAGAATCTCTTCAATCTGGGAGGCAGAGGCTGCAGTGAGCTGAGATCGTGCCACTGTACTCCAGCCTGGGCGACAGAAGGAGACTCCTCCTCAAGAGAAAAAAAGAAACAAACAAAAACGAGTTATAAAAGCACAAAGGAATATAAAGCACTGATCGTATGTTGATATGAATATAATGCTCACTGTTAGTTATATCAGACAGTTATTTTATATGACAAGCAACCACAAAATTACAACACAATGCAAAAGTAAGTATGTATTCCTTACTCACTAACCAGCATTTTAGCTGATGTTAAATGAACACCTAGGATGAACCCATTAATGAAGACTTCTAATGAACACATTAATGCAGCGATATTGTGGGGTGCAGCCTGCAAGAGTAGGCTCAGCTAGGCTCTCTTCAGGTATCAAGTTCAGATGTGATCTGTTCCACATATATCTCCCTCTAAAACACAGTTATCCAAGAAAGGTTTGCTTTATACAGTTGGAAGAAGTGTGAGAGGAGAAGCCCAACCATGCATGCATATTTTAAAGTTTTGCCTTTAATATGTCTGTCAGCTTTGTATCGGTCAAAGCAAATCACTTGGCAAACTGTAAAGCCAAGAGGTTACAAAAAATTGTTTGACCTTACTAAAGGTATAGCAATTTTGTTAATGTATGCTACTATATGACTGGAGTAAATAATAAATATTAGACAAATAATTCAATATAACACAACTACATATTCAAGTTAAATGACAGCTATATCTCCTGACTCGTGTAAGTTTCTTTTTAAAATTTTTTCATTATCAAATTTTATCCTTTAAGTTATTTAAATATATCAGATGTAATATTTATTCTGTGAAATTCTCTTTTTTCTTGAATAAAACCAAACTGAGATTTCTCTACTCTCATCCTTCTCTGTCATTTTTCATGATTATTCTCTAGCTCTGCACTAAAGCTACCATCTCAGGTAAACTGCTTTTTATGTTTGTAAATTAGATGTAATACTCTTTGGTCGAGTGTTCATATTTATTAAGTTACTGTCTTGATTTTCTGAAGTTTATTCTCAAGTAACTTCTTCAGAAGGAGTGCCTCGAGGTGAATTAAACTTTGTGAGATCTGCTAATCTGAAATCTTATTTAACTTCCATTTAGGTTAGATTGAAAGTTTGGCTAAACATCAAAGTCTAGATTTTAAAAATTGAAATCTTTATAAAAATTTATGAGAACTATGATACTAGGTGTAATTTATTCCTTTGAATTTTGTTTTATAAAAATGTGATGTCTGTTTTATCCTTGAATTTGTGAGATTTCACAATAGTAATTGTTTTGAAATTTCATAATGGGTTAATGTCAAAATTATATCTTCAATCTTTTTTTGGTAAGTAGGCTTGCTTCCCGCCAATTTTTACTAAAAATCAAAAACAACAACCACCACCCTTGCTCTATATGTATATTACTCTGAGTAAATGTCTAGTGCCAGATTACTCTGTTTCAATCATATCAGCAGTTTCTTTTTTTGTCTCATAGTAATGAAATGGTTTTATATTTTTATGGATTTTGGTGGAAAAACACAGAAGTTGCAGAAAAACATAGATGTTTTATGCATTTTATTTAGTCCTATTAATGCTTCTAGAGTGCAGCATTTTAGCAACTTAAGTTTCTTAATACTTTACTCCTATTAATTGGACTGCACATACAAATTCTGGGCAACTTTTGCACTTACTAGTCTTTGTTTAAATATATGTAATCTTACTAAAACGAGTTTATTTGTAATATAAGAGTTGGATGTATGTGTACATAGAACATTCATTTATCACAGTGGAAATTCTCGAGTTCTGTTTCTCTTCTAGTTATTCTCTGAACTGTGGCCGTAGTAAGCTTCTGAAAAGCAGTTTTTATAATGTCACTGTATGCCACTAAACCTTTAATATGGCTCTCCACTGCCATCTTAGTCAGTATGAGCAGCTATGCCAAATACTATAGACTAGGTGCCTTACACAAACATTTGTTTCTCACAGTTCTGGATGCTGGGGAGTCCAAGTCTCCAGCAGATGTAACGTCTGGTGAGAGTCCGCTTCCTGTCTTCTAGAGGGACCACCTGCTGTATCTTCACATGGTGGGAAAAAAGAAGTAAGATCGCTAGTGTCTCTTCTTAGAAGGACACTAATCCCATCCTGAAGCCTCCACTTTCATCTTCATTACCAAGTTAACTCTCAAAGGCCCCAATAACAAATACCATCACACTGGGGAATAGGGCTTCCACATATGAATTAGGGAAAACAACATTCAGTCCATGGCATCCGCCTTAAAAATAATATTGAAATCCCTATCTGGATGTGCAGGTCCAGCATGACCCAGCCCCAGCCAACCAATCCACTTCGTCTTTACTTAATCTCCTAATAGAAACCTGATCTCCTGTAGCCTCAAAACTCCACCTACCCAACCCTTGGTGTTCCTACCCTGCTGTATCTAACATCCAAATCATTCCATACCTTCTCCCCTACTTTCGGAAAAAAATTCTACCATGACATCACTTTGTTAATGGCAGCACCTTTCTTTCTCTATGTCTAACACCATCTCAGATAAATCCCTGCCTATTGGTTTTACCTTGGGCTTTTGTATCTAAAGCACCTCTTCACCGACTGTTAGGCTATGCTGCTTTCCCTTCTTTTATGTTACAAGCATTAACTCATCTCTTCAACATAAAACTAACATAATTTTAAATTGTGAAATTTTTCATTTTCAAATAAAATTTGTGACTACTTTATTGAAGCATTGATGCTATGCTTCTTGAACGCATCCATTGGCAAATGTTAGCATTTTATTTGGGTAACTATCTAGAAGGCAGTTTGAAAACTAGAAGAAATTATTCAAATGTATCTTAATTAGATAGATAATGGCTAAGGGAGAATATTGTCATTCGTTTCCTTTCTTTCATTTTCTCTTTATCTAGATTAGGACCTACTCTAACTTAATTATTCTTTAATTTCATTCTGAGAATATAGGTATCCTAGGTAATGTATTTTGGAATTATTACTAATGAGAGGAAAATAGAGTTTCTAAAACTAAAGTCATGAATCATTTGTGAAACATAGATTTGTGAAAGTAATTTTAATTATTTTTTACTTGTGTAAAATTTAAGGTGTATAAGTGCAGTTTTATTACATGGATCTAGTGAGTCATAGTAAAGTGTGGGATTTTAGTCTGACCATCATTAGATAGTGTGCACTGTACCCATTAAGAAATGTATCATTCTTAATCACCCCTCCCACTGTAAGATTCATTTTTATATAATCAATTATATCATGACAAAAAGAAAATCACTGATGTGTGCTAATACCACATGTAAGTCTAAAGACACTAGGCCATAGATCATCTGCTATATATCTTGAAGATCTCTCCTAGAACTAAAGAGCATATGTAGTAAAGGCTATTCCATATGGCATTATCAAAAGGATTTAATGCCCAGTTATTACACATATCATACACACATCTAAGAGTAAACACTTCACTCTCTTAGATTTAGACTATTTCAAACTCAGAAAAGTATGCAGATCCTAAATGTATAGATGACCACAAATACAAAATCACAAAATAAATCTTCCTTTTAGTTTGTTACTCATTTGCTGCTGAATAATAAGGACTGGTACTGCATTTCTTACTGTCTTGAACGCTTCACTCAACAATGCTTGCAGTAGTAGACAAGTAAAAATCATTAAATCATATGTAGAAATAATTTTACAGGTGTCATATTACAAAGTTAAAATGTGATTTACAAGAATGTGACAAATATGAATATGACTTGCATATAAACTTTTACTGAAAAAGAGATTATCACACAAAACATGTGGAAATGGGCATGAATATCATCATATAGATAGGTAAACAAGTTTGACATTTTTTAATTAGTAGAGGTAGTTGGAAAAGATTCCAATTTTATTTAAAAAATAACACAATGGAGATGACTTTAGAAAGAAAAAAATAAGCTAAAAAAATTTATAATTTTTTGCATAAAAACAATCAGTTAATTTATAACTCTGATTCTTTGAAGATTCAAATTCTGTACAATGAAAAATCATAATGCCAAAGAAACTTGAAACTAATTTCTACATTTAGTCCATTGGAAAAAGCATGGCAATTACTAATATTCTGACAAAAAATAAGCAAAACTAAAGCTGGAAGACATAGAAAATCAAAACTGAAAGACACAGAAAATTAAAGCTATTGAAACATAATATGAATAAAGTAAGTGACTCGTTTGTTTTGTCTCTATTTCATAAAGTAGAATTTATATAGAGTATACAAGGCAAAAAATGTATATTTTCAAAAATTATTTGAGAGGAATCTGATTATTTTATTAAGTGAGCAAATGAGTAGGGCGAGAATATGAGCTATTACCTGTACAGTGTTATTATATACTTGTGTTATTTTAATGGGTTTTATCACAGCTAGTGAGTTCTAGCTTCATTCAAGTATTAGGGAGGGCAGAGGCAAGTAGAAGGTAAAATACTTAAAGATATAAAATAACATAATTTGTAAAGTTGTAACCTAAGAGAAGGTGAAAATAACTTCACTTTGAACAAGCAAAATAAATAAAAGAGCCCAAAATTATCCAAGACAAATAGAGAGCAATTAATAGAAAGGCATTCACTAATACAAATAGAAGCTGGGTCTGGAAACTTTTCCCAGGAAACCTATTAACAGTTATTTATTAAAAATTCTATATATTTTTAAATATTTCTACTGTTAAATATATGAATATTAAAAATGATGCATTATATAAAATTTATGCATAGTTTTAATTAAAAACAAATTCATTTGTTATTCTGAAAACATACAAACACCCATATATAGTAATTGATGTTTAGAAAATTATAGACCATAACTTGAAGTTAGTTCTTTAGTTTGAACTAATGTTAAATTTAAATGGAGATTGATTTTTTTGTGTGTTTTATTTCTTTTAAAAATCTCATGAAATTTTTTATTTGGTTAACTGGTTAGCTCATCTGAACTTATATTACATTTTTCAGAGAAATACACTAAATGCAAAATTCTATTTGAAACTTTTCAAAAATGTCAAGCCATAAAATCTAAAAGATGAACTAATATGAAATTTAACTCAGAGAAATGTGGATATGTCTTTTCTATGCATATATCCAGAGACAGATGTCAGAATAAACTTTAAGTTAAATTATACATAAAAGGTTTAAACTAGGGTTTTCCAAACAAAAGTGAAAGGAAAACAAGAAAACAGAGTTTTCATAGCCTCAAAATATCTGTCCCAATATATTTATTTGCAGAGGAAAGACAATAACTTTAAAGTAGACAATCTTGGAAGAAATCTTCTTAATTAATTTAAATCAATGTCGTTAGTAGTGAGGCATATTAACACGATGAAAATAACAACGATGCACTAAAAAGGACACCTCATTTTTCTGGGACCCTTTACAAAAACGCATAACCTTAGTCTGATAGTGCGGAAACATTTGAAAAATCTAGTTGGAGGAACATTCAACACAGTAACCAGTGTGCTTCAAAAGTGTCAGAGAATGAAAGAGAAGGACATACTCAAAAACTATCACAGATTGCAAAAGGCTTAGGAAAAGGAAAGCAAGCATACAATGTGGAATTCTGAATAGGATCCTGAAAGATTAAAAAAAGACAGTAGTGGAAATCTGGTGAAATTCCAATAGAGCCTT
Organism: Piliocolobus tephrosceles; assembly: GCF_002776525.5. Taxonomy (NCBI): domain Eukaryota; kingdom Metazoa; phylum Chordata; class Mammalia; order Primates; family Cercopithecidae; genus Piliocolobus; species Piliocolobus tephrosceles. Next base: position 66,218,435 of record NC_045439.1, on the reverse strand, counting down.
TAAAGTAGATAATGTTTCTGATAATTGTAAAACATTATGTAAGATGTTAAGTTTGGTGAAAGCTGGGTAAGAGATATATGGAAGTTCTCTGTACTATTCCCATATATTTTCTTTAGTCTGGATATAATTAAAAAGTAACAAAAAAGTTATTAGAGGTAGCACTATAGGAAAGAAAAATAGATTAGATTTTGCCAGGCATTGGTATAAGATGTGGGACTGATGACAAGTAAAATAGGAAGAAATTCCTTTAGGTGATGGAACTAGTCTGTATCTTGATTGTCTGGTGGTTAAATTGCTCTCTACATTTCACAAAACGCATAGAAAGGTAATCAAAAGAGTACAACTGATCATATGTAAAACTTAAATGAAAAAATAAAAAGAGCAAGTTGACTGGGAAACTATTTACAACAAATACAATATATAGGTATTGTTTAATATATAGTTATATAGTTTCATTACATAATATATAATAAAAATAAAAGAACTCTTAATAAAAAAGCACAGTATCCAACAGTGGTGTTGGGAAAAGTGACTAGCCACTAAAACCAGACCTCTTCCGTACACCTTATGCAAAAATCGATTCAACATGGGCTAAAGACTTAAACATAAGACAAACCATACAAATCCTAGAATACCCGGGCAATACCATTCAGGACACAGGCATGAGCAAAGACTTCATGTCTAAAACACCAAAAGCAATGGCAACGAAAGCCAAAATTGACAAATGGGATCTAATTAAACTAAAGAGTTTTTGCACAGCAAAAGAAACTATTATCACAGTGAACAGGTAATCTACAGAACAGGAGATAATTTTTGCAATCTATCCATCTGACAAAGGGCTAGTATTCAGAATCTACAAAGTACATAAACACATTTATAAGAAAAAAAAAAACCCATCAAAAGGTGGGCAAAGGATATGAACAGACATTTCTCAAAATAAGACATTTATAAAGCCAACAAACATGAAAAAATTCTCATCCTCACCAGTCATTAGGGAAAGGAAAATCAAAATCACAATGCGATACAATCTCATGCCAGTTAGAATGACGATCATTAAAAAGTCAGGAAACAACAAATGCTGGAGAGGATGTAGAGAAATAGGAATGCTTTTACACTGTTGTTGGGAGTGTAAATTAGTTCAACCATTGTGAGAGACAGTGTGGAGATTCCTCAAGGATCTAGAACTAGAAATACCATTTGATCCAGCAATCCCATTACTAGCTATATACCCAAAGGATTATAAACCATTATACTATAAAGACACATGCACACATATGTTTATTGCGGCACTATTCACAATAGCAAAGACTTGGAACCAACCCAAATGTCCATCAATAATAGACTGGAAAATGGGGCACACATACACCATGGAATACTATGCAGCCATAAAAAGGTTGAGTTCATGCCCTTGGCAGGGACATGGATGAAGCTGGAAACCATTATTCTCAGCAAACTATCACAAGAGCAGAAAAACAAACAGCACATTTTCTCACTCATAATTGAGAGCTGAACAAGGAGAACACATGGACACAGGGAGGGGAACATCACACACCTGGGGACTGTTAGGGGATGGGGGGCTAGGGAAGAGATAGCATTAGGGGAGATACCTAATATAGGTGATGGGTTAATGAGTGCAGCAAATCACCATGGCACGTGTGTATCTATGTACCAAAATTGCACACTCTGCACACGTACCCCAGAAAATGAAGTATAATAATAAAAAAAGAAAAAGACAACCATATGTTGTCTACTAGTAAAAAAATAATAAAGTTTAAATCTCCCCAAAATCTCTGTATTTCTTGTAAGTCTTGTGAAGTACTGTCTCAGGATAAATGTCACTGTATTCAAATAAAATTGTCCCATTCATAATCCATAAAGATTTATTATTAACTCCAATCGTATTCAAATCTCAACCATCTGAAATGGTTGTTATGTCTGTTTTGCTGGAGGCTTCATTAGGTCAGAAATTTAAACCTTCAGAGAATTTTCTTGAGTTAAAATATCACACATCCTCTCCCCAGAGTAGAAACTATGTAATGAAAAACAATTATGTCTTACTCGGTAAATGAAAAAGGAAAGAAATTACCTTATCATGTAGGTCAGTGTTTCTCATAGTGGGGTTTGAGGAGCAGCAGCAACACCTCAGAATTTTTTAAAAATGGAAATTCCCATTCCCACTCCAGACCTGTAGAATCAGAGGCTCTGAGAATGAGGTCTTGTAATCTGTGTTTTAACAAGATCCTCCAGGTGATTCTAATGCATGCTCCAGTTTGAGAACTCCTCATGTAGGATAATACTGAGGGGATGTGGACGTTTTGAAGCAATTGACAAGTCTTCAGAAGCTCTATAAAATCTTATGAGTTCATCCGTTAAGTTTTTGAGCCCTACTCAACCCAGGATGCCCAGCTGGCCCCTCCTCTCAGTCTCCCCTCTAAACGGAACATCCCAACTGCTGATGGGAACTGGGTGGCGGTCGTTCTGGCTACTTCCTGCTGGTTAGGGGTGAAGAAGGGGCCCTGCAGTTGTGGTGTCCTCCAGAGGGGAACTTTTTAGGCCAGTCAAGGGACCAGCGGGTTGATCCAGGGGTCCTCGGTAGAAGCCATGAGTTGAGCCATTTGAGGTTATATTTGTAAGACCATTTGTAGTTTGACTGCCTCGATCCTGGAGGAAACACATTTGACAAAGAGGTTAAAAATGCAAGGCCTGCCGGGCGCGGTGGCTCACGCCTGTAATCCCAGCTCTCAGGGAGGCAGAGGCGGGAGGATAGCTTGAGCCCAGGAGTTCGAGACCTGCCTGGGTAATACAGCGAGACCCCGTTCTCCACAAAAAGGAAAAAAAAAAAAAAAAAAATGCAAGGCCTAACGGCAAGTAATAGGAGGATGACTATCACAGGGCCTAGAAAGCGGAGGAGCCAAGGTATCCATTGCTTATACATATTCCAGGGTCCTGAGTGTTCAAGCTCCTTTTTCCTCTTTTAAATGTTTAACAATATCCTATAATTCTTTGTGAATTTCAGGCCTTAAGGGATATTGCCTTTGATAAGGAAAAGTGGTGGGGTCTTTTAGCCTGATTTGAACTGGATGGGCGTTCTTTGCACTTTTGAATTGTCCCTCTGAGGCCGAGACTTCAGAGTTGATTTCTTCTTCAAGTAGGGGACAACAAATGGGTAATTTGTTCCCCATATTCGTGTAAATAATAGCCCCAGCTTTAGCTAATATGTCCCTTCCTAATAAGGGTGTGGGCATAACAAGAAAGGCATGTGAAAAGAGCAAGTCTCCCAGTTGCAGCTGAGGAGACAAGGGAAATACCTGGTTACAGACTGTCCTAAGATTCCTCGGATAGTAACAGACTTTGAGGACAGTCGTCTGGGGCAGGAGATTAAAACTGAGAAGGCCGCGCCATTGTTCAGGAGGAAGTCCACTTCCTGGCCTTCAAGGATCAAACTTACCCGGGGCTCTGTCAGGGTGAGAGCATGAGCCGGCGCTTGCCCTGGGCACCCTCAGTCCTATTGCTGAATCATCTGGTTGGGTGTTTCTGTCCCAGGGGGCCTTTGTCCTCTGGGGCAGTGCACCTTCCAGTGATTGCCTTGGCATATTGGACATGGGCAAGGGGGCGGTTTGTTTCTGGTTGGACAATCTTTCTTAAAGTGTCCTTGCAAACTGCACTGACAACAAGCTTTACTAGGGAATTTGCTTCCTCCTCTTTTGGTTCCCTCTGAATCACCAAGGTCTGCCTGTCTGAGGGCCATGACTAAGGCTGCAGCTTTCCTCTTATCTCACTTTTCTCTTTCGGCCTGTTCCTCTTGGTCCCTGTTATAGAACACGGAGGTTGCCAGATTTAATAATGTCTCCAAATTTTGTTCTGGGCCTAAGGCAGACTTTTAGAGTTTTCTCCTAATGTCAACCGCTGTTTGGGTGATAAATTTATCCTCTAAAATGAGTTGGCATTTTACAGAATCTGGAGTTAGGTGTGCTTCCTTAGGGCCTCCCTTAGCCTTTATAGAAAAGCGGAGGGGTTTTCCTATTTTCCCCTGTGTTAATTGTGGATAGCATTGAGTAGTTCATAGGCTTTTTCCTATTCTTCCTCAACCCTTCTAAAATGCAAGTTAGCAAATGCCTGCGGCTCCAATCTCCATGATCTGGGTCAGTATCCCAGTGAGGATCTACACTGGGGACTGCCTGTTGCCCTTTGGGGAATTCTTCCCTCCCCTCCAGGGCCATTCGACCATTTACCTGACTAAGATACCACAGATATTCAGATTTCCAGGCTGCTGCTAAAGCTGCTCCTTTTTCAGTAGGACTTAAGGTCTGATCAAGAAGTAACATGTTATCTCTCCATGTTAGATCAAAGGGCTGCCCCAACCCTTGCAGGAAATTTATATAGTTACCAGGATCATCTGAGAATTTCCCCAAATCTGCCTTTATTTATTTTAAATCTGAGAGTGAGAAGAGGGCATGCATGTGAATGGGCCCAAATTCACCTCCCACTGCTTGTAAGGGATATAGTATGGGTGCCAGGCTCACGGAGTTTATGTTCTCTTTCCGGGGTGCCTTTAACACTTTGGTGGGGCCAGATGGAGGAGAATCAGTGGGGGAGAAGAGTGGGGCTAAGGAAAGAGGCCCTGGGTATGGAGGTAATGGTGGGCCTCTGTCATTTGGGCAAAGCTTGCAGGCTTGGCACAGGGCAGTATTGTCATGAAGGGCAAAGAAAGCCTGTACATAAGGGACTTCACTCCATTTACCTTCCTGTTACAGAAACGATCCAGTTGTAGAATGATGTTACAATTAATACTTCCCTCAGGGAGCCAAGTTTCTCCATTTTGTAAGGAATACTGTGGTGAGGCAGTGGTACAGAAGAAAATCAGTCACTTGTGTTTTAAGGTTGCAGGGTCGAATTTGTCCCAGTAATTCAGGATACATCTTAAGGGAGTGTCCAGTTTTGAAGGTGTGGTGCCCATCTGGAATTTTAAACACAGGGATGCCCACACCCCTGGTTAGTCCTGGGACTCATCTTCCCTTAGGGCATCCTATAAGGGTCAGGTCCAATTGTGCTGAAAGCTCATGTCCACTTTTCCTGAGTTCTCCATCTACATGATTTAACCATGCTTACCGGTGGGATGGAAACTTCCCTTGACCCTGCTGTGTGCCCACTGACCACTAAATGGGGCACAAGGACTGTTGGATTTATTACAGTCCTTCTGCCAACGGCTCCTACCTGTTCCAGGGTTGCAAGGCCTGGGTCGGGGGCACCACTGATGCTTACATGCTAAGGCCCAATTTACGTGGGCCTGGTCATAACCTTCAAGGAGAAATCTCTGAATTAGTGACAGGAGGCTTAGTAAGCTTAAAGGGGGTGGTGGATGTCCTCTAGGCCAGGGTTGAGAGAACAGCTGCTGTACAATTCTGTCCCCACTTGCCATCAAAGGAATAAGCCCTCCTCTCAAAGCCGTACCAGTATCCTGCGTCCCAACTAACTATATTTTCTTCCCTCCAATACCAATTTCTGAATGGTTGAAACAACAATTCAATGGCTCTAAGACCTGTGCCTATGCACCAGAGATTGTACTTGAGGGGCCCGAAGGAAGGGGAATTTTTATCTGGGGAGCAATTGAGGAAATGCCCTAAGGCTTGTACTATTCACATGAAAATTACAGACCTGTCTTTAAATTGTCCTGATGTGGGGGATCATACACTATGGTGGGGAACTGGCCCTTCAAAAGAGCCATCAAGTGGTTACACCTGACTAAATCCTAGAGGGCACCATGAACAGGGATCTTCTGGGTGCCACCCCAAGAATTTAAGACTTCTGAAAAGGGAATCTTGATCCTGCCTAGTGGAAATAACCTTGCTTGCAAGATGAGCAAAGAAGTCTAGCTGGCGGACATTAGGACTCAGGAGGCAGGAGTCAGAAGATGTGGCTGTCTCATGCTCAGTAACCGGTGCAGGAGGAGCCTCTGGTGGGTCCATGGTCTCAACCAGGATATCTGGGAGACTAAGACATCCACCGAGCACTCCCAGGTGCAATTCGGCACCACCACGGAAAGTGAAAGAGTTGAAAGTAGTTCCAGGCCAACCAACACTCCGAACTCCGAAGGGTCAGGGGTTTCTTACACAGCCCTTTTCCAGACAGCCTGACACCCATGTCTTTAGTCCGGCAGCTGTGCTAATTGCCTGTAAGTGGTTGACAGGAGCCCAGTTTAGCCTCTGAATTCTAAGGAAGGACAGAACAGAACAGGAAGCGAAAGAGGTCCAATCATACTCACCGCGTGACAATCTAGATGCCTTTCCTGGAGACTCTTGGCTGGCTCACCAAAATGTAACACCTAAGGTTCTTGCCTAGCCACACCAAAGAATTGGTGTGGCAGGTGACCTTGGTGAGTGATAGAGACACGGACCAATAGAGAGAAAAAGTTATAGGCTTTATTGAGCAAGTGAAACTACAAAGCTTCCACAGTGTGGAAGGGGTCCTGAATGGGTAGCCACTGTTGGTTTTCAGTGATTGCCTTTTATATTCTTTAAGGCGGGAAATACTTGCCGCAGGAAGGTGTTACCAGAGTGAGGAAGGTAGTAAATTATTTTGTGACATGTCTTAGATTTTCAGGAAAACCAGAATTGCGTCTTACGTTTTATTTACTTTATGACCTTGCAGCGGCATGGCAAAGGAGGCAGGCTCTCACAGGATGTTACAAAGTATGTTTACAAGGAATTGGAATTGGAGTATTGATAAGGTCCGCTGGTCACAGAAAAACGGGCAGTTAACATTTCTTTTAGTTTTGGGGAAGGGGGAAGAGAGAGAGGGAGAGAGGACAAAGGGAAACTTACAGCAAAATTTTTGCTGTTTACAGCTTTCTTGGGGAAGAAAACACATGCACAAATCCTGGTGTTAGGAATATTTTAAGCATATATCTTCAATATTACTCATCCAGGACCGAAGTAAGTCCTGATGCAGAAAATGAGTGAGCTTCACAGCTTTCTGAGCCCCTACTCAACCCAGGAAGCCCAGCTGGCCCCTCTTTTCTATGAGATCTTAAACTTAAGAACCCTTAGAAGTAAGTATTCTTCAGGTTAAAGACAGTAAACCAAGACCTTCAAATCAATAAAATGTTGGCACAAAATCGAAAGATTCGATCTATAATGACAGAAATAGAATATTGTTTTGAGATCTTACTATCCTTCTTTCTTCTTACTTTGTTATACATATAACTTGTAACTTTATTTAAATGAACCTTACCAATTGTCCTAGAAGGATTTTTTAAAATATTACTCCATTTATATCATTACCACATTCTTGACCCTCCTATCCTTTCTCACATTTAAATATATCATTCACGTGTGCATTTCTCTGAATCTTTTTGATGATTAGATCTATCTGCTACAACTTAAGCTCCTAATAAATACCTAATTGAAATTTCATTAAATATTACAGAGGAAATATTCACTTCAACTAGTTCATTTTATAATATAATTATTCTTGTATAGTAACTCCAACCTTCAATCTTCTAAAAATCAGGCTCTCACCACAAATTACTAGAATGCCTCTGTAGAAACCGTTTCACCCTGTGGGCATAACTGAGTTCACCAGGGTGAACAATGGATATAGGAGCTATTCTCACCACAGTAGTCAGTCTGTTTGTTCTTTTCAAACGTTCTTCAGACTGCTTCTCAGGAATTATTCATTTCTATTAAGAGAATTCCACTAATCTCAAAGGATGGATAATTGGCTTATTCCTGATGTGATAAATTGGACAATATGTTCCACACCAGGGTTTAATTCTTAAGTGGAAAGCAGACTTTCAATCAACTACTTTATGTACTCTGTCTTGTATTTATGATGCACTTACTAGAAATTTCAATATATAAAAATCTGTATCTCTCCAGAGAACCATGTTTCCTTGGGAATTATACCTGGAAATCTGAAAAATAAGGAAAGCACAGACAACTCAGGATTGCTTTCTAAAAGAGAATAGATTTTCTTCATGTGCACTTTTGGGTTGCTATTCCAACAACAAGTATATAAGCAACAATAAAAACTGATCAAGATTTTATCATTGAATTTCAAAGAAGTAAAAAACAACTATTGATTTTGCTGTAGGGGCCAAGCTTATATTCATTAACCAGGATCCAATCACAGCCCTGGATTTATTTTTGTGGAGGCAAGAAAGGTAATAGTTCATATTTTACATTGCATCAATATAAATGTCACTGGTCGGGTGAAACAATGTACAAGTAAGCTTAAAGAAAAGTCATCTGTCTTTCTATAATTAAGTTTAATTGATCATAGACGTATTATGTTCTAAGCTTAGCAATTTAGATATATATACTCATTATTTTAGAGGAATTAATAATGACTCTGCTTCTGATCATTCTTTTTATTTCATTTGGAAATGTATTCTTTCCAGAGTCTTAAATGCTTGTATATATCCATTTTACATTGGTTTATTCCTGAGTTCATGCTACAATAATAAAAAACAACAAAAATATTCAGCATGTATTTTAGTCTAGCTAAAACCAATAATATCTGTACAAATTTTGACAGACTGTGATTTTCTGTTGATGTGTAATTTACATACAGTAATATTTAACCTTTCAAGTACAAATCAATGTTTTTAGTGTATTTGCAAAGATGTGCAACTATTACCACTAAACAATTCTAGAATATTTTCTATTTGTGTATTATTTACTATATCTTCTTTGGAGGAATATCTATTCAGATTCTTTGCCAATTATTAAATTTGGTTGTATCTTTAATATGGAATTATGGATGTTCTTTCTAACTTCTGGATAAAGATATCTTTTATAGATATGTGATTTCAAATATTTTTCCCCATTCTGTCAATGCCTCTTTAAATTTTCATTATAGTGTCCATTGAGATACAGTTTTAATTTTAATATTGATTTTGTAATTTGTCTTTTCTCATTTCCTTGATAATGAAGTCCAATTTATTTTTTTTTCACTGATGTTTTTGTTGTTATATCTAAGAAATTTTAGCCTAATCCAAGATCATAAATATTTTCTTGTAGGAGATTTTTTAATTTTAATTTTTATATTTAATTTTATGATCCATTTTTAGTTACTTTTTGTGTATAATGGGAAACAAAGATCTATCTTCATGGTTTTGCATGTAGGTATCTAGTTTTATTCCAGAACCATTTGTTAAAAAGACTACTTTATCCCCCATTGAATTAACTTGGCAACCTTGTTGAAAATCAATTGACCATAAAATGATGGGTTAATTTATGGGCAATAAAATTCTATTTTATTGATTTATATGTCTATCTTTATGCCAGTACCACAGAGTCTTTCTTATATTAGCTTTATAATGGTAAACCCTCAAGGTTAGCCAGAGGTGGAGCTTAGGGCCTTATCAGGCCTTTCATCTAGGTTATATAATTTGTTGGAATCCAGTTTTTTATGATATTTCCTTGTACAGCTATTTCTGCAGTCAGTAATAATGATCATCCCTTTATTTTTGATTTTTGGCAATTTGTCTTTTCTCTTTTTCTTGATAATTCTAGCTAAAGGTTTATCAATTAAATTGATCTTTTAAAAAAACTAACTGCTAATATTACTGAATTTCTTATTGGTTTTCTATTTAGAATTTCTTTAAATTCTGCTTAAATTATTAATATTTCCTTTTTTTCTGCTTGCTTTGGATTTAATTTGTCATCTTATTCTGGTTTTCTAAGGTGGAAAGTTCTGTTATGGATTTGATTTTTTCTTTCTAATATATATATTTTCAGCTATAAATTTTTCCTCTAAGCATTGTTTTAATTTCCTCCCATAATTTTTAGTGTGGTATGCTTTCATTTTCCTTCATCTCAAAGTACTTTATAATTTGTCTTCTGATTTCTTATTTGACTCATTTTATTTAAAGTGTCTGGTTTATTTTCACATGTATTTAAATTTTCCATATTTCCTTCTGCTATTGATTTCTAATGCCATTAAACCAAGGTCACTGAAATTTATTTTACAATTTCAACCATTTCAAAAATATTTCCTTATTTATTTTTAATTGGCAATAATTATACTTATGGGATAGAATGTTATGATTTGATCTTTGTATACATTATAGAAAAATTTAATAAAGTTAATTAACATATCCATTATCTCACCAACTTATTATAGTTCTATGGTAAGAACATTAAAAATCCATTATTTTAGCGATTTTAAAACATTAAATACCTTATTATGAACTGTGGTCATGATGAAGTACAATTGATCATGAAAATTTATTCCTGCCATCTAACTGAAACCTTGTACACTTTGATCAATATCTTCTCTTCCCATTCCCCCTGCCAAACCACCACAACCTCTGGTAATAACTTTCTACTCTCTGCCTTTGTGAAATCGATATCTTTAGATTCCACATGTAAGTGAGATCATACATTATTTTATCTCTCTGTGTCTTGCTTATTTCACATAAGCAAGTTTACCAGTTCTATCTATGTTGTCACAAATGAAAAAATGTCATTTTTTAAAAAAAGCTGTGTAGTTTTCCATTGTGTATATATACTGCATGTAAAAAGTTTATTCACCCATTGATAGACACTTAGATTGCTCCATTCTTGGCCATTGTAAATAATGCTGCAAATAACATGAGTGTACAGATATATCTTTAACATAAAATTTTCAATTCTTTTGTATATATTCCAGAGACGGAGTTGCTAGATCATATGATAATTCTGTTTTTAGGTTTTTGAGGAAATTCTATACTAGTTTCCAAAATACTTGTACTAGTTAACATCCCCAACAGTGTATAAGGATTTCATTTACTTCAGGTACTCACCAACACTTATGTTTTGCCTTTTTTGTAACTACCATTCAAAAGAGCTTGATAAAATATCTTAGTGATTTTTATTTGCATTTACTTGATGATTAGAGACGTTGAACATTTTTTAACGTATCTGCTGACCATTCATATGTCTTCTCTTGAGAAATGTCTGGCCAGATTCTTTGCCAATTTTATAATCAGGATATTTGTTTTCTTGCTCTTACATTATTTAGTTCCTTACATATTTTAGAATTTTGTCCCTTATCAGAGATACTTAGTTTGCTATTATGTTCCCTTAATCTCTGGGTTGTCTGTTTGCTTTGTTCATTGTTTACTTTGAAGAAACTTTTTAGTTTGATGCAATCAAGTCTTAACATTTATGGAGGATTTTGTTCTGTCCTGTAGAATGTTTCATATTTATTAGAGAAGGATGTATATTCTGCTGTGTTTGTTTGACATGTTCTATAGATATCTCTTAGGTCTAAGTAGTTTATCATGTTTTGTAAATCTTCTATTTGAGTATTGATATTCTGTCCTATTCTAGCTATTATTTCAAGGTGAGCATTCAAATATACAATTATTATTATTGAAATATATGCTAATCCCTTCAATAATGTCAATTTTGCTTTCTGTGTTTTGGATCTCTGTTAGATGCACATAGGTTTATAATTGATACACCTCTTGATGTATTTACCCTATTATCATTACAATTTTCAGTCTATATTAACAATTTTTGTCCTGAAATAAAATACTGAAAACTGTTACAGCCACTGTAGCTCTATGTTGGTCATATTTACATGGTATATCTTTTTCCATTCTTTTGTTTTTAAACTATTTGTGACTTTTTTTAAAATCCCAAGTTTCCCAAGTTTCTATCCCAAGTTTCTATTGTTGCCACCTTTATGTCCATGAATATGTAGTGTTTAATTCCCACTTACAATTGGGAACATATCGCACTTGGTTTTCTGTTCCTGCATTAATTCTCTTAGGATAATGGCCTCTAGCTGCATCCATGTTGCTGCAAAGGGCATGATTGATTTCATTCTTTTTTTCTGGCTGTGTATTCCAGTGGCTGAGCCAGCAGAGAACTTATGCCTGTAAATAAGGATCAAATTTATACCTGGCTATATTGCCTGCTCCCTGTTATTACCTATAAGGATCATCTTCTGGCTTGTAGGTCACACTGCACAGCCCAGTATAAAACCTACCAGAAGAATTGCCAAAACGCAATACCCAGCAATCCCTACAGTCACACTCCCTGGGAAAGGGGAAAAGGGAAAGAAAGAAAGCAATAATATTATAGAGAAAGAAAGAACAAAAAAACTACCTGCATGAAAATAAATACAAAAAATACAAGTATCAATGTCTCTACATGAGAAGGAACCAGCACAAAAATTCTGGCACCATGAAAAATCTAACTGTACTGACACTACCAAAGGATCACATTAGATCTCCAGCAATGACCTCTAGCTAAAATGGAAACTCAGAAATGACAAATAATTTAAAGCATGGACAGCAAGGAAGCTCAACAAGATCCAAGACAATGTTGAAAATCAACACAAGGAAACCTGTAAAGTAACCCAGAAAATGAAAGAAAAGATAAGCATCTTAAAACAAAATTAACCAGAGCTTCTAAAATTGAAAAACTCATGTAAGGAATCTCAAAGTACAATTAAAAGCTTTATCAATAGACAGGACCAAGCAGAAGAAATAATTTCAAAGCTTGAATACCAAATTTTTTTTTAGCTTTTATTTTAAGTCCAGAGGCACAGGTACACATTTGTTACATAGATAAACTTTGTGTCATGAGGGTTTGTTGTAGAGATTATTTCATCACTCAAGTTTTAAGCCTAGTACTCATTAGTTGTTTTTCTTGATCCTCTCCCTCCTTTCATGTTCCACCCTCCAAAAAGGCCCTGGTGTGTGTTTTTCCTTCTATGTGAAGATCAGTATTTTGAACCAATCCAGTCAGACATACTAAATTAAGAAGAATTTTAAAAAATAAACAGTCTCCAAGAAATATGGAATTATGCAAAGTGACCAGACCTATGAATTACTGGAATTCCTGAGAGAAAAGGAGTAAAAGCAAACAACCTGGAAAACATACTTGAGGGAATAATTGAAGAAAATTTTTTCTAATCTTGCTAGAGAGGTAGACATACAGATATAAGAAATCCAGAGAACACTTGAGAGATACTATATGAAACAGACATAACCAAGGCACATAGCCACCAGACTGTCCAAAGTCAATGCTTAAGAGAAAATCTTAAAGGCAACTATTTGCGATTATGAATCTAATGTATGCCTCTTATGGATAGCATATCTTTGAATTATATTGCATTTTAAAATTCATTTTACTACTCTCTGTGTTTTAGTTGGAGTGTTTAGTTCATATATATAAATTTATGGGGTTCAAGTGTAATTTTGTTACATGCATAGATTGTAAAGTGGTGAGGTCAGGGCTTTTAAGGTATACATATAACCCTCATACTGTACATTGAATCCATTTAGTAATGTCTTATCATGCTCCACTCCCACACCCTCATTCCCCTGAGTCTCCATTGTCTAGCATTCCACAATCTACAGCCACATGTAAGCATTATTTAGTTCCCACTTAAAAGTAAGAACATGAGGTATTCACTCATATTGTTTGACTTGTTTAATCTGAGATGATGGTCTACAGTTCTATTCACGTTGCTGCAAAATAGTGATTTCATTCTTTTTATGGCTGAATAGTATTCCATTGTGTATATATACCACCTTTTCTTTAACCTATTATCCATTGATGAACACCTAAGTTGATTCCGTATCTTTGTTATTGTAAATAGTACAGCAATAAACACAATGGTACGGTTATCTATTTGCTATGTTTTCTTTTCCTTTATGTAGACACTCAGTCATAGGACTGCTAGATGAAATAGTACTTCTATTTTAATTCTTTGAGAAATCTTTATATTTTTTATAGAGGTTTCACTGGTTTACATTCACACCAACAGTGTATAAGCATTCTCTTTTCTTCGCATCCTTGCAAACATGTTATTTTTTGTTTTTCTAATAAGAGCTATTCTAACTGGTGTAAGATTATATCTCAATGTGGTTTTAATTTACATTTCTCTGATGATTAGTGACATTGAGAACTTTTTCATATACTTGTCGGTCATTTGTATATCTTCTTTTGAAAAATGTATATTCATGACCTTTGCCCATTTTTAAAATAGTATTATTTGTTTGTGCTTGTTGTTGTGTTGTTTGAGTTCTTGTAAATTCTGGATATTAGTCCCTTGTCAGATACATAGTTTGCAAGTTTGCACATATTTTCTTCCATTCTAAAAGCAGTCTGTTCACCCTGTTGATTATTTCTTTTGCTGTGCAGAAGCTTTTTAGTTTTATTAAATCTCATCTGTCTATTTTTGTTTTTGCTGCCTGTACTATTGTGGTCCTAATCATAAGTTCTTTGCCTAGACCATTGTCCAAAAGAAATTTATTTGGTTTTTCTTCTAGTATTTTTATAGTTTGATGTCTTACTTTGAACTTAATCCATCCTGAGTTGATTTTTCATAGATGGTGAGTCATAGGGGTCCAGTTGTATTCTTCTGTATATTGAAACCCAATTTTGCTAGCACCATTTATTGATAAGGTTACCTTTTCCCTGGTAAATGTTCTCGTCAATTTGGTCAAGATCAGAAGGCTGTAAATATGTGGCTTTATTTTTTAATTCTGTATTCTATTCCATTGATCTGTATGTCTAATAGGAGTACCATGCTGTTTTGGATACCATTAATTTGATAAGTCTGGTAGTGGGATGGTTCCAACTTTGTTTTTTGGTAGTGGAATGCCTCCAACTTTGTTTTTTAATTTTGATGGCTCTGGCTCTTGGGCTTTTTTATGGTTCCATATGAATTTTAGAATAGTTTTATTTTTCCTAATTGTGTGGAAAATTACATATTTTCATAGAAATTGCATTGAATCTGTAGATTGGAATGGTCATTTTAATATTATTAATTCCTCTAGGAGGATGGGATGTTTTTCCATTTGTTTGTGTCATCTACAGTTTATTTCAGCAGTTTTGTAGTTTTTGTTATAGAGATGTTTCACCTCCTATGTTAAATATATTCCTAAATATTTTTTTGTAGCTATTGTAAGTGGGATTGCCTTCTTGATTTAGTTTTCATCTGGACTGTTGTTGGTGTATAGAAACACTACTGCTTTTTTATGTTTATTTTGAGTCCTTAAACTTACCTTATCAAATCTAGGAGTTTTTTCATAGGGTATTCAGGATTTTATATTTATGGCTTCTGCATTCACAAATTCAACTAACAGCACATCAAAACTTAGGGGCAAAAAAATAAAATAGAATGCAAATGAAAGACTAAAGATAACAACTATTTACCTAGTATTTACATTGTCGTAGGTATTATGAGTAATCTGAAGGTAATATTAAAAGGGGTAACATATACATTTAGTAAATCATGTGAAGAACCAAATGTATGAGTCAATAAATTATTTAATTTATTATTATTCAAATGTATAAAGTTTGTCACCATGTTAAATAATATACTCACTCATCTAAGTTGATAATTTCATTAGTAATCCACTAGTCAGTTTATTTGCTATAATTCTCAATAAAAGTGAAAGAGAGAGTAACTGATATATCCTCACAATCATTTGATTTTTTTAGTTATAAAGTTAAATAGTTTGAATTACAAAATCAGCTTACTCAAATAACTTGGTATGTAACTAAACATAAAATTTCCAATTGCTTATTTTTTTTTTTTTTGAGGCAAAGTTTCACTGTTACCCAGGCTGGAGTTCTGTGGCTCCATCAGGGCTCACTGCAGCTTTGACCTCTCTTGGACTCAAGGGAACCTCCCACCTCAGTTTCTTGAGTAGTTGGGACCACAGGCATTCTCCACCAAGCCCGGTTAATTTTTGTTTGTTTAGTTTTGTAGAAATGGTGTTTCCTCGTGTTGCCCATGCTGGTCTCAAATTCCTGAGCTCAAGTGATCCATCTACCTTGGCCTCCTAAAGTGCTGGGATTACAGGCATGAGCCATCATGCTCAGCCTGCTCGTCATTATTTATGTCAACTTCAGTCCTAAGAATTGTGCTTTTCCTTGTGTAGGATTTACTACAAAAGGTCTTTTCTTTGGGATAAACTATTTTGTGACTTTTCTATAAAAACATAATGACACTAGGACTATAGAATATTACTCTTGTGTTGCATAGCTTCTCAATGAAAGGAAATATTGAAGATAAATAAAAACAAATTGCATAGAAGATAAATAAAATACATTATGAACCACTAGAATTGATTAAGTAATATTTATGTTGTGTTTTTTCTCTCATGACTTTCACCTGAATTTTCACAGAGCAAGTCAGAGAGAGTAATCTCATTATAATGGTATTAAAATACCACTCTTAAACACAAAATGTTTTGAAATTCTTACTTTACAATAACACTTAAAGTTAGCATTAGAAAAAGCATGGAAAAAAATCATCCTTACTGGTACCTTAAAACATCCTTTCTGCAAAAAAAGTAGCCCTGCTACCAACTAATAGATCTTTATTATCTTCAGGTTTTAGTAGTTGGGGTACAGTCATGGCAAGAATATAGATCTAAACACAAAGAATGTTATTGCTTCATCAACCATAAGAAAAGTTACTCTGCAATGTTCCTTAATGAGGCTTGCTCTATAATGTTTCTGTTTAAGTGATTGCATATACATTGAGACACACACACAAATGCACTCATCCCACACTGAACTCTCCATTATTATCTTATCTCTGTTGCTTAGGAATACTGTAGCAGATATTGGGGGTTCTCTGTAACATTTCCACTGTCCACTGATTGTGCAGCACATAGTTGAATTTGCATGCCTAGTCCCTCAGCTTCAAGACTTAAAACATTCAGGATTATCCTATGCCTTCTGCCACCATTGACTGTTTCTTATAACCCAGGCAGAAAACAAGTGATGTGTGGTGACATTTGCCTGACTACAGAAAATGATTCAGATTTGGTTCAATGCATTTGAATTTTAGAAAATTGACTTAGAACATTAAAACAGAGATTTCTTTCTTCATGATGTAATTTGTAACTTAAAGTCTGAGTCTTCTAAAATCACTCAATTCTTTGAGGGAAACCACTGGAGGATAGAGCTGACACAGAAAGGAAAGAATTTGTAGCTGATACAAAAGAAAATAATAAGAATTCTGATTAAAGAGTAAACAGCTGAAAAAGCTTTAGGAATCCTTTGCTCCTTCATTTGGTTTCAGTTGGTTTACCATTTAATCAAATTTTGATGGCTGGAGATACAATAAATTACACACGACTATTGTTT
Source organism: Piliocolobus tephrosceles (assembly GCF_002776525.5). Taxonomy (NCBI): domain Eukaryota; kingdom Metazoa; phylum Chordata; class Mammalia; order Primates; family Cercopithecidae; genus Piliocolobus; species Piliocolobus tephrosceles. The sequence continues at coordinate 66,201,327 of NC_045439.1, read as the reverse complement.
TCAATATTAACAAATCCGTGCTTAAGAACATATTATATATCCATTGTCTACATAAAACCTTTTCCTTGATTAATACACTTTGTCTAGGAGTTGAATGTTACATTTACAGTTGAATTTCACATGTCTTTAATTTCTAGTAAAAATAAAGTTTCCACCAATAAAAAATAATATGCACCTAGTAGTATTTAATGTTCACGTTAGCCAGTCATAAATAGTGTAGACAATTCAGTCGTCTGAGGTTCATCTAGCTCCTAGGACTGTTTAACTGAGTTGAAGAAATAAATGGTAGTTTTGTTCAAGAGCAAGTATTCTTCATAATGTAACTGTGACCAAGGCCCAATTCACAATTAAAAAAAAAATTATATATTAGTGTGCATTTACACTCCTATATAAATATATTTTAGTCTGTTTGATATACCAATGTATCTAATGAATTGATCATTGGTAATGTTTAAAAAATACATTATATTTTCCTTTTATTAAAAGTATGTACAAAATCACAAAATCACTGATCCATTATTTTCTTCTGCTCTTTAAAATTAATGCTGAAATAAATGTAAGTACATTCTGGTTACAGTCATTTAAATTGAAAATTATTCTGTTATTATCTTGTCAGCAAAGCTTCTCTAAATCCATATATTTCAAGTTAAAGAAGTAGGAAAAATAAGAAATGTTTACATTCAATTTTGAAAGAAGGCTATGAAGAAATTGAGTTTAAGTGCTATTCACCTGAAATGATTATGGGTGATTGGCTATGCTTGGGTGATTCATATTGTATGGTTCATTTGCTTTCTGAAATGAGGTAATTGTTCAAAGTCACCTATTTAGTTTAATAAAACTTTATTTCCTACTTACTCTGTATTGGTCACTGACATAGAAGCTATAAGAGCAGAGTGTAACAGAACCCACTCCCTGTCTTCCAAAGTCTTATATTCTTCACTGCTGGAAGGCTGTGAACTTTCACAAGTGCATGATCATTACTGACCAAGATGCTGCTCTGTTCCTATAGACTAATGGTTCCTTCTGTCCTCTGGCCCTTTAGCCTGTGGTTAAATTGTCTACCATCTCCTTCTGCTTACATAATTCTACACTATAAAATTTGTAATGATCAGTGGAGGTAAAATGTATTAAACTTTCAAAAAATTATGTATGCACATTTTTATATTGTGATTGCATGTTATATAGCCTTATTTAGGGGGTGAAAAATTTTAATTTTTAGTAATATTGGAAATTTTGCTAAATATTTGATAGTGGCATTAATTAATATATTCACTTATGTAATCATTATTTATTGGAATGGTACTTCATGGCAGACAATGGTTCTACCTGCAGTCAAATCAATTCACTGTTGATTATTTTCTTTAAAATGTAATCAAATAAGAAAAATACTTACTTTAGGAAATAAAATAGTGCAGAGGTAATGACTTGCCCTAGGAGAGTCAGATTGGATTATACAAATATTTCACACAAGGCTAGAATGTCTTATCTTAGTAAAACCACATGCATTGTACATTTTCTCTCTGATTTAAATATACCTTTGATACTTTTTGAATAATTTTAGATGCTCTTTGAAATGATGCATTTTAGAAAAGTTACATGTTTTTCCTCCATGGTTGTTCAATATTTTTAAACATACTTTATTTTTAGAGTAATTTAGTTTCACAGTAAAGTTGAGCAGAATGTATAGATATTTTCCATATACCCCTTATGCCAAATTTGTATATTCCTTTTTATTATCAATGTTCCCCACCTGAGTGATATATTTGTTAGAATCAATGAACTTACATTGACACATAATTATTGCCCAAAGTCTATAGTTTACATTATGCTTCACTCTTGATTCTGTACATTCCATGGATTTGGACAAATGTTTAATTACTTGTATCAACCATTATAGCGTCATTCAGAGTAGTTTCATTGCCTTGCTCTAAAAGTCCTCTGCTCTATCAATTCATACCTCCCTACCCAAACCCTGGCAAACACTATTATTTTTACTATCTTCATAGTTTTGCCTTTTGCATATAGATATCATATAGTTGGATTCAAACCATAAGCACCTCGTTCAGATTGAGATTTTTGGGAGGCTTGGTAATATGCATTAAGTTTTCTATATTTGTTTTCATTGCTTGAAATTGAATTTCTTTGCAATGCTAAATTGTATTCTACTTTCTTGATGTGCTACTGTTTATTTATCTATTCATTTATGGAAGAAATCTTGGTTGATTACAAGTTTTGGCAATTATGAATAAACCTGCTACAATCATCTATGTGAAGGTTTTTGTGTGGACATAAACTCTCAACTATTTTAGGTGAATACCAAGGAGCACCACTGATGGATCATATGACAAGAGCATATTTAGTTTTACAAAAAAATACTATGAAACTGGTTTTCAAAATGGCTGTATGCCTTTGCTTTCCAACCAGCAGTAAGTTACAGTTCTTGTTGCTCCACATCTTGGTTAGTATTTGGTATTGTCTGTATTCTAGATTTTAAGATTTTGTTTTTTATACATTAAGTAATATTTTTGAATGTACATTAATAAAATGCTGTTTATTATTCTACTTTGTATAATAGTATCAGCATAATTACATTTGATGACAATTTCTTGTATATTATTATTTACATTCAATTCACATATATTTATATTATTAATGAAAATACTTTTACCTAACAGTTTTAGTTATAAATTATGATTATGATCTGGCCTCTGAATGTCAATATGTACTTCTGACTGATTTCAAATGAGAATCCACTAAAATAGTAAACATTTTTAAAACTTTTGCATCACATTAATTTCTAGGAAACATGTTTACCACATAAATATATAAAATGCAAATTTTTATGGTCCCACCAACTTAAAACTAATAATTAAAATTTTCATGGACCTTTTAAAATTTGTTTTATAAAATAAAATATATAATATATAGTGCTATTATTTATTTTTATTTATTATACTTTGATGGTTTAAAATGTATTCTTTAGTATTCCAAGGCAGAATTTTTATGGTTGCAGAATATTATTTTATAAGGACACATTATAATTTTGATATTGCTTCTATATTTTGGATTATTATAATTATTTAAAATTTATTCTTAAAAGTAAACCACACTTTTGTGAACAACTTGTATGTAAATCCTTAGAGAAGAGTGTCATTTTGCCTTACTTAAAAATTATTAAGCTCAGACATGGTAGCTCATACCTGTAATCCCAACGTTTTGGGAGGCCAACGCAGGAGGATCACTTCTGGCCAGGAGTTCAAGACCAGCCTGGGCAACATAGTGAGACCACACAAAATAGTAAACTAAAAAATAAAAAATAAAAATTGAAAATGAACACATCTTTGTAAGGATCCTGAAATATATTGCCAAGCTACCCACCAGAAAGTTATATCAATTTGCATATAGCCCTAGATAAATATATTACTTAGGATAGGCTAAAATGTAAAAAACGTAACCTAAAAGTGTTCATGGTGCAAAAGAGTAAACATTTATTTTGTTGATATTCCTTTAAGTGGATTTGTGACCTCTGACTGATTATTAACCACCTGGTATCTTTCCCTTTGGCACCTACATCCAGGACACATAAAGGAAAAAGGGATAAAATAAACAATGACTGCTTTGAAAGCTTTATTCCTTTGGCATTAACTAAACAAATGTTTACAAGGAGACTTGGATATTTCGTCCTGAGTCGCTTCCAGCCTATATCTGTAAACAATGGAAAATGACAAAGATATTTAGGAACATCTAAAAGCTTTGCTCCAATCCACTTCTGGACACCATTTTATTCACAGAGGACGTATCAACACCCTCTTCACCCCTGTCCAAAAAAATGACAATTCAAATTTGCATCCTCTTACCTCATGCAGCTCAGCACCGAGTTTTACAGTCCTTTGCACAGAGATAGATGTGGCTCTTTGAAACAGGCATTTGTTTAGGTCAGAGGATACATATTCTTCAACTGCTCATTCAGCTTTTCACTCTATTGTCCAAATAATTGTGAGTTCTCTGCCACACACACACACAAAAAAAGCTTTTTAAAACATTGAAAATGTCAACACTGGGTAATATTATTAAGCTTTTACTCAGTGTTGAATGGATAAACAGCTCATTAATTAATCAGTGGTAGTTTATTTAATCATCAAAAATAATTCTTGCATATTTGTGATTATTTGCTTTTAAGTATGTATATTAGATACATTTGTCATTTGTGCTTCTTTTTTTATTGATAACCTTTTTTCTTTAATTACCGTTAAGCCTGATCTCCAATATTGAATTATTTTCATTAATTCTAAAATGAGAACATTCATAATCCTTTTCTTCTGTCTAATCTCTATTGTATTTTATTTTATTCTGTGTTTTTATTATATATTCAGGAGGCACATGTGCAGGTTTGTTATATAGGTATCTTGCAATGGTGGAGTTTGAGCTTCTAGTATACTGATCACCTCAGTTGAGGGCACAGTATCAAATATGTAGCTTCCAACACTCCCCTACTTCTCACCCTCCGTTCTTTTGGAGTCCCAGGTATTTATTGTTTTCGTCTTTATATCCATGCATACCCATGGTTTAGCTCCCACTTTTAAATGGGAACATGTGGTATTTGATTTTCTCTTTCTGAGAAAATTACTTAGGATAATGACCTCCAGCTGCATCCATGTTGCTGTGGAGGACATGACTTCACTATTTTTTATGTCTGTGTAGTATTGCAAGGTGTATGTATAATATGATATCTTTATTCAATCCACCGTTGATAGGCACCTAGGTTGATTCTATGTCTTTGCTATTGTGAATAGTGCTGCAACAAAAAGAAAATTAGTGTAGGTATTCTTTTAGTAAAACGATTTCTTTTCTTTTGGGTAGATACCCAGTAGTGGGATTTCTAGGTTGAATAGTAGGTCTATTTTCAGTACTTTGAAAAATCTCCATACTGTTTTCCATAGAAGTTGGACTATTCCCATCAACAGTGTATAAGCATTCTCTTTTCTCCTCATCTTCAACATCTGTTATTTTCTGACTTTTTAACAGTAGTCATTCTGACTAGTGTGAGATAGCATCTCATTGCATTTTGATTTGTATTTCTCTGATGACTAGTTTTGTTGAGTATTTTTTCATGTTATTGGCAACTTGTAAATTTTCTTTTGAAAAGTATCTTTTCATGTCTCATGTCTACTTTTTAATGGGGTTATTTGCTGTTTCTTGTTAATTTAAGTTCCTTATAGATTCCAGATGTTAGTCCTTTATCAGAGACATATATTTTCTCCCATTCTGCAGGTTGTGTGTTTACTCTGTTGATTGTTTATTTTGCTCTGCAGAATTACTTTGGTTTATTTAAGTACCATTTGTCTATTTTTTATTGTTGTTCCATTTACTTTTGAGGTCATAGTCATAAATTCTTAGGTTAGCCCAATATCTAGAAAAGTTTTTCCTAAAATTTCTTCTATTTATTTTATTTGTTTTTTAGTTTGAGGTCTTACATTTAAGTTTTTAATCTACCTTGAGTTAATTTTTGTATGTAGTGAGAGATTGGGGTCAAGTTTAATTCCTGTGCATATGGTTCGTCAATTTCCCAAGCACCATTTATTTAAAAAGTGTTGTTTTCCCTTTGTTTACTTTTATTGACTACTTTGAAGATGTTGGTTGAAAGTGTATGGATTTATTTGAGTCCTCTATTCTATTCCATTGATATATGTGTCCATTTTTGTACCAGTTCCATGCTGTTTTGATAACTGTAGTTTTATAGTACAGTTTGATATCAAATAATGTAATGCCTCTGGCTTTGTTGTTTTTGTTTAGGATTGCTTTATTTGGCCTCTTTTTTGGTTCTATATAAATTTTAGAATTTTTCTCTAATTCCACAAAAATAATGACATTGGTAATTTGATAAGAATTGCATTGAATCTCTAGATGCTTAGGAAAGTATACTTATTTTAATGATATTGATTCTCCCTATCCATGAGCATGGAATGTTTTTAGATTTGTTTGTGTCACTTGTCCTTTTTGTCATCAGCAGTTGGTAGTTCTCTTGATAAAAGTATTTTATCCCCTTAGTCAAATATATTCCTGGTTTTTTGTATCTTTTTGGCAGTTGTAAATGGAATTGAGTTCTTGATTTAATTCTTAGCTTGAGCATTGGTGGTACACAAAAATGCAACTGATTTGTGCCTTAATTTTGTATCCTGATACTTTTGTGAATTCATCTATCATTGTTTTCCTTTTACTCTGGGAATTCCAGTATTATATTTAATAGCAGTGCAGTTCTTAAGGAATATACTTTCAGTTTTTGATTATTCAGTATAATATTGGCTGTGGCTTTTACTATTTTGAGTATATTCTCCCTATGACTAGTTTGTTGGGGGCTGGAGGTTAATCATGTAGGATTTTAGACTTTTTTTTTTATTTTCTTTTTTTTTGAGATGGAGCCTCACTCTGTCACTAAGGTGCAGTCTCGGCTCACTGCAACCTCTGCCTGCAGGGTACAAGCAATTCCCATGCCTCAGCCTCCCAAGTAGCTGGGACTACAGGCACTTGCCACCGCACTGGCTAATTTTATTTTATTTTTCGTATTTTAGTAGAGACAGGGTTTCACCATGCTGGCCAGGCTGGTCTCAAACTTCTGACCTTGTGATTCGCCTGTCGAGGCCTCCCAATTTTTACTTGTATTTCATATCTCTTTGCTACTGTGGGCAACTCGAATGGATATTAAAATACTTTACCTTGCTCCTGCCAGTTATTTTTTAATAACTATGGCAGTTTCACTGAATCCACTGTCTTTAAAAAAAGAATACTTTTTAAAACTGAATAATGTCAGAATAGTTTCCCAGGATTCTAACATAGCTCCTCACTTATGTCCTGTATTTTACATTGTATTTGGTGAAAGCAACACTCACTGTAAAATTTCAGTACACTAGGATTATTGAAAATGGCTTTTTTTCCCTAAAAATAAATTTATTTATATCACGTGTAGCATTTTATATATTGAAACAAAAAGAAAAAATCCTAGATGCATTGTTATTAGGGAGCTTACTACTTTGGCATGCATATATACGCCTTCCCACATATATCTATTTATACACTAAATCTGACTCACATAGTCAGAAAAACTGCCAGTTAGAATGGAAGAAGATCCATTCCTCAAAACTTTGGTGTTCCTTGGCCTGTAAAGGAATCACTCCAATCTTTACCTCTATTGTCATATATCCATCTTTTGGTGTATGTCTTTGTCTCCTTTTATATGGGCACAAGCCATAGGGATTAGAGCCCACTCAAATTCAGTATTACTTTGTCTTGTCTTGGTAACATCTTTCATGTCCCTACTTTTAAATAGTGTCACACTTACAGGTACTGAATGAGAACTTCAACATATCTTTTGTGAGGGACAACATTTAGAACTTCAACATATCTTTTGTGTAGGACACAATTTAACCCACTTCAGTGTATAATTAAAACTTTCAGGAGTGACAATTATTCTAGCACCCAATTCCTTTAATAGGAGGAATATTTATTCTGTTCTCTTTCCATCTCCTCTGCCTAGCACAAGGTCTGACACATAATAAATCCTCAATACACATTGTTGTAAACATGAATATAAGAGTCAGAACCTATGACTAGGCTTTATTTTTATTTCTTACCAGCCTTGGAAAATCTCTCTGGAATTTTATCCTAAGGCCCATGCTTCAACTTCTAGCCATATTTTAGCCCCTTTAACTTTCTCAAGAATTCTCTTCTTAAAAATTATTTTTTTGTATATAAATTTCTTCTCTATTAAATTCCTCCCATTTGCATATACACATATTCCAAAATGTATTATTTCAAAATATCATTTTCTTGAATCAGGCCCATTCTGATGTGTGAAAGATAGTATTTTGGTTGTAGCTTTAAAATATAAATAAACTATCTACTCATAGATATCTTCCTTTCTTAGATGATATGAAGCACTTGGTTGCTGTTTTGCAAGAAAATAGATAATTTCCATCACTCCTCCAGTGATGACTATTGGCTTTGGTGTAATCACATTTATACCTCCATGGTTTGATACTACGCATATGTATATACACAATGAATTTCCGTTGCAATGCTGAATCTAAAGTAATGTTTAAACATGACAATTAAACCTAAAATTTAGTATCAGCTTTACACGTAGATTAATTGAAGTGACAAAATTATGACAAATATGATCATTTTTTGCATACTCACAAATAATGGTAACTATGTCATGATAGCTATTCAAGCAGAAGTAATTGTAAGATGACATCACTGTAAGACAAAATCAATTTCAGAGGCATTCAAATATGGAAATCACGCCTCAGGATTTATGAAATGGAGTCAAATATAAATAGGAATAGTGTAACAAATTTCCAGAAAGAAAGATACAAATAATAGGGAAGAAGTACTTTCGAAATTCATAATATGAAAACATGGTTTATTTTAGGAGAGAGAAGTCTTTTTATGCCCTCTAGCTAATTATTTGGCTGTGTGAAAATTTAGAAGTCAGTGATAAAAAAGAGATAAAACACGTATGGAAAAATACATACATTTGGAAATATACTGAAATTGAGACAAAATAAATAGAGAGCTTCGATATTACAACTTGAAAGCTTAAATAGTAAAAATAAAAAGAATACAAAATTACAAGTAAAATGAGGAAAATTTCATTGAAGGAAAACTATAGTGTGCACTAGCTTAAATTCTAGCAGCTTTCAGGTTGTAAATGTCAAGATTTCAGAGCAACTGAACACAAAACTATCTGCCATTGTGACCTAAATATTAGGAATATGATTCGTTTTGGTCAGCAGGAATTCATAAAAGGAGGATTGCAATAAGATTGAATTTCTTTTAGGAACAGTGATACAAAATTCACATAGGATGGCCCTTGATATAATTTTCTGACCTTTAAAAAGGCTTTCACTGCTCTTTTTAAATAAAGGACTATAATATAAGGAAAAAAAGTATGGCATTGAAGACAAGCCATTGAAACTATGAAAAGATGCTTTCACTATCAAAGAAAAATGTTACTAATAGAAATGGCTTGGAATGGAATACACTATTTGGGGGCTTAAAAATTCCACTTTTTAATTGAATAGTAATCTATATGACATATCACACACAAAAAAAGGTAGGACATGTATTCTATACTAGCCTTGTACATTGTGGCAAATAAAATTCAGTCATTCATAAAATGCTATAATGCAATAAAAATTAAATGATACTGTGATTACATATATGAACTTTTCATATTGAAATTCACATTTTGTTTTTGTAGACATATACTCTTTCCATAGATGATCAATCATTGTAAGAATAAGCCATAAGCTGTTTGTCATCTTATGCTAAATAATCAAATTGTAGAAAAAGATCAGCTAAAGAAATATCCTAGATGTATGGCAAAAAGGTGGCTTTTACATGACTTTTCAACCACCATCTTATCTTAACCATATTCTTTCTATAGCAATCTGTATTTACAATGTGTTCATATGATTTTAACTCTCTTTTAATAGCATTATTCTTCTTTTTCGCAAATATAATAGCTCTCTCATTCTTTTAATGTTTGAGTCGTTCTAAAATCACATTGCAAGCTGCTTATTTAAGCAAAATGATGAACTAGATATCTTGAAAATCCATCTGCTAGAAACCTTAGAAAATGCTTAAGAAAACAATTTTAAATGCATAACTGTGCTTACAAGAACAACAAAATAAAATATAAAAATTCCTGGAGCAGAAAAAAGGGTGAATTGGAAAGCAAATCAACCTACCTGAGCTAATGCAGTAACAGCTCCAGGAGAAGTTTTTGGGCTTGGCATTCTCAAGATTGATTATTGATTTTTAAAATTAACTGATTTTATTCTTTCATAATTTACATAAAGTAAAAACATAGATCTGGAGTATACAGTTTTATGAGCTTAGTAGATTGAAAAAAAGAAAAGGCTGCAACTTGTACCTCTCCTTCTAAACAAGCCCTTTGCAAATATAGTTCTATGCTGACTCTCTGCTGGTCTTGAGACTTGATCTGCCCAATGGGATATTGGAACATGAGACTAAAGCAGAACCTTTGAAAATACTTTCACATGGGACTTGCTTGCTTACATCTCTTGGAAACCCTTAAACCACAACTGTTTGAAAAAGGCAAAACTAGCCTATTGAATGATGATCAACATGTGATCAACCCATCTCTTTTGCTCCAGCTGAAATCTAACCAAACACCACAAATGTGAGTGTGACCATCTTAGAAATTTAGTTCAAAGTAGGACTCTGACACCAGAGATTGTCTCAGTTAGACCACAGCCGAAGAACCTCCAAGGGTCAACAGACAGATGTGGCTTCATGAGTTTGTAACTACATAGGACTCTGAGATCAATAGTGTAAAAGCTCCTGGGGTTAGATATAACTGTGATCTCTGTCTTGAAATTTCTAATAATTTTATTTTTTAAATTATATTTTCCAAATGAAGTCTCTTGGGGCAATAGAGCATACAGGAAGTGCTTGGAATTTTTATTTGCATGGAATCCTGCAACCCATATCCTCCCTGTCTCCCTGAAACATATTCTCAGCAGTTATTCCACTTTCCCCAGGTGCCCAGGGCTCTAGTTAGCCTTCCCTCCCTACACTACAGCCCGCAAGCTTCTGAGTGCGAACTTTGTCAGGGCCAAATTTAGTATCCACTCCTTGGCATCTCAGCCTGGGGTATGATGGCAGCTGTCCCTGTCCTAGGGTGAACTGGCAAAACATTTTCTATAGTCGCTTCAGCTGTAACAAGCCCCTGACCCTCCCTTGATCCGGGATAAACACATCCCTGAATAGAGATTGTGATCCTTTGGGGGGTCACCTGTCTGTCATGGGTTGGGGTATTGAGACCATGGAATGGGCTGAGTGACTTCCTTGCACTTTGTAGAAGCATAGCACATTTTTCTGGCAGTTGGCAGGAGAAGGAATTTAACAGCAACCGAGCCATTGGCATGTGCCAGGCCATGGATGGGACTCCCAACGCTTGCCAGGTTCATACTTGCCAGTGAGTATTCACTGTCCATGAAATAACAAATTTAAAAAGTATTGTCATAGCTCATGAGAGAGAGAAACAGATTCTGTGGGAAGACTGAAAAAAATTTTTAGATTTAGGGACTTTAATGATAATTTTCCCCAAAGGCATTTTGTTTTGCACAAGGCCTTGCAAATAACGTAGCTGCTGCTGCTCACAGAATAATGAGAAAAGATAAATCGTTTCTGCATTAAGCCACTTTAAGGCTCAGATGGGCCCAAGGTGAAATCTCATATTTTATAAAATGGATGTTTAGTAAAGGAATTGATTCTCAGTTATGTTTACAGCACTTGGGATTGTGTTTTCTTGTACATTTTGTATTTTAAAACATTTTACGCTAGTGCAGTTATCCTCACACAAATACAAAGGGAATAAGAGCCAGCAGTTCAGTCTCCTCAGTTTTAGTGCTGAAATAATAAACAGCGACAGGTCAAAAAATTAGGTATAGTGTGTTATGCAGTAAAAGCTATAGATGAACTTTGACAAATGTATGAACTCCATGTAATTAACACCCAAATCATGATATATGACATTCTCATTGTCACATTCTCATTTCCACTGTCTTGCTCTACCATGTCTTGTCTTTTTTTAATTGCTTTCTTTAGCAGAACATGTCATATATGTGATCTGTCATTGATGAAAACATTGCATATGAACCATAACTATATACATATATGTAGCCTTAGATATTTTAGATATTTTATGTCCTTATTATCTTACAAATAGTTTTTACTCTGTTTTCAGTTGCTTGTTTCTGGTATATAGGAAGATAATTTATGTTTGTATATAGTCATATTTTGTATCCTGTGACCCTACTCCATTAATTTATTAATTTTTATGTATTAATTCTTCAGAAAATTCTATGTAAAAAATTATATAATCTGAAGATGCAAAAGCTTAACTCTTTTTCACTTTGAACTGTAAGCCCTTTATATTCTAGGACTTGAGCACTGAGAGTTTTAAGATATTAAGACTAATAGATACGTTTGATAAAAATTTTACTACCTCACATTGAAAAATAAGAAAAGATGAAATAATAGAACAATCCCTCTGTCCTTCAATTGCTGAAAAAGTAACTTGAAAATAATGTATTTCATAATTCAGCATTCATCTCCTGAAGTTATTTACCATTAATTTAAAAATTAAAAGTAATTGCAATAATATTTAAAATCCATTCCATATTTAAATCTCTTCAGAGCCTACCCTAAAGAAACACCCTCAATTGCTACTTTTCATTAAAAGACCATACCACGTTTCAAAGATTTTCCTGTTATTTCATGGCTCTTTAGCTTTTGTTAATCCAGAACAATTCTGTCATCTTCATCTCTCCTACCAAGTTAACTTGATTTTGAGGAAAGTATGCCAATGGAGCTTTAGAGCAAGCATGTCTCACATTATACTTATTCCACTAATGACTATTTCATGTAAACTGGCAGCTTTTAAGGCATGAGTAGATACAGGTTAAGCAGTTTGAGCAAAAAAATAATAATAATAGGTAAATTCTCTATATTTTGTAATAAATATCATCACGGCCATGCAATGCCAGTTTTCTTGCTACTAATAAGGCTAAACATGACTCTGGTGAGGTGATAACTGCTCAACCTCATTAATAACAAGGGAAATGTAAATTAAAATCATAATAACATACCAAAACACACCTACAGGAATAACCAAAATAAAAAATCCTGGGAAAACCAAGTATTGGCTAGAATGTGAAGAAATAAGTTTTATATTGTACAAGTATGTATATAAATTACTATAAACATTTAAGACAATTGCTTAGTGGAATTAGATAGTGAAACACATTTCTAAATGCTGCAACTTGACAATTCCCCTCCTAAATGACACATGTGCACATGAGCACTACCACAGGACTTCCAGTCTGTTAACTTTATTGCTGCTAATTTGAGTACCAAGGTACTAAATAATATATTCATATAATGATATAATAGAATATATTATGTTAATATTTTTGAATGCTATGTGGCAGTGATCATTTTCCTACCTAACCAAATGTAATATGAGAACTGCTATATGAGAAACAATACAGATACATTTCATAAGCGTGTGTTGAATAAAGGAAGTCAATCATAAAACATGTACTCTATGGTTCTGTTATATACATTAAAAAGTAAATTCCACTTCATTTATGGAATTAGAAGTCAGATCAGGTTTGGAGAAGGAGGAGGAATGGTGGGTAGTAGGGAACAGAACATAGTAAGTTTCCAATAATGTTATATTTCTTGACTTGGTTGGTAGTTACATAGATGTTTTCATTTTGGGATAATTAACTACTCTGAACAACTGTCATAAAACCAAATTAAATACATTAAATAAAACTCTAAACCGAGTACTTTGAAAATATTCATGGGATATCCAATTTCCTAGAAAAAAATAGTTCTTACCAAAATGTACTGTGAAACGAACTTGAAATCTTAATAGCATAAGGAAATTCAAGTAATGGATTTAACTGGTAAAACTCTATCCACTATTAACAAGACATCCAGATCATTTAACATAATGCTCCTATCACTCAAGAATGTAAGAATGTAGTAATACTAATTATAATTAAACGAATTCTGGGGAAAACAGATAGAGAACAGAGGGTTTCACTGGAAACTTCAATGCACCCATAATGTTTTACTTCATGGACAAAAAAATCTAATGTGTCAACATGTTAAGATGATGTAGCTTAGTTTGGGTACACATGAGTATGTACAAGTACTTTTTTTTTTTTTTGAGACAAAATCTTGCTGTGTCACTTAAGCTGGACTGCAGTAGTGTGATCTCAGCCCAACACAACCTCTGCCTCCTGGGTTCCAGCGATTCTCCTACCTCAGCTGGGACTGCAAGTGCATACCCGTGTAGCTGGAACTGCAAGTGCATACCACCACACCTGGTTAATTTTTGTGTTTTTGGAGATATGGGGTTTCACCATGTTGGCCAGATTAGTCTCAAACTCCTGCCATCAAATGGTCCGTCAGCCTTGGCCTCCCAAAGTGCTGAGATTACAGTCGTGAGCCACTAGCCCTGGCCATTTCTATACTCTATATTTGAAATATGTCATACAACAAATGATAGCATATTTTAAAGATCAATAGATTTTGCAAATTTGATATGACGATAGCATATTTTAAAGATAAATAGATTTTGCAGATTTAAATAGATTTGTGAATTTGTTATCTAGATTACATTATTTATATTATGTGTCACCATTAGAAACTTTGGAAGTACATGCAACCATTTTAGATTTATTCAAAGTAGAAAATAAGTTTTTATTCATAAATTCCATTTCCACAAAGATGTGATAGACAACGAAAATTTTCCAATTACCATCTGTTACTTTTGGGTTAGCATATCACCTATGGCTTAAAAGAGACCACTTGGATCCAGATTTAAAAAGCCAAAAATATTCTGAGTTTGCAAATTTTTGATGACTTTCTGCAAAATAATATAGTAGAGCTACATGCATACAATGAGTTTTTTATTGGTAAACTACCTCTGAATCTATTGTTGGCTAAACTAGCTTATTTTGTTTGCTTTTTAGTTACCCAATTATGAGTATTGTAGAAAAGTTGGAAGGGTAGGTGTTTCTCCTCAAATAGTTAGACAATGTGTCACAGAGTTTAAAAATCCATCTTGAAAACGAACTTTACCACTCCATTATTTACTACCTACCTGACCTTAAAGCACAGAATCACTCTTTGCCTCAGTTTTTGCATCTGTAATTTGAGGTAATAATACCATTAAACTCATATAATAGTTCAGAGGATTAAATGTGCCCAAAAGACACTTACCTAGTGGACTGGTCACAGGGACTCATGCCTGTAATCTCAGCAGTTGGGAGGCAGAAGCGGGAGAATCATTTGAGTCCAGGAGTTTGATACCAGCCCAGGCAACATAGCGAGACACCCGTATCTACAGATAATAATAACAATGGATGAGTCAGGCACCGTGACGTGTGCCTGTGGTCCCAGTTACTCAGGAGGCCGAGGCAGAAGGATTGTCTGTGCCCAGGAGGTCAGAGCTACAGGGAAGGGAGCCGTAATTGTGCCACTACACTCCAGCTTGGGATACAGAGTGAAATCTTGGGAAAAAAAAAAAAAAAAAAAGGAAGGAAGAAACAAGGAGGGAGGAAGGGAAGGAAGGAAGTAAGGGAGGAAGGAAGGAAGGAAGGAGAATGATGACATAGTAGTAACTGATCAATAAATGAAATGTGAATAGTCATTATGTCTACATAAAATTATCTATCATCTATCATCTATCTATCTGCCTGTCTGTCTGTCTATCTGTCTAAATAAAATCTTAGCCCAACTACTCTATCAAACATATCTCAATAAAGCAAGTCACAGTACATTTTGCTTCCCAGTGCATATAAAAGTTACACTAAATTGTGTACACTAAGCATCCAGGGCTTGTAGTTCCATTTAGAGAGCACAAGCAGAGTAAATGAAGCATAATTCTTAAGGGCATTAGGACTTTTGAAATGGTCAATGAGCATTGACTTCAACATAAAGTCACCAGCTACATTAGCTCCTAAGAAGAAGTCAGCCTGTCCTTTGAAGTTTTGAAGCCAGGTATTGACTTGTCTCAAGCTATAAAAGTATGAGATGGTGTTGTATTACAGTTTTCTCCTACGTTAAAAATCTATTTTTTTAGTGTAGCCCTCTTTATCTATTATCTTAGCTAGAACATCTAGAGAACGTGCACAGCTTCTACATCAGCACGTGCTGCTTCACCTTGCATTTTTAGACAGTTTCTTTTTTGTAAACTTCGTAAACAACCTCTTCATAAACCAAACTTTTCTTCTGCAGCTTTCTCCCCATCTCAGTCCACATAGAAATAAAGGGAGAGTTAGGGCCTTGTTCTCAATTAGGTCTTATTTTAATATAATTAGTGGCTTATCTATCCAGAAAACTGAAACTTTCTCATTAAAAGTAATAAGACTGTTTTGCTTTCTTATCATTCCTGTGTTCACTGTAGTAGCATTTTTAATTTCCTCCAATAACTTTTTCTTTGCATTCACAAGTTGACTAACTAGTTGACACAAGAGGTCTAACTTGCAGCCTGTTTCAGTTTTTGATGTGCCTTTCTTACTAAGATTAGCTTTTGATTTAAAATGAGAGATGTGCAACTCTTTCTTTCACTGGAACACTTGCAGGCCATTTTAAGGTAATTAATTGACCTAATTTCAATATTGTTGTGTCTCAGGGAATAGGAAGGCCAGTGGAGAGGGAGAGAGACAGGGAATGGCTGGTTTGTGGAGCAGTCAGAACACGCCTTTATTGATTAACTTTGCCATCTTATATGGGAGTGGCTTGTGGCACCTCAAAACAATTACAATAGTCACATTTAAAGCTCACCAACCACAGATCACCATAACAGCTTTAATATTAGAAAAGTTTGAACTATTGTAAAAATTACCAGATGTGGCACAGAGACACGAAGTGAGCACATGGTGCCAAGAAACTTGATGGATGCAGGGTTGCCCAGAGCTGTCCATTTGTTAAAAAAATAAATAAAAAATAAAATAAAATGCAATACCTGCAGAGTGCAATAAAGTGGAGCACAATAAATTTAATATCTGTACAGTGTATGGGATTGTATTGCCAAACTGTCCAGTGCTTCACAAAAAAATCATGGTCAATTACTTTGTCTCGTGTAATGTATTCAGAGAGTCTCTGTGAAATCTGAAGTTTCTCAGAACAGTCTGAGGGGGATGGGATATAGACAAAGGCAGAGATTTACCCATGGTGTTCATCCTTTTTCGCATCTTCCAGTAACCAGAGTTACTTCTTCAGAAATCCTGGTTGGGCTACATGGACTGAATAGCTAGTGTGACATCCAGTCATTTCAGTTTCTTTTCAACCAGTGTAGTTATCTGGCCTCTGTGATCAAAGCAATAATGTGATTTATCTGCAGGGCAACTCCAGCTGGAAAACAAGCTGAGTTCTGGAGTTCTCAGGGCTGGGGAAAGAAATATTGGCCAGGCTGGGCGTGGTGGCTCACATCTGTAATCCCAGAACTTTGAGGTCAGGAGTTTGAGACCAGCCTGGGCAAAATGGAGAAGCCCCGTCTCTACTAAAAATACAAAAATTTGCCAGGCTTGGTGGCATGTGCCTGTAATCCAGATGCTTGGAAGGCTGAGGCAGGAGAATCTCTTGAACCCAGGAGCCAGAAGTTACAGTGAGCCGAGCCACTGCACGCCAGCCTGGGCGGCAGAGCGACACACGGTCTCAGAAAAAAAAAAAAAAAAAAAAAAAGAGAAAAAAAAAGAAATATTGGTCAAAATAAGTGAAAGTGAATCAATACATAAACTGACCCAAGTATATAGTCACGGTCTAGATATTTGTCTGAAAAATTTTCTTTGTCATGCAAATATACTCTATAGAAAATTTTTTAACCCAGGAAAAAATGTCATTGTAACAATGTGTTCTGTAATTTTTACCATTGGATTATTAGTGGGTATATGTTTTAACATGTTCCTGCAATTATAAATATTTATAAGTTAATATTCTTGCCTCAAATAGTACAGACAGTTTCTGGGTGTATATTAGCTGTGTCAAGTGCTGTATATACATTTTAAATGCTGAGTATTTAATTTGGTGTCCTTCCAGAACGGTTGTGCCAATTTGTACTCCCTAAGTCGTTTATGAGTTTGCCTGCCCATCTGCAGACTCATCAATATGAGTTTTTAAATAATTTTTAACTCTGTGAAATTAATTAGGGGGAAATGTGGGACATGGTGTTCTTTTGTTATTTTTTGAAGAGTTGTTTTTTAATTTTCAAATTTCTATCCTCTACAATGGACATAGTTTTTCCAGTTGCATGTACATTTACTCTCAGTGCTTATTTCTCATTATCATTTTAAAAATATATATTTTATCTTTAAGAATATAATTCCTTTGCAACATATGTTTTTCAAATTATTCATTTACCTTTATATAATTAATGTTGATTATGCCATAAAAATCTATTCTTGTCAATATTACTGTTAACAGAAGTAGATATAATAATTTGTTTTACAGTTACTTTTAAGTGTTATGTTTTTAAAGATTTTATACCTTTATTATATTGGATTTTTCAACATATTATTAAAATATTACAATTTACTTTTACCCTAAAATATTTAAAACTTATAATTTATGTCAGCATATGTAGCATATTGATAAAATATTTTAGGAAGTAATATTTGTTAAATAACATTTTAATTTGTAGATTTCAATGTCATTTTTATTCTTTTGATGATGTTTTGCGACAAAGTCTCACTCTGTCCGCCAGGCTGAGGTATAGTGGCACAATCATGGCTCACTGCTGCTTCCATCTCTCTGGCTAAAGCGATTTTCCTACCTCTGACTCCTGAGTAGCTGGGACTACAAGTGCATGTCAGCACATCTGACTAATCTTTAAAATTTATTTTTTGTAGAGATGAGGCCTCACTCTGTTGCCCAAGGTGGTCTTGAACTCTTGGGCTCCAGTGTTCTTCCTGTTTCTGCCTCCCAAAGTGTTGGGGATTACAAGTGTGAGCCACCGCAGCCAGTCCTTTTTTTTATTTTCTAATATACATTTGCATCTCTTTGTGCATTATTTCTTATGTTTGATTTATCTATCTAACCACATGTCTATCAAAATACAGTTTATTTTATACTATGCGAATTTTAATGCATAGTAAACTGTCTTTATTAGTATTTCTTTAAAAAAAAAACAAGTATTTTTTATTCTACACGATATTTAGAGCTTCTTGACCAAGTCTATTAGAATCTTACTGACTTTGATTATAATTAATATGACAAATTAAATGAAGATAATTTAAAAGGAGGAACTTCTTATAGTTTTTCCATTATGAATTCTTTTAGTTAACACTTCCTGATGAGAAAGTGTTTACCCCGGCCTTTCCTTATTTTATCTTATCTTCAGCACGTTCATATATTTAATGTTTTATCTTCATAATATATTTTATTAAAATATTTACCTGATTATAAGTAATTTACAAAGATTAAATTTACCTACTGATATGAATCGTTTATTTTCATGAACTTTGTTGACTCATTTGATTATACTTGATTATCTACATCTTTTTTCCAACAGTATGCTTTTGTTTGTTGGTTTCAATTATTGTCTATGAAATCTTTGTTAAGCAATATATTGTCCAAAGACCAATAGCAGTGACCTGACCTACTAGCTTGTAAGAATTCAAAAAACCAGGTCATATCACAGATTTGTTATGATAGGTATTTTAACAAGACCCCAAAGTGATTCATATACCTATGAAAGTCTGAGAATATAGAATGTCCACAATAAAACTTTGATTAGATTTTATGCATATATTCATCTTACCAGTGTCTGCCACTCATGGAAGCCATCACTAAATTGACTTTCCCCTGTTCTCTTGTAAGTGCTCATGCTATCTTTCTGATCTTTATGTCTTGACATGCCAGTTGTGTTGTTTTGTTTTTGTTTTTGTTTTTTCACTGTAGATAAGGTACAGCAGTAGATTCTTTATTTGCTTCTGTTTGTGTGTGTGTGTGTGTGTGTGTGTGTGTATTTATGGCCTCCCTTCTTACCCAGGGATACTATCTTTCAAAGAAGACAGAATAGCAATCTGGCCTTTTGTCTTGTTCATTTCATTCATTTCTACATTAAATGTAGCAAGAATGACTAAATTGCTGGTATGGTGATGGCATTCTTAATAATATTCTGCTCCAATATAGATTTTATTCACTTTGTGTAATGTGTTGCTCCACTCCATGGGATTAAGAGGGTACAGACATCATATTACTTATTTATTATCAAATACATACATAGATTTTTCTGCTATTCATTACCTGGCCTATACCAAAATTCTGTATTACAGATTAACTAGGAAATCATCTAGATTTATGTTCTAGTCTGTGTTATAAATAAGACATATGTCATTTAGAGGTTGGTTAGGTCGATTCAACAGTTAGGAGTGATGTGAAATGGGACTTATTATGAGAACTAAATCTTACAATTGTGAGAGAACATGAGAAATGAAGGTCTGAAAGATGATCGTTGAAGTATCAGTATCATTTACCATGGAACATAAAAGTATGCTGCTGAAGAAGTCTATGGAAGGCTTTTACTCTTTTGTCTTGTGGTGGGCCCAGAGCTGCTACAGTTCAGCCTTGCAGGCATTCTGGAAAAAATCTGGATATAAGGGATAAGGGAAATGTGAAGGAATGAAGGAAAGTAAGGGGAAACTGAAACCTATCAGCACAGAGTAGACCCTGTAAGGACAAACTGACAATTATCCCCTTTCTCATGCTTTCTGCTCTGGGATTTCATGATGCCATGGTATGGACATATACTGTGAAAATCTGCTCTGTACGCACACATACGTAGTCCTGAAATGCAAGAAAGTTATTGCCCATGGATCAAAACTTGGCAAGTAAAGATAGAAGCCAGTAAATAAGTGATTCTTGTAAAATCTCCTTTATTAAAACAAGCAAACAAACAAAAATAATTTGGGTTTCCTAAAGTCAGGGCTTCTTGATTAATTGTGGCCCTCTATCTGAATGCTTTAGCTACCCACAAAATATGACAATGTTTTCATTTTAACTTATCCTTATATAACCAGCTCAGGAGTACTGAACTTGTCAAGTATTGGAAGAGAAGTAGAATCACTATTGTTAATTCTGGTGTTGTCATCACTGTATTTGTAAACATATCCCGATAGCTTTCATGCCTTTGTTATTTATAGTCACTCAGACTTCAGGCTAGAGGCTTGCTCTAATACTTTCTTTCTTTGGCTTTTTATCTGCCTATACTGTCATTCATCTTTCAATGATCACTTTGCTAGATAAATGTCCTGTTTCACTAATGTTTGTGCTTTTTGTAT
Organism: Piliocolobus tephrosceles; assembly: GCF_002776525.5. Lineage (NCBI taxonomy): Eukaryota > Metazoa > Chordata > Mammalia > Primates > Cercopithecidae > Piliocolobus > Piliocolobus tephrosceles. Next base: position 66,180,439 of record NC_045439.1, on the reverse strand, counting down.
GAGGCCTTGTCAGTGTTGGGGAAATATGTTCTTTCACGTGTTCATTTGATCTGATTCACAGCCATGACATTATTATACACATATATATTCCATTATCCCAGATTTCTCATCATCTTGCAGATTTCTTCCATATTTATACTTTACTTTACTATATTTCATCTTCTCAGAAATGTATTTATTTCACTATGCTTTTAGTATAATATATGTCACATATGTGATCAATCTATATTAGAGCAAATTTTATATACAGAAACAATACGGGGAATGATGGATTGTAAATGAATAATGAAGATTGCTTTAGTTTATTCTCAGAATTTTCTTATCTAAAGAATATGTTCTAGTACTCTGTATTTTGTCAATATACTAACAGTACATTAGTATTTCACCTCTCAGGAGATGATACTAGCAAGTTCAAATAAAGCCTTGAGCTCAGTTGTGTCTAGACATATTGCTGAGAGACGGTAAATGGCATTACAACATCAAGATATACTTGAAATGATAAAAGTCGTTGTTTGCCTATGTGAGTGAATTCTAAATTAAAGTGTTGGGAAAGATATGGACTAACGTTCAAAGATCAATGGGTTGATATAGGGCCAGGCATGGTGGTTCACTCCTGTAATCCCAGCAATTTGGGAGGCTAAGACGGGCAGATCACCTGAGGTCAAGAGTTCAAAACCAGCCTGGCCAACATTGTGAAACCCTGTCTCTACTAAGAATACAAAAATTAGCTGGGCTTGGTGGCAAGCATTTGTAATCCCAGCTGGGAGGCTGAGACAGGAGAATCACTTGAACCCGGTAAGCAGAGGTGGCAGTGAGCCAATATAGCACCATTGAACTCCAGCCTTGGCGATGAGTGAAACTTGACAAGAGTCTCAATAAATAAATAAATAAATAAATAAATAAAATAACAGTGTATTTTGCAATTCATAATAAATGTTTATTTTTTAAAAATAGTACTGAAAAGAAATTTATTTAATAATTACTGTATAAATTGAAAAACTAAGTATTTATTATATTCATATTATTAGGTAATGAATCACATTCAAACTTATCATTTTATTTTGCATTGGTCTGTGGGAACATTTCATATACACACAAAAATTAAAACAAGAATTATTTTAAAAACTCTAAAAATCCTTATTGAAGCCCTTTTGTGCATAAGAGCTGTCCAAGGATGTAACTTGGTTAATATTACTCTGTGGTACACTGAGCTGACTACACTTTACAATATCTGAGGGAAACATTTGAAGTCTACATGAAATGTATTATTTGTAAATCATGAATGTATTTTTCTTGCATACATTATTAACATAGTACAAAAAGCAAGATTTTAATGTCATGTAGATATTTCTAGATCTTATTTTTATTGATTGATTTATTTATTTATTTATTTATTTATTTATTTATTTGAGACGGAGTCTCGCTCTGTCGCCCAGGCTGGAGTGCAGTGGCGTGATCTCGGCTCACTGCAAGCTCGACCTCCCAGGTTCACACCATTCTCCCGCCTCAGCCTCCTGAGTAGCTGGGACTACAGGCGCCTGCCACCTCGCCCGGCTAGATTTTTGTTTTTTTTTTTTTGTAGAGACGGGGTTTCACCGTGTTAGCCAGGATGGTCTTGAACTCCTGACCTCGTGAGCCACCCACCTCAGCCTCCCAAAGTGCTGGGATTACAGGCGTGAGCCGCGGCACCCAGCCCTTATAATTATATTTTAAAAATTACAGTGTCTGTTCTTCTTTTCTCCTTCTTCTTCTTCAAATGGGGATTATTTCTCTTTTTACCAGGTAGGAATGATGCTAGGTTTACTGTGTTTTAAATGCACTTATTACTTTCCAATTAAGTTCAAACCTTTGTAAAAAGTATTATATCTTCTATATTTAAAGGTTTGAGCATAGTTCATAAAGCTGTGTTGGTGAATATGCAATTATTTACTAGAGTAATTGTTTTCCTGGAAACAATATACCAATACTGTTTTATGAACAGTATCTAAGACTTTAAATATTCCAGCTTATGTAAAATAAATGTCATCTGTTCTAATATAGTCATTTCACCTGTATTTAAAGTTATCACCTATTAAGTCAAAATGATTGTTGAACTTGAAAAATTCTATTTAATGGGAAATCATGAATGAACATAGATGTTTCTCATTCAAATATCATTTCCCCCCTAGTTGACGGCTTCTTGCTTAGTAGGTCATGAAATTTAAGACTAGAAGCTATCTTCCTGAGAAAAAATGATAAAGAATAAGGTTATTATTTCTTTTGGGAAGTAGTTGCTTGAAGCGTGACTAAAATGTGCCAAAAGGAAAAAGGAAAAGAAAGCTTAAACTCTAAACCACTACTAAACCATCTTATGTGAAAATCAATGAAGTTATCATACTACCGCTATAGCCTTACTCCCAAAATCTTCGTTATATTTTGCATGTTTAAATAAAAGCTGAATTCTGATTTGAAAAATAAAATGCTTATTTGCGTGGCTACAAATTTTACTTCTTTTTATTTGAGAGTTAGGATTTTGAAGGAGAAAAGTCTATATGAAGAGGGAATAGTGACTTGTGGATAAACAATATTTCATTTTCTAGACTATAGCTAATGTCACAAGCAAATTAACTTTCTTCACACATGACTTATTATCAAGCCTAGGGATAATAGGTTTAACTATAGAATTTCAGTTCAACTAATCTGAAACTTAATCTCAGGTAAAGTATGAGAAATACCTAGATGAAAATATAAAGAACAACAGAGTATAAATGACTTAAAGAAAGAGTGTCAATTGGTCTCATATAGATTATAGAAAGAAAGAAAATAGGTATTTTCTTTAATGGAAAGTAAAACAAAAACTTGGTGACAAAATTGCAGTATAGATGATGGGCAAAATTAGAACTTGAAATTTTAACAAACCAAAATATAACTGCAGAAATGTTGACATAATTGAGAGAGTTTATAAGCAAAAAAGCAAAGAAATTATAGGTCAAACTAGTATATACGTGTGTGCGTGTGTGTGTGTGTATCACTATAATCTTTTAAAAGGATAAACAAATTGTTGGATTTAAATGATGATAAAAGAAGTGTACTTAAATAGTTCACTTCAGAAGATACTGCTCTAGAAGAACAAAATTATTAACGTTTAAAAAGTATATTGGAAACAAGTAAACCTTGACTTTGTTTGGTACACAGTTACACTAAAATCAGGTCATTTAATAAAGTGTTTCTTTTACGTGGCTTACATTATCATTACTCAGAGTTGCAAGTTTGAAACACCAAAGATATTATTTGGTTTTAATTATCACACACGAGGGACACATTATCCAAAAAAGACATGGTGGAAATCTTGAAGTGAATTGATCAGATACTATATATGTTTCCAATTTCAAATGAAAGAAATGTTGAATAGTACAGATGACTACCAGTGACTGGTTGCTTTGTTTGGTGGCAGCTAATTACAAACACCTTACTATATTAGCAGCCCCAAATTTGGTATGAGTGCAGTGATATTTTCTTTGCTTTTTTGAAATGAAAATGAAAAATACACATTTTTTTCAATGTGTATTTTGAAATGAAAATGAAGAAACAGGGAGATATTTAATAAGAAAGACTAAAAAATTAAATTCACAATAATGTCAATGATATGATGCAGGTTTTATAGAAATTTTATTAGCTTTGCATACAATCTATGTAGATTTTCCATGAATTAAAAATTCATGACTTATCAACAAAGAGTTTAAAAGTTATTCCTTCTCTCCCTCCCCCTCCTCCCTTCTCTCTCTCTTTCTTTCTGTCACTCTTTGTCAAAATACATCAGCAATATCCAACAGTGTTGTAATAATGTCTGAATCTTGCTTTTTCTTCACGAGATATTAGATTAATATCTAATAATAATTAATAATTACACATTAGTATTATTGTTGTTATTATTATTATTTTGAGGCAGAGTCTCACTTTGTTGCCCAGGCTGGAGGGCAATGGCACAACGTTAGCTCACTGCAATCCCCACCTCCAGGGTTGAAGTGATTCTCCTGCCTCAGCCTGCCAAGTAGGTGTGATTACAGGCACCTGCCACCAAGCCTGGCTAAGTTTTTTGTATTTTTAGTAGAGATGGGGTTTCCTCATGTTGGCCAGGCAGGTCTCAAACTCCTGACCTCAGGTGACATGCACCCCTTGGCCTCTCAAAGTGCTGGAATTACAGGCCTAAGCCATTGTGCGCGACCCAGACATTAATTTTGAGAAAGGAAATAGCATTGCTTGTATATTGACTATTCAGATAATTAATGAGATGTAAAACTTGCCACATAAGAATTTAAATAACATATCCATGCCACTGAGGCAAGTATTAAGGGTAAATTGTTTAACAAGATTGAAATCTATCAATCAGAAGAATGTTCAAACAGTTTCACTGGTAAATAATTTTCTTCCAAATGATTTTTCCATTTATATTAAATTAATTTGTTATAGTGGTAACAGTGTTTGGCTCATATAAGATGTGGGATTTTTATTTGTATTTATGGGTTTGGCAGCAATAAATGAAAACACAATTAAAACAGGCTTAAATATACATGGTATGTGTTATATCACCTAGGAACTCTAGAGCTGCATGGCTACAAAATTTGCTAAGTCATTGACTCAAATGTGTAATTAAGGCTCAAATTTTTCTCCCACTTTCACCTGGTGCCTTCAGCATGCTTGCCATGACTTTCATGTTGATATAATGTCGGATACACAGGGATTACAACTACACAAATCAATGAAGGGAGGGGAAGATTGAAGATGATGTGCTGTGTCTGATTTTTAAAATCATTTTATTTTGATCTAATTTCAAACTCAAAAAAGTTCCAAAAGTAGCAAAAGTACACAAATGCACATACAGAGGCATGTTTCTTTTTCCTGACATTTAAGCATGTTAATGCTTAATTGTTTAGTGCTTAGTTAATGGTTAATGTGGTTTCTGTCAGATTTCTCTCCTGTACATTTCCTAGTTTTCCTTTGTATTAACTAAATAGATGTTGGTGGATATTTTAAAACTGTCTGGATAACTTTCGTATGCAATTTTCACCCACTACTTTTAGTAAACATTAATCATTTTCTAAATATATTACCCATCCACATTAATTAGTTGATATTCTGTCCAAAAGAAGAGTTTTAATGTTGTGTTATTTATTGTGTTATTTATTTACTTACTTACGGACACTCTGGTTATAGTTTTTAATTCATTACAATATTTGGTAATCTTGATTGTAAAGTTGGCTCTGAACTGGCTAATGAGAGCACTGTAGATGTAATTGTACCCTTTCAACATGTTTCAGTCATTTTTTTAGCACTTCTTTTATTTCTGGCTTAACAAGGTTTTTCTTGCTTATCTCTTAAGATCCCTGCCATAGATCTGAAATCTACCGTTTCTCTAAAGAGTTCTGTTTTGTGTGTTTGTAAAGACTGATATTTAGAAGACAAAGGCCAAGATCAGAGTGCTGGGTGTGCTCATTGCTACTGAGGAACTATTTTCAGGAGACAATATAAGAACATTACATACATATAAATAGGTAGATACACACATATATAGTTGTTTATATGCTATATATGTTCATATGAATGTATTTGTGCATATATACACAGATGTGTATGTTTATGTTTATATACATATATATGTATATGCACACAAATAGAGGTTTGTGTATGTGCATATATGTAATTTGAAGCTAAAAATCAAGGAAACAGATTATTCTCAAGATCCTCCAGAATGAACCATGCCTGAACACTTTATGACTTTAGCCAGTGAGACTGATTTTATACTTTTGACCTCTAGAATTGTAAGAAAATAACTTTCTGTTGTTTTAAAACACTAAGCTTGTAGTGATTTGTTACAGTACCAATAAGAAACTAATACACATACCATTTAGAATTTCGTATTTTTTTTTTTTTTTGGTAAAATGTACAAAGATGTGCAGACCTTAAATGTACAATTAGACAATTTTTGTAAATGTATATATGCAAATCAGGATACAATTGGGATATCAGGATAACCATTATCCTGATGATTTTCAACACCTTTTAAATTATCCTAACAGCTCTTTCACTGGCACATCCCTTTTATCTCAGTATATCACTGAACTGATGTATGTCACCATAGATTATTTTGATTAATGTGGAAGGAGACAATACAACATGCATTCTTTTCTATCTCACTTTTTTTGTGCAACACAGTATCAGGGTAATTCTTCCATGTGGTTGCATGTATCCACAGTTCATTTGTATTGCTAAGCAATATTCTATTGTATCAATATATGACTTTTTATCCATTCACTGACTGATAGACATCTTGTTTATTTCTAGTGTTAGACCACTACGGGGGGAAAAAATGGGCCTATCATTCTGAGGCATAGGTTTTAATTTATCCTAGGAAAATACCTGGTAGCAAAAATGCTTAACCTGGGATAGCTAATTATTGAACTTTATAAGGAAGTATCAAACTGTTTTCCAAGGTGATTTAATATTTAACACTCTTACAAACAGTATATAAAAATTCCCATTGTTCCATATTCTACATAGCACTAGGTATTTCAAACTTTTTAGTTCCAGCTATCTAGTACATTGAAAAAGTTGTTTTTATAACTATTATGAGTTTGTGGTGCTTCTTGAAATTATAAATTTTAGACGTATCATCAATGCTCAGCAATTTTACACCATTCATATTTCATTGCCTTGGTCTCATTCTCTCTCTCCTTTTCTACTGAAGCTCCATTTGGTATAGCACGTGGTATTTTTCCACAGGTCATAAAAGACCTGATCGTTTCATTACAGGTTTTTTCTATTTGTCATATCTGATCATTTCTATTAATTCATCTTCTAGGTTATCAACACTTTATATTTTTCAATTTGCAGTTAAGCTCATGTAGTGATTTTTCTTCTTTATATGTAGTTTTATGATAAATATTTTTATAGTTTTTTAAAAATCTGTGATGCTTCTCCATTTGTTACTCATTAGGACTGTATTTTACTTTAGGTCATTGAGCCTATTTATAATATTGCTTAAAAGTCACTTTCTGCTAATTTTAACATTGTTATATTGCAATCAATTTCTGCTGACTTATTTTTCTCTCTGTGGGTTCATGAATTTCTGTTTCTTCATATATATATATATATATATATATCATTTTAAATTGCATAATATAAATTGTGAATGATACATTGTAGGGTACCTAATTCTTTTATCTTTCTCAGAAGAATTTTGATTATCTTCTTAGAAGGTTGTTTCTTTAATGACACTTAAGTTACAAACTCAGTCTGTCTTGAGGGGTGGGGTAAAACCTCCTGCTCAGCCTTCTTAATGCCTTAAACTATTGTTTTCTGATGGAACTTTAGGAAAACCTCCTGCGTATATGCAGTCCACTTGTTATTCAAGGATTTCAGTACAGTTTACATGAGCATTTTAAAAATCCCCTGCTTCGATGACATGATTGTGTATTTAGAAAACCCCATCGTCTCAGCCCAAAATCTTCTTAAGCTGATAAGCAACTTCAGCAAAGTCTCAGGATACAAAATTAATGTGCAAAAATCACAAGCATTCTTATACACCAGTAACAGACAAGCAGAGAGCCAAATCAGGAATGAACTTCCATTCACAATTGCTTCAAAGAGAATAAAATACCTAGGAATCCAACTTACAAGGG
>NC_045439.1:66134718-66172771 GCF_002776525.5 Piliocolobus tephrosceles | reverse complement strand
AAAAATAAAAAAATAAAAAAATAAAAATAATTATTTTACTGTAAAAAAAAAAAAAAGAAAAAGAAATTTTGAAGACCGGCCGGGTGCGGTGTCTCACGCCTGTAATTCCAGCACTTCGGGAGGCCGAGGCGGGTGGATCACCTGAAGTTGGGAATTCAAGACCAGCCTGACCAACATGGAGAAACCCTGTCTCTACTAAAATACAGAATTAGGACGTGGTGGTACATGCCTGTAATCTCAGCTACTTAGGAGGCTGAGGTAGGAGAATCGCTTGAACCCAGGGAGGCGGAGATTGCGGTGAGCCAAGATCATGACATTGCACTCCAGCCTGGGCAACAAGAGCGAAACTCCATCTCAAAAAAAAAAAAAAAAAAAAAAAGAAAAAGAAATTTTGAAGAGCAAGTGTATTTTTATTTCTCAACAATGGTGTGAAATTATCTAACCTTTAAAAGCAAAATGAATATAATAATTCTTACCTCATGAACCTGTTTTAAGAATTATAAGATTAATGTTTGCAGAGCTATTAAGATATGCAGCTTATAGGATGTTTTCAAGGATTAAACTGGAAAACTGAATCTTGTCAAACACTTTCATTCACAGCATCATCATATCCATGTTAACTGTCCACACGTCTTCTAAGAAATAAGTAAAAATCTAGAGAAAAACTACAAAGAAAAGAGAAGCAGAAAAAGATTGGTCAAAAAAATCCTCAGAAAGTCTACCTTATTAGTAAAATAATGAGAAATTTCATTGGTACATCAGAGTACTTACTCCAGAGAAGAGACTTAAAAGTGTACAGGGTACATGAGAATGCAGTCTTGGAATTATAATGCCCTAAGGATAGAAATAAAGCAAGTGTGAGGTATCCTTGTGTGGTTTGGAACTGTGTCCCTGAAAAATCTCATGTTGAATTTTAATCCCCATCATTGGACGGTGGCCTGGTGGGAGGTGACCAATCCCCATCATTGGAGGGTGGCCGGGTGGGATGTATTTCTAATGAATAGTTTAGTACCATCCACTTGTTGCTGTTCTCATGACAGTGAGTGAGTTCTTGTGGCATCTAGTTGTTTAAAAGTGTATAGCATCTCCCCAATTACACTCTCTCCGTTGCTCCTGCTCTGGCCGTCTGATGTGTCTGTTCCCCGTTTGCCTCTGCCATGACTGGAAGCTTTCCGAGGCCTACCCAGAAGCAGATGCTGACATGCTTCCTGTAGAGCCTACAGAACTATTAGCCAATTAAAACTTTGGTTTTTATTTAAAAAAATATTACCCAATCTCAGTTACTTCTTTATAGCAATGTTAGAATGAACTGATACATACCCTAAGGGAAATCAGCACTGAAGAGGAAGGTGACAACAAAGAGAAAAAGAAACTTAGAATGGGAAAGGACATAAGAAAAATAAACATGGAAAGAAACAAAACATGTCCCCAAATTTTCCTCCAAACAAACAAATATTCATCACTAAAGAAACCATATTTTGCTTTACTAAAAGAAAAGATTACTCTTGAACTAGAAATCGGGTAACAAAAAAAAAGTTAGGCCTACCTTATAGACTGTTTTCACGTATATATAACATTTTTTAATAAACAGGAAATGAGAATCCCAATAATTCAGCAGATACCACCCAACCAGTGGCAAAGTAGAAGTGATATATAATGCAACACTTCGTGATGGATTAAATGTTTTCTCTATCTTCTGTTTATCTGGCCAGTGGACATGGGGAGAGACCATGAGTAGAAGACTACAACAAAACTTTTAAGAGTCATGTCTGAAAAGGGTATGCATCACCTTCTTGCATATCCCAGGGGCTCCTTCTAATTTCATGGCATCAACTAGATCCAGTAGAGCTGACAGCTATGCCCTAGCCATATCAAGGAAAGAAATATACTCTATATATTGATGTGAAGTAGTAGTCACTCTGATGACATATGTAATGGGCTATGATTTTGCCAGCATGGCTTAATTAAGGTGGTGAGAGTGAGTATAATAGATAAGGTAAAGGAAAAAATAAAAAACAAGGTTTAGACCAGGATCACAGAGGGATCTGATTTGGATTTTTTTATTATTGCTTGTAAAATAACGAGATCCCCTATGGAGAGTACTCAGATGAATGAATCAAAGGATAAATAAAGTCTTGGGATGCTCCAAAACCTGGAAGGAAAGTGAAGAGCAGAAGCCAAAAACAACAACAACAAACTGTAAAAGAGATATATGAAAGTTGATGAAAAAACAAAGCAGAGATACAGTTTAAAAAATTCTAGAAAACTCCTCCCAAATAAGGATAATAAATTACGGCAAATGCTACTGAGAGACTAACTTAGATGTGAACATAGAAACAATTAAATTATGACACGATAACATTATTCAGTGACCTATTTAGTGAAGTCATTAGGGATAAAAGACAACTAGAATGAGTAAGAGAATGGGTGACTAAGAAGGGAGACAGTGATTCAGACTAGTCCTTGAGGCTTTCCTTAATAGACCATTACTGTAAAATCAACAACCATGTTAACTCAACTTCCATTACTTACTGTGTTGCAGGCGTTAAAGTAAGCACTAGAAAAAATAAATGAAACATAAATTCAATTCTCAAGAAACTGACAATTTAGTGGGTAACCCATTCAGTCAGATAAAATAATAAATCACATTTAATGTTTTAGGATTTTTACTATCTGTAGAGAACATGGCTCACTAGACACACCAAGAAGGACATTATCAGCTCAATTTAATTAAGTATTTTATTACCTCTGAAGGTAAGTGGTGAATAACGTCTAGCCTATCTGCTGTCAAATCTAAAGTATGTTACCAGCCTCACTGTTATTTTTAGCTGTCATATATTCACGTATTTAAATTTCGTTTAAATACATTTTTACCATTTGCCTCTTTAATTTTTGATATTAAGAAATTATTAGACTATATTTACTACATGATATGTTTTGGATCTGTGTCCCCGCCATATCTTGTGTCAAACTGTAACCCCCAGTGTTGGAGGTGGGGCCTGGTGGGAGGTGATTGGATTATGGCCGTGTATCTCTCATAAATGATTTAACATGATTTAACATTTAACCATCCCCCTTGGTACCATGGTTTTGTTAGTGAGGGAGTTCTCCTGAGATCTGGTTGTTTCAAAGTGCTTAGTGCCTCTTTCCCCATCTTTTGCTCCTACGGGGCCATGTAAGATGTGTGTGCTTCCCCTTCACCTTTGCCATGATTGTAGGTTTCCTAAGGGCTCCCCAGAAGCAAGAGCTACTATGTTTTCTGTACAACCTAAAGAACCATGAGTCAATTGAACCTCCTTTTTTTAAAAAAAAAATATTACCCAGTCTCAGGTATTTCTTTATAGCAATGCAAGAATGGACTAATACCATGTATAATATTGCATGTATTTTTGTAACTTCCATATTCTGTTCCATTTCTTTTACTTTGTCACCAGATTATACTTATCAGTCTGATTACATCTCTTGCCAAAGGTCATGATAGAGGTCATGATCAATTATCACGCTTCAATGTAGTTTTAATAATAATAGTGTTTAAGTTTTTAAAAATATATGATTTTGAAATGAATTCAACAAATGTAATTTTTGTGAAATTATTGTGCTTGGTATTACCAGGCAATTAATTTTCCATCTTTTTCCTTTGATCTGAGACAAATGAAGTGGAACATGTTACTAAATAGGATTTTGTTCTTTTTACGCCATATGATGATTATATATTGAATTATTTCCCAATTAAGTAAGCTCCAAATACAATATACTTGACAAACATATCTAAGATTAGTAGTCCTTATTCAAAGAATAACCTCAATAATAAATGCTGAAAAGAATCGATGAGAATAAATATTTCATAATCTTTTAAAATTCCATTAGAGTTCATTTACTTCATATGGAAAATTCATAAGACTCATAAATAATTGAAACTAAATTATGTTTATCAAAGTAAATTAAAATGTAATGTTTTATACATTTTGTGTTTATTTACCTAATTGTTTTTCACCAAAATCAGAAATTTGTAGTATTTCTTCTCAACATGAATATATATAAAAGGTATCAATCATTCTTAAATTTTGCGTATAGAATCTTTATTGTTAATCCTGTTATTTTTCCCCCAAAAAATATTTTTACAACTGCCTAATTTTGTTTTCAAATGCTCTTCTTAAAAGCAAAACAGACTGGGCACGGTGGCTCATGCCTGTAATCCCAGCAATTTGGGAGGCTGAGGCGGATCACCTGAGGTCAGGAGTTTGAGACCAGCCTGGCCAACATGGCAAAAGCTTGTCTCTACTAAAAATACAAAAATTAGATGGGTGAGGTAGCCTGTGCCTGTAATCCTAGCTACTCAGGAGGCTGAGGCACTAGAATCACTTGAACTTGGGAGGTGGAGATTGCAGTGAGCCAAGATCATGCCACTGCTCTCCAGTCTGGGTGACAGAGCAAGACTCTAACTAAAATAAAGTAAAGTAACATAACATAACATAATATAATATAACATAACATAACATAACATAACATAACCATACCCTAAAATTTAATTGACTGCTCTCAGTTTCTAGTTCTTTCACACTTGTATAAAGAGAATTGTGGCTTCATCATTTTCTGAAAAAATAGGCTTTAAAAAATTGAATGACATCAGTTGTTAGCAAAGAAAGGAGAAGCCTTCGAAATAGCCTACGTATGCCTCATTCTATTTTTTCTGTTTTATTTATTTATTTTATTGATACATAATTGTTGTACATATTAATGGAGTGAATGGGATATTTTGACACATGCATATGACATGGTTCTGATGAAAGTGTTTTCCCACAAGCAAGTTTTAGATACATGTCACATTTAGAACTTACATTGTATGTAAATATATTATAAACCATATTGAGCTCACCACAGAACCACAGTAAAAGCCCTAGAGATTATAGTCCAACCCTTTTATTTGTAACCTAGTGAGTTTGTAACTCTTCTACATGGTTAGAACTCTAAAGAGACCCCCCCCAATTGATATGAATCAAGCATTTCCTCCTTAGTTATACTGTATATATGATTATCTCTGGTAGCAGAGTAGCTAGTAGTAGAACGTTTCATGCCTCCGTCAAGTCCCTCAATGGTTTTTCCCTCTCCCAGTGAAGGCGAAGGCCCTGATCATAATCTAGAATCTAGAAGGCTCTTAGGATCTGGCCTTTGGTTTCGTCTGTCCTCATCTGTGATTCTTCCTTCCTTTCTCATCTGTCTTGTAGTCGTACCCTTCTCCCTCCTGTTCCTTCACAACATTAGGTACATCATCTGCTCTGGTCTTTGTTCTGACTCTTACCTCTCTTTCTGCGCTCTTCCCCTAGATGTCCATACAGTTATATCCCTCACTTCCTTCTGGTACTTAAATAAAAATTTTGTCTATAAACCTTACATAAGATGTCAACAATCTCCCACTGACATTTCTTATCCTGTTTCCCATGTTCATATGTGTCCCCTCAGCTATTTGAATCACATAACATAATAACTGTTTAGTCTATGCTATTTGTTTTCTTTCTCTCACTTCAATATATAAACTTCATGATAATAAGGAGTTTTGCTTGTTTGGTTTATTACTAATGACATCCCCTGCATCTACTGTGTTGCCTGAAACAGTACCCTCTCAACAACAACTGTAATGCTGAAGAAATCAAAATCTCATTCAATTTCACATTTGGAATCTGTGTCTCTCCATAAGCATATACCAAAAATCTTGTAAAGAGTCAGTGAATGCAATGCAAGATGACTCCTTAATACTTCATTCATCTTTTATTTTTCACTTAAATTTACATCACATACTACCACTCATAAATACTCTCATTTGTATGTGTTAACGATATCTACATGCATTTGACATATCGTGCTAAAAAACTAAATATGATTCTATCAGTTTTTGCTGATGCTGTGGTTATCATTGTTCAACAGCATTTTCTGTGTCTTACATAACTTTTCTTTAAGGATTTCAAGCTTTTGTGAAGCTTATTGGCAACTTAGGCAAACGTCTTTCCCTAATCCATTTAGAGATCAGTCCTGTTAATATAATTAATGTGATTAGTTAAAAAATGTAAATATAAAGACAAAAACCTGAACAGTACAAAAAGCAATTTCAATCTTTCTACTTTGACCTTTCTCTTCTTACCCATAGCACACATTTCGTCTGAGAAAATCAGTATTAGAAAAAAATAGCATCTCATAGCACTTCTGCAATCAAAGAGAGTACACATAAATGAAAATGATATTTTTAGCACCTTTATACAAGTACTCTGGTACTTTATGAACCTTGTCAATAGGCATGATGTTTCTGATATTTCAGAAATTCCCTGTTCTTAGGAGTGAAATGTTCCATTTGAATCATTTTGACTTCAATCTGTTATAATGAGGAGTATTTTACTATAAATATATTCTATTAAAAAGAGATTTAGGCTATTTATCAGAGTAAGTCAAATTATTTACTTTTTACCTAGAAATCATATATTCCATGATAATTAGTATAAATTTAGTAAGAAGGAAGGAACTACAGGTTAAGTAGGAACCATTTGGAAAGAATCGTTGGAACTCAGACAAATAGATTTTTATAAAAGCATCTGCAATTATTTTATGTCACTCTGTAAATGACAGACAATCAAATGGATGTGGGAAATACTAAACTGACAATCTAAAAATTATCCAAGTTTCCTTTTCAGAAGCAACTAACCTAATGCCTTCAGTTTTAAAACTTTTTAAGTTTTAACTTTTAAAGCTCTTCTAACTCAAGGAAATAATCTTCATTTTCAATGAGCAGTGGTAACACTGTTAACAGAGTCTTCAGAATAAATTTTCCTTTAATATATCATGCCAATTTCATTTTTAAAAATTACAAAGCTTAGTAGCAAGTTTTGTTAGTAAATGTCTGGAAAAAGCATGTCCACCTAAACATTGCTGGTTTTGTATAAATTACTACATTCTCAATAAAGAGTAAGATGAATATAACTAATAAAAAAGTGCACATACAGCAAAACAGACATATAGTTAGTTGTTTAATGTTAGTAGATTGTTACAGAGAATTAGTTATGTGTAATAGTATTTTTCATTTGGTTTCAAATTTTAGAGGTTTAATAACTGAAATTTGTCAGGGACTCTAAAAGTGGTGAGATTCTTGTAATTGAAACATATTTGGAAATGTGTTAAAAAGTCAATGCATAAACTAGAATGTCTCCTTAATATTATTTAATAAAATAAGTAAACACATTTACAGGTAGTAGAATATTTATATCTCCCCTACTTCCAAAAAAGCTTATCCCAGAATTAAGACGTAATTTAGACACAACTATGTACCAGAATATTGCTAGATGAACTTAGAAATTTTAGACATAAAAAGGCATAATTTTAAAAGTTAATTATTTTAGCTCAAACAAAATGTGATTAATTGATTTCGTCTACAATAATAGGTAGTGCCTCAGGGAAAGCTAGGTAAGAAAATTCCTTAAAGAGACGAGACAGTATTTTACATCTCTTTCTTTGCGCTGAAGTAAGTCAGTATATATCTTTTCTCTTGATGTTAGCTCTGAATTTTATAAATTAGGGTAGAGCTCAATTAGAATCATTCATTCATTCGTTCATTTATTCAAGAAATATTTAAAGAATATCTATTCTGTTTCATGCATAGTTAGAGAAATTGGGGACTCTAAAGTAAACACAATGGTCACATGCAGCTGGTGAGGACGTCATGTTACATTGTGATAGGTGCTAAAGGAAGATAGATAAGAAATGTTGCAAAGTTGGCAAACATAATTCTAAATATGATTTCAGAAACACCTCACTGAGAAAGCAACTGAGAGGCAAGTAAAGACTTGAAAGACAAAAGGGAAAAGGCAAGTGTATAGCTGGACCAACAAAGCATCAGAGTGAAGCCATGTCAAGCACAGGGCTACCACATCCATCGTTCATTAATTATTACAGTTGTGCCTTGTAGACCATTTCTGCTATAAAAACTACTAGTTGAAAGATTAAAGGCAGGGTCTTAGAGAGACTATGTTTGAGGAAGCCACAGTTAGGTTTATATTGCAATGGGGAGGGCTGGTTCTTGAAAATAATTATGTCTGTAACTTTTGAATATGAAGTTGACTGAAATCAAATACGTGGAAAGACTCACCAAAGCTTTTGAGAATGCCATTTGAGCAAAGGTTTTGCCAGATTTTTGCTCAGCTACCAAGCAGGCATATTTTTAGTGTCTGGTTCAGTTATAGCCGTGGAGGATATTAGAAAAATATTATAGCCTGAATGTCCCTCAAAATTCATGTGTTGAAAGTTAATCACCAATGTGATAGTGATGCAGGGCAGGCAAGCCCCACATTTGGAGCTTTGCTGGGAGAGTTCTTGGCTTCATCCAGAAAAGAATTCAAGGGCAAGCCAGTGGTGTTAAACAGCAATGTGTATTGAAGTGGGGGCGTACAGCAGCAGCAGAGGTACTTCTCCTTGCAGAGCCGGGCTACCCCGTAGGCAATGATACCCACTTGCAATTACATGCAAATTAAGAAACTGGTTATTCAGAGATTTCTAGTAAAAGGAATGGTAACTTCAAGATGTTTCCATGGAAAGGTGCTGTAACTTCCCAGTGTTGCCATAGAAGTGGTAAACTGCCATGGCACTGGTGGATGCGTCTTAAGGAGAGGTGCTTTCAGTGCTTCTTCCCTGTTTCAGCTAGTCTTCAGTCTGGTCTGGAATCTACTCCTACCTCCTACATCAATAATATTACGAGATTGGAGCTTTTGAAGGTGATTAAGTCTTAAGGATAGATCCCTCATAGGTGAGATTAGCAGCTTTGTAAAAGACTGGAGGAAACTAGCGAGGCCCTTCTAACTCCTGTCAGGGTTCCTCCCCTTCAGAAGATACAGTATTCAAGGAATGCTCTTGAAAGCAGAGACCGGACCCTCATCAGACACCAAACCTGCTGGCACTTTGATCTTGGACTTTCCATTCACCAGAACTGTGAGAAATAAGTTTTAATTTTTAATAAATTACCCAGTCTCCGGCATTTTGTTACAGTATCACAAAGTGACCTAAGACAAAAAGAAAATATCTCCTAAAGGTAAGAATAAAGAGCGTTGGACAACAATGGAGTGAAAATCACTTCTAAGGAGTACAAGTGGGGCCTGATCAAATAACATTTATTTTCTTCAGTGTAGGGGAATCGGATGACAGTTTCCTTAAACATTTTTTCCTTTTTCTGAAAGGAAACTTTTTCCTTTTTTAAAATGAATTTTTTTTCCTTTTTTTAAAAGGAAATTTTTATTATGCTTATATTGTCCCTGTTGCATTATTTCATGTTGACTGAGGATGACTAGATTATACAATTTTTGAGTCCATGGGTGTTCAGGTTGAGTCCGATTTATATCACAAGATTCTAAACTAATAGGGAAAGTTTGCAGTCTTGTGCACCAGTGACCACTATGACAAAAAGATGCTAGAGGCAGACATTATAACTTCTGTAGCTCGGGCCCTATCATGATAAATGAGGAACAGACCACTGTGAAAATAAATGAAGATCAGCCGAATGGGAACAAGGAAAATCTACTTATTTAGAGTTTACTATATCATTTGCGTTTAGCAGAGACCCAAAAGCAGGAAGAGGAGAAAACTTCATAGCAGAAAAAATGGAAAGCTTCAGATAATGCCCCGATTGTAGGTTGTTGACATGGTGTAAGTTGTAGGTGGGCTAGCTATAGGTGGTACATCCTATGTAACTGGATAATGGCACATATTTGCCTTTGTCTGGTTGGTTCTAAGTTGGAAGCAGGACCAAAGGTTAGGAAAAATGTCATTAATTATTTAACTTTTATGCCTGGGGTTGATTGTTATCAGGGTTGTTGTTTGGTTTCTTAGACTTGTGCTACAGATAGTGGCCTGACGTTCTATAAATCTGGTTTATAGATAGCAGGTTGAGCTCCTGGGCTGGTTATGAGATAATGAGTTAGCTTCCTGGAATAGTTGCTGAAGATTGTGGTCAGAGTTCCTTTTCTATATATAGTCTGGCCATTTTCTATCTGTATATTCATTTTCTTATCACATAACAAAGGACATGAAAAGCAGATCTAAACCCGGGCGGAGACCAAAGCACAGAGCCTAAGTCCAGTCTAGAAAGCTTAATTTCAGCTGATCTGCAGATATGTGAACACAGGAATATTTTATTGATGTTTAAAGTCCTGAGTTTTGGGATGGTTTACTATGTAGTAATATTGTGACAAGAATGAACTGATTAAATGGTGCCAGTCCAAATGTAGCTATCTAGAGGTATCACCAAATACATAGGACCATCAAATATATAATCATTTGAGAGAAGAAAGGACATTCCAAAAGAATGTCAATTACATTGCATTTGACTGTCACAGTGTACTGGTTAATATAAAATCACAGGCTTTATAGATAGACTTGCTGGGCTTATTTATTATCCATTGAGTGTGTATTGTGTACATAGTTTTAGTCTAATTGCTAAAGAAATACTCATGATCAGAACAAATGAGGTCACTGTTTCCCTGTTTATGTTGTTACAGGGGATAGGAAATAGTGAACAAGTAAATTAAACCAAACAATGTAAATGCAAATGATGACTAAGTACAGAAACATACACGGAACAATTGCTTGGAGACTAATTTCTAATCCAAGCTCCATTATTTATTAGCAAGTCTTTTAATCTCCCTAAAACCTAGTTTTCTGCAAAATGTGGACAATGACTCATATAATCAGACAAATCAAGTAAAATATCTGTAAGTGACTGCCACACTGTAAGCCTTCACTTAATAAGATAATGATAATGGTGAAGAAAACTCCAATTATTAAAATCGTTGTTCTCTTAATTTGTTTTGTGCTCCAATAACAGAATACCAGAGACTGGGTAACTTATAATAAACAGAAATGTATTGACTCAGAGTTCTGGAGGCTGGAAAGTTTACAGTGAAAGTGCTAGCAGATTTGGTGCCTGGTGAGGTTATTCTCTTTTCCCAAGATGGCACTGTGCACATTTCCTCTTGCACAGCGTGGGGAGACTGGATGGTCACATGGCAGAAGGAAGAAGGGACAAGAGAGTCAATCCACTTCTGGAAGCCCTTTTAAAGCTGCATTAATACATTCGTGAAGGTGGACTCCTTATGACTTAAATACCTCCCATTAGTTCCCACTCTCTATACTGTTGCACTGAAAATTAGGTTTCAACCTGAGTTTTGGATCAGACGAACATTAAAACCATAGCCATGGTCAAATGCAAGCCATGGAATTGAATCAGTGCAGATCAGCTTTTATTTCTTCTTCTTCTTTAGTGAGCATCTGGTAGGACGAATAGAAGTTTGAACCTCTTACTGACTGCATAGAATCAGTTGGGATGCTACTGTAACAGTGCATGTGATAAAAAGTAGAGAATAATGTCAAAAGGAATTGAGAGGAATAGATAAATTGGAGCAACAGAAGTTAAATTGACAAAACTAAATATTATATTAGTTGCAGGTGAAGCAGATAGGGTAAAAATAAATAGTTAATGAAACTCTCAAAATCCTACTTATACAGTGTCTTGATATGTTGGTGATATACAGTGAGATCCAGAATACAAATGAGCATTTTGGGTAAAAAGTTAATGAGTTTTGAACATTCCATTTGTGGTTTCTATGTATATTCAGGCAGAAGAGTCCAATCAATTGAAGACTGATCTGGAATTGAGGAAAGATATTTTGTGTAGGGGCAATATTTCTGGAATCAATTGCATATAAAATTATAGTAAATGACATAGACAGAATAAACATTTGGGAAGCTCATTAAGTAAGACAAAATGACTTAGGAAATATGTGAATGTCATCAAGGAAGGATGATTTCGATGATGATGGGGTGGGAAAATGTCATGTGAAGGTAAAAAGCCAACCAGAGAAAAGCTGAGGCATGCCCGTTGAATCTGAGAATTAAAGAATCATTAATAACATTTGAAAAAACAATTATATAATTGTGTATACATATATAATTATATGATTGTATATAAGATGTAAGAAACAAGCTAAAATGGATTGAGATGTGATTCAGAAATTAATAGAGAAAACTAAAATTACTATTTAGGGGAGTTTGGCAATCCAAAGGTAAAAATAACAAACAAGACAAGGGCATTAAGAATTGAGAAATTTCTGCTTTTGTTAAGAGGGATCAGTACTCTTATTGGGTAATAAGGGGACATAAGCAACACAGTGATTAAAGCTGCATAAGTAATAATGCATAGTTTCCAAGGAAGTTGGGGAAAATGAGAAGGCTCTGAGCCAAGACACAAATCTCATAGTTCAACTTCTCGAGGGAAAGCATCATGTGTAAAAGATTAAGATAAGCCACTAGAATCTCTCTCTCATTTGCTGGGATACACGTCCTCTTTTCCTCAGAACAAACTGCAGTAGAGCTTCTCTGTTCTGACTTTGCAGAAGTTGACGAAAACAAAAAATGCGCTCCATGTCTCATTTCAGTATGACTAACAACTTCTTCTTTATTTAGGGTCCCCACATTTTCAAGCTCTCACTGACTCCCAAATTATTTAGAAAAGACCCACACTGCCACCTCTAAATGAATGACTAAAAGTTACTTTGTTTCCAATTCTTTCTTTTTACCTCTATCTTCCTCACTATGGAATGACTCATGTCATCTTATTCATATATGACTAAAAGTAGTATCTCTTCTTTTATTTTGAATCTTATGTGTGTATATTTACTTTCCTGATTCTGATAGCTCTTTGTACTTTTTGTTGTTGTTGTTAATATGCACTTAAATTGCCACTTATTTTTCCTAAAATTTTAATATAATTGTTAAGTTCAAACATTAACTAATGGTTATTATCAAGTATTCCTCAAGTTGTCATCATTTTTACAAAACTCTAAAATATTTCAATATAAGCAGGTTCTTAATCTCCCAATATATTTTGCTAACTTTTTGATAGCATTTTCATTTGTCAGCCCTCTCTGATCTGCTTTATTTACACTCTACTCTTCAGAAAATGCTAGCGTCAGCTGTCAGTATCATCCAGAGCATTGCTTTCACACAGCAGTCTCTGAGATGTACTGTAGAAGCATAAAAGGGTTATACAGTCTTTGTATTAGAGCAGTAACAGTCATTTTTAGATGAGGCCTTAACTGAAAAAAAAACACTCCTAAATTGGGGAGAAATAATTAGATTTATAAAATAACAACTTAAAAAAACCTCATTGATATAATAGCCCCTACTTTTAGTATTTATCCAGTTTTAACCCTCTATCCCATAAGCTATCACAAATCAAAGGTATGTTTGCTTTGAGGAGGTTTACTTGATATGTACCCTAAAATAGGGTTTTTGACAAAATGCTTGTCTACATTTTATATCATGTTATGGTTTACATAACAATATAGCTAAAAAGCCCAATTTAAGGAAAATCAGAAAAAAAGCAAACTAATGTGTTTCGTGGTCATAGCCTAGTACTGAAAAAAAAAAAAAAAAATCCATGAAGATATCAGTTATCTAAATAGGTACTGAAATGATGTTCATTTGATCTTGAACACTAACCTGGATTTTCTATGAATACAGCAGCCCCTCCTTATCTAGTTCCCCCTTCTGTGGTCAACCAGGGTCTAAACATATGAAATGGAAAATTCTAGAAATAAACTATATGTTTTATATTGCATGCTCTTCTGAGTAGAGTGGTGAAATCTCACACTGTTCCATTCAGTCACAACAGGGATGTGCATCTTCACTTTGTCCAGTGCATTGAGTCTGTCTGTGCTCTCCACCCATTCATCACTTAAGTGCCCATCATGGTGATCAGACTGACTGTCTTGGTGTCACAGTGCTGTGTTCAAGTAACTCTTGTGTCACTTATTTCAATTAACTTTACTATTTTGTTATTAGTAATTGTTAATTTCCTCCTGTCCCTAATTTATAAATTATATTTTATAATAGATATGTATGTATAGGCAGAAACAAAATGTATAGGGTTCAATACTATCTGTCATTGCAGACATTCAGTGGAGGTCTTGGAATGTATTTCTGCAGATAAAGGTGGTTTACTGTTTAGTGAACTGGCAACTTTTTTTTTCTAAATTAATTAAACAGAAAATAAGAAACCCAGGACTTAACCTATGTACTACATGTAGATTGAATAAAGATAAGACAAAAAAAATTTTTTCATCTTTGTGGGAAAAAAAAAGAACAGCTACTGAAGTTCAACATCTATTAATTCATTTATTCCAAATAACAATCATTAGAATAGTTTTATTGTTCACATTTCACAGCTGTGGAAATTAAGTCTCATTGAAATCCCCCTATTGTGTAATTACTTTTGTACCTAATACTAACCTAATACTTTCAAAATACATTACTTAAATTCTTTATTCAATTAATCACTTAAGGAATTGTAGTTCAAGGACATGGATGGAGCATGGCATTTTGTACCCTTTGAAGGGAGACACAAGGCCTCAAATTGTGTGAGCTCACCACATCAAGTGCTGAGTAGAAAAAAGAAAAATCCAAACTGACACTTTATTGTGATATTTTGAAAAATTAAAAAGAAAGAGAAAATGCAAAAGCCTCTAGAGAGAAAAATATGTGCATTTTACAAATAAAAAAATAAGGCTGACTTCATAACTCTGATAAGAAATGTTGGACACAGAAAGACATTGGGGCAAAACCTTTGAGAGTTAGGGATGAAAAGTATTTTGCATCAAAAACTATATACCCAAACTATTAGGTAAGTATGAAGCTCAATCCCTTCAGCAACAACAATAACAAATGGCATTTTAAAGTATACAACAGTTTTGAAAATTTACCAATCAATGTATCTTGTATGAAAAATAACTAGTAAAACAAAAATGAAAATCAAGTAAATGAATGATATAGGATGAAATGATATATATTTATATAGTTTCATATATAAAGATATAAGCAAAAAACCCAAAAATTAAATTGATGTAGCGTATAACTAGAAATTAGTTGATAAAATTAGAAAAGAGGTTACTGGACACCAATAGAAATGTCTTCAAAAAGAAAAAGTGAAATATATTCAGTACAAAAAGTGAGATAATTAAATAACTGTGGATGGATTGTAATCTGTAGTATAAGCATTTGTTTCTCTTCTTTCTATGGAAAAGAAAAAAAAAACAAAGTTAACTTAGATGAGAAGCAAAAGTTATAGTCGATATATGTAGCAAATTAAAAGTTTTAATATTTCATGATTTGAATAATTGATGGCTCCAAAAATTAAAATTTAATTTGACCTGGATGATAATACTTGTAGGATTGGAACAGGGGTTAGGACATTTTACCAATAGAGAAGGAAAAGTATCTAACTTAATTTTTAGAGTGTAAGATTATTACAAAATTGTAATGCAAGTATCATTTGTTTATGTTCCAACTTTTAAAATAAACCTATAGAGCATTTAACAAAGAATTTAATACTATTATAGAATGTAGTGTTATTACAACTTTCACGGAAACCACTTGGAATAAGAAGTAGGTAGATCAAATGAGTGAGAAGAGGATAAAGATACCAGGTGACAAACACTATATTCTAACACATGTGTCTTATTCTAACATACCTGAAAGACATAAAGTGGTTGGTGCAAACATTATTTAAATATTCCAATTAAAATATGTTTTTGCCACATGAGTGATAATGATATTTTGCTCTTTGCTGTGGGGGCCTTTCCTGGACCTTTCCTTTGTTGTGGAGCCTTTTCTTTTCTTATGTGTTTAATCGTATCCTTAGCCTCTACCCCCTGCATGCCAGTAGCTTCTCTTTCCCTACATCCCAATATCAAAAAATGTCTTCAAATATTGCCAAAAGTCCCCTTGGCAACAAAACTCAATTATTTGAGACCAATAATTTTAAGACATATTGCTTGTCTACAAGGTAGTTATAGTGACTATCAAAATTAGAAGCCAGGGGAAGAATAAAATGATGTAAATAAGCTATGTTCTCATTTTTCAAACTATGATATTAATATCTAATACTCTAATTTAATAAATTAAAAATAAAGATACAAGAAAACATTAAATTAAAAGTCAAAAAATCATATGTTAATGTTAATTTGGTAAATGTGTTATACATATGTATGTTTTGAAAAAAATGTTAGAAACTTTATGAATATAGCTTCAATGTCTCTAAATCTCTTCAAACAATTATATAAATTATATTATGTTCACTTTATGGAAACTTTTTGAATTTAATGCACGATATTGCATTTAAAGTCAAATATCTAAATTATGATTACAGAGCATTCCAAGTTTTTTAAAACGGTACAATATGAAGTGTGCCTAATATGAACATTCCTGTTGACTGTATATTTAAACCTCAACTTTATTACTTGAATTACAGCATTATTGAGAGAAAAGCATACTTTTATATATAATGCATCATTCCACAAATCCGTGTTAAATTAGATTCACTATGGTAGATACTAATGAACAAAGCCTAAAAAGTATCAAAACTGATTTATACATAAGAGCAGGTTCCTTTTTTTAATTCTAAAGATTTAAAAATATAATCTATTGGCTAGTAATACAATTTGTATCAACCTTTCGCTACATGCAAGGTGGAGGATAAAATTTATAGAAAATTCAAAAAACTAAAATATATTTTATTTATTTATTTTTAAAAATAAAAAGATTGACACATGATCTGTGTATTCAGTGAAGGAAAACAAACACTGAAAAATAAGTACATCACTTTGTTCAACTGAGAAATTACATTCTGTGTAAAAGAAAGTTTGAGGGTGAAGAAATACATTCTGAAAACATTTTCCAAAATATTTGTATCTTATAAATTATGAATTATACACGTTCTAAGTTACTCCCTAAATTTTCAGATATTTAGTCACTTATGACAAGTAATATTTAGTGTTTTTCAGAAAGTTTGATTTCTATTACAAAAACTACTTCAAAAATTTATTTTACTATATGCAGATTTCTCACATATTCAAAGATTCATTCTAATTGCAAATAGATATAAATGTTGGAAGAAATTTTACCAGTTTTATACTGTGGTCATTTTTTCTGTATAACCAAAGAGATATTAATAAGAATAAAAGTAAGAAATGTAAAGAAAAAACAGAAATGTAAAACTTGCTACCTAGTTCTGATGCTAAAATAGTTCACCAAATTTTTATATTAATATTCAACTTCCTTCAGTCCTAGTTAGAATATTGTGATATTTCAGTTAATGCTGTAAATCCTAATCTTATTGTTTTCATAATTGGCATTTATTTCTCAAGAAAACTTCAAATGTCATTCTTAGGAAAGTTTATTGTAAACAATATTTATAAATGGTGACATAGATGAGGAAATTGAACAAAAATTTCATCTGAATCTAATGAGCAATCATTACAACTAGATATTTTCTCAAGAATTTAAATTTATGCCAGGTGCGGTGGCTCAAGCCTGTAATCCCAGCACTTTGGGAGGCTGAGACGGGCGGATCACGAGGTCAGGCGATGGAGACCATCCTGGCTAACATGGTGAAACCCCGTCTCTACTAAAAAATACAAAAAACTAGCCGGGCGAGGTGGCGGGCGCCTGCAGTCCCAGCTACTCAGGAGGCTGAGGCAGGAGAATGGTGTAAACCCGGGAGGCGGAGCTTGCAGTGAGCTGAGATCAGGCCACTGCACTCCAGCCTGCGCGACAGAGCGAGACTCCATCTCAAAAAAAAAAAAAAAAAAGAATTTAAATTTATTTATTACTGCAAAATTATCCCTTATTTATGTCTCACAAATTTCTTCTTCACACTCACTGTTTTTATTTAAGCAACTTGACATTTTTCCATTCTAATGGAAAAAATTTCCCATCGAATTGAACTGTGAAAACATATATATTCAAATACGATGTTCTTGGTAGCTGGTTTAATATCTGAAGACAGGGTGCTTACAAGTTACAACAAATCAGTTGTATATCCTGGTGAAAATGTATCATTATTTGGATTTTAGTAACAAGAAAACATCAATGTTTCAGAAGAGATGTTCATTAGGACAGTATATGTAAGTGTATTAATATTTTTGTATAAAAAGTTTGTAACTTTAAATGTATGCATTCACTCACTGCAATGTACTCCACTGAAGCTAAATTGGAATATTTACTTAAAGATGAAAGCACAAGAAGC
Organism: Piliocolobus tephrosceles; assembly: GCF_002776525.5. Classification (NCBI taxonomy): domain Eukaryota; kingdom Metazoa; phylum Chordata; class Mammalia; order Primates; family Cercopithecidae; genus Piliocolobus; species Piliocolobus tephrosceles. The sequence continues at coordinate 66,154,662 of NC_045439.1, read as the reverse complement.
AATGTGTAGTCAGCATTTCACTTGTACTGTATTCTGTTTAAAGCACGATACCATTACTGATATGTCTTCAATATTTATGTTATTTTTATTATTAGAGAAAATGTGGCAAACTAAGCATAGGTTAAAAAACAATAACAAGAAAACTTTCCCCAAACTGACCAAATAGACTAAAAGGTAAAAATCAAGGAGAACACAATAAAGATTTTATAAATAGGTAAAAATATGTACTTTCCCCAAATTAACAGTCTACATGATTCTATTTTCAATAAACGTTACAGCATTTAGAAACAGTAAGTAAAGCTCTTGCTTGAAATATTGTTTAGATAATGAGATGCACTGTATTTTGGAAAATATTTTTATGAAAAACCATTATCCTTAATACAGAACACAGTAAATATGGTTGAGAAGAAAATGACTAACGGAGATTAAAAAAAAAAAAAAATCACATCAAGACCAGTGGCAGTAGTCATGCCTGTAATCCCAGCACTTGGGGAGGCTGAGAAGGGAGGATCACTGGAAACCAGGAGTTTGAGGTCAGCCTGGGCAGTGTAGTGAGACGCTATCTCTACAAAAAGTACAAAAAAAAAAAAAAAATTAGGCAGGCATGGTGGTGCATGCCTGAAGTCCTAGCTACTTGGGAAGCTAAGGTGGAAGGAGTAACTGAGCCTGAGCAATTGTGGCTACAGTGAACTAAGATTGCACCACTACACTCCAGCCTGGGTAACAGAGCGAGATCCTTTCTCAACAAACAACAATAACAACAAACACAAACAAACAGAAATCACAGCAAATAAATATACAAACAATAACAAGAAAACTTTCCCCAAACTGACCAAATAGATTAAAAATGTAAAAACCAAGGAGAACACAAAATTGATTTCACAAATAGGTAAAAATATTAAACTAAACCCTGCGAAAATACTTCATATGGTGAGAAGACAAACATGATTCAATAAAATTTTTGTCAACTCCTCTGGAGAACTAAAAAGTTAGACCTGAAAAGTCTTCAGAAATTTGCTGTCAAAATGTCTTACTTGAATAAAAATACCTATAAATTACCCCAAAATAAAAATAAAATAAAAAGAAAGGAATAAATATTTCCATTGAAAAAGCAAACTGAATATTAAGGAAATAAAGAAAGAATAACTAAAGCTTTTTACATTATGGAAAATCAGGTATAAATTTTAAAATTATAATCAACATTTTGACAGAAAAACGGCAAATCTTACCAAGAAGGAAAATCAGATTCACATTAGTGTCTCTCTGTAATAGTAACCAATGCCAGAAATTTCTGTAACCATGTTTATACAGTTCTGAAATACATATATTTCTTTCAGAACTCTGTGTGTGTATATATATGTATATACATATATATACAATCCTGTATGTGTGTATATATATACTCAATAACATTTTTTATTGTGTGTGTATATGTATACACACATACACACACAGTTCTGAAAGATTTTGTATATACATATATGTACACACACATACAGTTCTGAAAGACTACATATATGTATGTATTTGTGTATATGTGTATATATATATGTGTACATGTGTGTGTATTTATGTATATACTCCTCTTAAGAATGACATAACCATTTAGCAATTAAGTTGAGCCAGATAATGAAAGAGTAATAGAAAATTTAAAGAAAGAATCTAGGAGAGAAAATGACTGATTGTGAGCAGGAATTTATATGATCTCCATGTATATATAAATTTAATATTTTTGTCACTTATGGTTATATAAGTATGACATGCTACAAACAATGTTAGTACAAAATAACGACTTAACTAACAAACTAAGATGTGGGTGGGGAGATAAAGGAAACGTGAGAGTCCCCATGCTCTACAGGTGCACATCAGGCTATCAATAGATATCCTAAAAATGGAAGCGTGTGTCAACAAAAATAGACTACACTGTCTTACTGTTACTGTTTTTCTCTATTTTTTCTAACACTATAGTGAGTTTTTAGAGATATTTCTTATGATAAAGAAATACTTGTTTGAAGGTAAGAAATTCTTTTGACACTACTTCTGCTAAAAAATAAAACAAGTCATTTAGATCCTGGCAAGAACAAACATTTCTCCTGAACTTTGGCCAAGAATCCACTAAAACTTTTTGTAAGTAATGAGTGGAGTTTAATGTCCCAGTCTGCTAAATGAAAGTGTATAAGTGTGTGTTTGTGTGTTTTCATGTGTGTATCACCAAACAGCAATCATGCTTAATGGGGAAAATCTAGTTGTGTCCTGATTAAAGTGAGGAGTGTAAACTTAATTATCAATAGAATTTTTAAAACTTTTTTCTGGAAATTCTGGATGCTGTCATTGGACAAGAAAAGTGAAAATAAACTATAGATTTTGAAATAAGTAGCAAAAATATCAGTATTTTTGAATGATTTGTCTGTATAAAAGTTCTAATACAATTAATTATGGAAAAAGAGTAAATCAATTAAAATATTCATAGTCTGATTAATGACAAAATACCTCTATCAAAATCAGTTATTTTCTTATATTTTTTAATGTTAGTGGATGATTTCACATGGGTCTTTTGAATTTCTGCACATCTTGCATCCAGGACACTGGCTATGTTTTTTTTTTTTTTTTTTTTTTTTTTTTTTCTGATTCTGTTACATAGCAAACAGCTTTGGAAGATTGACATAATGTTTCCCTCCGGAGGACAGATCATATTTGTTCGCCACCCAGTATAATACAGAAAATGTCTTCGTCCAGTCAATTATAAAAAGTTCAGGGTTAATTAAGTATGGAGTTTTTCAGCTGTAAAGCAAACCCACTGCATGCACAACTGCCTGGGCATCTTCACTTCAACTGCTTGGGACCTTTATCAAGGAGATCTGGCAAGCAATTGAGCTCCTTTTGCTCTGTCCCAGGATTCTTGCAAGTTCCACCAACATTTATGAAATTGTGGCAAGTTAACGTGTTGCTTAGCAAGTAATGTTAAGTTCCCCAAATTTGTACACTCTTTGACATAAAATAACTACTTAAAAGTCACAGTAAATGTAATACATTTTTGAATGAAGATAAACATTATATACAGAAATGTTAATATGTTATACAGGAAGAATTTAGAGATTATAAGAAAACTAAATTCTTCAGTAAATTACTTTAGGACAACTGGCTGCAGTGCGTTTCTGGGGAATAGGAAACAAACTCATTTACCAAAATAAATTTAATAAATATAAGTGATCCATATAATTATAGAAAACTATAAACTGAATAAAAAACAAACACAAAAAAGACAAAACAAAAAAGCCCAAGTATAAATAAGTTTGTAATACAAATAATAACTTGAGAAAAGAAAAACAATAAATATATCAATAAAGGTAATTTGTCAGGTTTTAAAAACTCGTGGGCCAAGAATATTATAAACATTATAGAAATCAATACATATAAATAGTCAATTAATACACATACAGAAGAATGGGTACACAAATACATATCAAAGAAAATTACCTAAAGGACTATATTCATAGTCATGTAATGTTTAAGGAAACAACCAAGAAATATCAAGTCACTCAGAGACTAGCAACAGTAGGAGACTGTCACCAATCCTGGGCCTAAACCAGTAAAGGAATGAAATGATGCTATTAGAGCCATGTAAGGATTTGATCCATAGAGTGTCAGTAGCAGGTCAAAATCTGTAGCAAAAGTTCTAAGAGCCAGCTTGTTGGGGCCAGGAGAAGAATAGAGAAGGAGAGTGAAAGGATTTAATAATTCTATTCAAAGGCATTCATGCAAAACAAAACAAGATGTCACTTGCTATCCACCAGTAATTCTAAATTTCCAAATCTACAAGGAATTAGATACATACATCTATGGAATCAAAAGGCATTCTGACCATTTGAATACAAATATATAGTATATTTTTAATTTATTTAGCTGGATACAGTCATTGTATGAATATAAATTATACACAATTTATATTTATATCCAAAATGGTGATTTCTGGCAATTTAACATATATGTGTATAATGCTAAGTGCGTATGTAATTAGATTCAGTGTAATTTTGTCGTAAGTTTTTTCTTTTTTTTCACCAGTAAGCTCTTTTACTTTTTTTTTGTACAGATGTAATCTCATTATATTGCCCAGGCTGGTCTTGAACTCCTGGGTTCAAGTGATTCTCCTATCTCAGCCTCCCAAAATTTGGGGATTACAGGCATTAGCCACTGCACCTGGCTTGTTTTACTTTTCAAATACAAAGCATGTAAACATATAAAGCCATTTGCTTCTATAGAAAAAGTTAAATAAAGCAATCTTCTAAAATGCTTTAAATCTAGATTAAATAATAGAACATCTAACATTAACACTTATTATAACACTAAAACACTCTCCGAACCACATTTATTTTATAGTTTCTTTTAATCATCTATTTTCATATATATGGAATTTAATTTTAATATATGCCTATAAAATTTAAAGTGCTTTAGTTTTACTTCCAGAAATTTTTCCTCCTCTCTGCCAGTCTCCTGCCATGCTGAGCATGGCACTTATTGTTATAGCACATTTACCATTTACTATATTTACTATGGTAAACTTTTCTTAAGTGCAAAATTTTCTTTCAATTTCTCTGTTATAAATTTTTGTTTAACTTTATGTTTAACATATTTTATTTTTTTCTATTGCCAGCCAAAGTAATCTGTGGATAAGGGATGAGATGCCAAATAGGATATTTTAGACACAACTTTCTCCTTAAAAGCAAGAAGTCTAGTTACTTGTGAAAGTACTCAACTTTCTACTTTAAGGTTTTTCTCTATCAATATTAATAAGTCAGAAGAATAATTTCTACTTAGAAATTTCAAGTGTGATATGAGACATAATATCTCTACAGTGCAGAGTGAAGGAGGGCTCCAGGCAACTTAGCTAATCTTGAGCATGTCATAATTCATTTTGTAAGGAAGGTAGAAGAGTTTTGAAATATGTAATCCTTGTTTCTAAAAATATATCATTTATTATTTAATCTGTCTTGTGTGTTTTGCATTTTACTTTTTGGCTTATATTCAGGAGGTTCTCTTATATATTCTAACACTTCAAGTGTATGAAATGCCCTAATTTAGGTGTAGTCCACTGGCTAGTACTATCCAAGTGCTGGTGCTGCATTTTTTTCTTTCCACAAAACCTCTGCCTCTCTGAGTTTCAAGGATCCTCAGTCATCATACATTAGGGTTTACTAAGATTCCTGTTGGTATTTGGTTCTGTGAATTAGAATCCTAAAAATCTCAAGGCCCAGTGGAATTTCTTGGCTTCTTGCCTCTTGAGCAAAAAAAAAAAAAAAAAAAAAAAAAAAAAAAAAAAAAAAGAAAGAAGGAATGGCCTCGAAATCCAAGAATCGTGTTATTCGGCCTTCTCTATATTTTCACTCAACTCCCACTGGCCTCCTAGCCTCCTAGTTCTGGCCATGCTAGGGGCTCACCAGCCCTCTTTGCATATTCCTCCTTTATCCAGTACTTATGATGCAAGGTCATGATAGCATCTCTCTTTCAGCTAATCTACATTTAAATCACATACCCAGTTGTTTCTTCCCTTCATATGCTTGTAAGCGCTATTGTGGTAGTACAAAATCTATGTCTTGCTTCCCACAGGCCTTCATTTTTTATGTTCTAAACATTATTTTTTAATAAAAATCAATTAGATAACTAACAAACAAATATACCTTTTCAGGTATATTTCTTTCTTCTTAGGTACTTCATGTCAATTGCCAATTCTGCTTGTTCTCTTGGTTTTTGCTTGTTTGTAAGCATTAAGGAGTTTGTTGCTTATCTGTTATTTTACAAAAACAAGGATATTCAAAATCACATTGAAGATCTCTGTCAGTGCTATAATTTAAATAGGACTTATTTTGCTTTGATGATTTACCAAATGACAACCATGCTATTTGGTAGTATAAGATGATTTTTTTTGGTCAACTTTTCCCTTTTTACTCTGGTTAACCTCAAGTTTTAAATTTAAAACTTTGATCCTTAAGTTTCAGCCAATGGACACATCTAACTGTGTAAACATGGATTTTAGAGTGCTGAAAATCCAATACATACTGTCTCTGGTAGCTGGAATTGGCTTAATGCACATACGATCTGACTCTGCAGTGAGCAGTTCTTAAAGATGAGTTCAACTAGCTTTGCAGATACATTTCTTGGATAAGAATTTAAGTAAGAATCTAGGAGTCATGCTTCAAAACCTTTCCAATTCACTGTCTTCAGGGAAGAAAGGGCTGCTTTTACAATGGTGACACATGTTTTAAATCTACAATTTTGGTCTTTGTTTATCAGTCAATGGATTTTTTTTTTTTTCTAATATTTGTTCTGCTAGATTTCTTTTCACCTTCTTTAATAGGGGCATTTGAGTCTTCTGACAGATTTAGTTTCCAGAAAATAATAGAGAGAATAATTGTTGTGACATGAGAGAATTTAAAACTAATATTTTAGGTTGAGCAAAAGAGTAAAATACATAAAGCTGAGCAAATCTTTTGGGTGCAGAATGCACATGAAGTTTTATTAAAGCAATAGTGAGTAATTATTATGGTTCAAAATTATATTTGAGTTCCCATGAGTGCTTATTCAATATTGTCTTGTTGAAAGGTCTCCATAATTGTTAATCCTGAGCATTACCTAGTTATTTAAACTGATGTCTCCTGAAAAGAGGTGCATGCCTCATAAATGAAGGCTGATTTAAAACATTCTTCAGTGGACAGAATTGTACTTAATTTACAAATTCAATTTCCATATAAGAGCAGCTCTTTATGAGCTACCTGAACTTTGCAATATCATGCATCACAGCTCATGAACTTGTAACATTGTAGAAGTAGTCAATCTACCATGAAAAAATACCTAATTGAGATTCTAATTAATTTCACTAATTTAAATTAATAGTTCAGAAAAATGTTCCATGGTTATCATGTGAGTTTTCCTGTACACTGACATATGGTTGCCCATCCCAGAGTTACTCTTATCTGTTTGAAAGGGTCGCTCACTCCATAACCTTACATATATATATATATTTGTATATCATCATATATATCATTATATGATAATGATAATAACTTAGAGAAGTTGAATGTATATCATTTGTTGTATTTCCCCTATGACTTTTATTTTGAAGGCAGATGTGGAGGTAGACAACCAAGAATTTAGATCCCCTTTTCATGATTGGGTAACCACAAGTAGGATAAAAATACTATTCCTTATTTGGATTAAAGGCTAACAAAATTTTGAATTTACTTCCTAGTTTTAGAATCATGTGCCAACTAACCATCTTTTTATTTTGTCCTATTCTCATTGTGGTCATATTAGATTGTAAGTCATAAAATTCCATAACAATTAAAAACGGATCACGAGGTCAGGAGATCGAGACCATCCCGGCTGACACAGTGAAACCCCGTCTCTACTAAAAAAAATACAAAAAAACTAGCCGGGTGAGGTGGCGGGCGCCTGCAGTCCCAGCTACTGGGGAGGCTGAGGCAGGAGAATGGCGTAAACCTGGGAGGCGGAGCTTGCAGTGATCCGGCCACTGCACTCCAGCCTAGGCGACAGAGCGAGACTCTGTCTCAAAAAAAAAAAAAAAAAAAAAAAAAAAAGAATTTTACTTTTAAAATTCACTAAAGTTTCTGTGAGAACTAGTCTCATGCATTGGAATAAAATGTATTGAGTTTCAGGGAGCATTTCTGACATGCCTGGAGTTTAGTTTGTGTTTATTACCTTGCTCTTTGTCATTTTCCTTTTTATTGACTCTAAGCAAATAAAAAGAATAACCACATCCCATATCACACCACCAAGAAGATAGCACTGTATATATTTGAGTATATAACATTAAAATGTTTTGTCCATTTGATATTCAAACATTTGTTAAATAAATTAATACTGACCAAAGTACATGTACCAATCTCTGTCACAAACTCTTTCTGACAAACTGAGTGACACTTCTGAAGATTATTTCCTCTCTTTTCCCTTGAAATTCTTCAAACTTTTAGTTGTTATTATTATTGTTGTTGTTTTTCATTAGGACAATTCTTACTATGGGGTAAATAGAGCAAGCTCTAAAAATACTCCTCTCTCTTGACTTAAGTGAAGAGAGAGAATGTAGTTCATAGCGCAGTTCTTTCCAAAATAATTCTTAAAATATTTCCATACCTTATATTTTATTCCCTTGTTTGGCTGTAAAGGTTTAGGAGGTTTCATTAACTCTCAGATACCTACTCGGACCCTTCTATATGGTGAACTACCCCTCCATTATCTATGACATTCTAAAAGCCTCAGTTGAAATATTTAATTTAGCATCAATCTTGTTACAGAGGAAGTGGGAAAGTCAGTCTTTCAAACTAAACGTTTTATTTTGAGATAATGGAAGATTCACATGTGAGCATAATAAATATGTAACACAGAAATTCTATGCACCCTTTATCCACTTTACTCTAAAATAAACATTTTGTAAAACTATAGTAAAATATCATAATCAGGATATTGAAATTGATGCAGTGACTATACAGAATTATAACATCCCCACCAGGATCCTTCCTATACCATTTATAACCACACAAAAGTCTCTCCCTTTCTCTTAGTCTTTATTCTTCTGAGAATATCTTTATTTTGTCATTCAGTTCTGAAGGGTAATTTTGCTAAATATGGAATTCATGATTAATTTTTTTTTTTTAGTATTTGAAAAATAATGGATCACTTCGTCTGGTCTTCATTGTATCACATGAGAAATCAACTGTCGTTTTAATTTCTGTCTTCCTACAAGTATGTGTTTTTTATCTGTGATTTCTTTCAGCAGATTTTTTTTTCTTTAGTATTCAGAAGTTCAACATAATATGTCTCAGCATGAATTATTTTGAATTTATGTATTTAGTGTTTATCCAGCTTCTTGAACCTGTACCTTATGTCTTTAAACAAATTTGAAAATTTTTTAGTTATTTTTTTTTTGGATACTTTTTTTAATCGCATTCTTTCTTTTCCTTCTAAGACTTCAATTATATAAGTGTTAGCTCTTTAGTTATTGTCCTACAGGTCCCTAAGACTCTGATTTTTTCAGTTTACTTTCTCTCTGCTTTTCAGATTGTTTAAATTCTATTGTTCTGTCCTCAAGAACAAAAATTCCATTCTCTGTCATCTCTACTATTGAGCACATCTACTGAATTTTTCATTTCCGATATTGCACTTTTCGGCTCTATGGTTTCCAGAATCTATTTCACAATGGCAGTTTGAAAGTCCTTGTAAGATAATTCCCAAATCTGCTTCATCTTGGTGTTGGCATCTATTGATTGTCTTTTCTTATTTATGTTATGATTTATCTGGTTCTTAGTATGATGAGTGTTTTTTCATTATAGTCTCGATGTTTAGGCTATTATTTTATGATACTCTGAATCTTAATCTTTCTTTGTTTTTATTAGCCCATCGTCTTGTTGAGTTGTAGTGTGAAGGCAGTTTGAGTATGTATGTATATTTAGTGTACCATTGGGTCTCAACAAGGTGGAATAAACTTTACACTGTCTGTATTGCAGACAGGCAGAGTGGAAGTTCAGCCCTGCTGATAGCTTCTCAGCAAAAGTATGGCACCAACTTGTCTCTGAAAGGAATTATATGATGCGTTTTTCTTCGGACTCAAGTGCTACTAAGGTTGGTAAAAGTGGAGGGCTGACTTAGATCACTCTGTTGTTGCATAAATGAGGGCAGAAGGTCAGTTCCCTGCTGGGGCCTAGTGACACAGAGGAAGCAGAATACCAACTACCTCATCTCCAACCACCTATTTCTTTCTTCTTAATGTATGGAGGCAGGAAGTTCACCTCTTCATTAGGCTCCACTGACATCAGAGGTGAAGGAAAACAGTGTCTATTACCCCAGCTTGTATCACACATTGACTATTTTGTTGATGCCACATGGAGGTAGACACTGAGATCACCACTTAACCCCACTGATAACCACTTAGGAATGTGAAGCACAGTGGGCCTGGCCTCCCTTCACAGGGGGTAGATATTGTGTTTGTCACTCACCTTGTGTGAAAGCACTTCTTTCTCTGAATCTGTGACATACCCATTTTAAATATACTTGGGTTCATGTTGAAATTAGACACAGTATTGTGGCGTAGATTCTGTGCTAAGACAAACCAAAGGAAGGTTTTAGCATGTATTAACAAGGATATAAAAATTGGCTGGGCACCGTGGCTCACTCCTGTAATCCCAGCATTTTGGGAGGCCAAAGGGGGTGGATCACATGAGGTCAGGAGTTCTAGACCAGCCTGGTCAACATGATGAAATCCCATCTCTACTAAAAATACAAAAATTAGCCAGGTGTGGTAGCTACATGTGCAGGATGTGCAGGTTTGTTACATAGGTAAATGTGTGCTATGGTAGTTTGCTGCATTTAACCCATCATCTAGGTATTAAGCTCAGCATGCATTAGCTCTTTTCCCTGTCCCTGCCCTCAGGCCTCTCCTGACAGTCCCTAGTGTGTATTGTTCCCCTCCCTGTGTCCATGTGTTCTGATTGTTCAGCTCCACTTGTAAGTGAGAACATGTGATGTTTGGTTTTCTGTTCCTGTGTTAGTTTGCTGAGGATAAAGCTTCCAGCTTCATCATGTCCTTTGTGAGGACATGGTCTCACTCCTTTTTATGGCTACATAGTATTCCATGGTGTATATGTACCATATTTTCTTTATCCAGTCTATCACTGATGGGCATTTGGGTTGATTCCATGTCTTTGCTATTGTGAATAGTGCTGCAATGAACATACATGTGCATGTATCTTTATAATAGAATGATTTATATTCCTTTGGGTATATACTCAGTCATGGGATTGCTGGATCAAATGGTATTTCTGGTTCTAAGTCTTTCAGGAATTGCTACACTGTCTTCCATAATCATTAAACTGATTTACATTCCCACCAAGAGTATAAAAGCATTGTTATTTATTTGCAACCCTGCCAGCATCTGTTGTTTCTTGACTTTTTAGTAATCACCATTTTGGTTGCTGTAAGATGGTACCTCATTGTAGTTTTGATTTGCATTTCTCTAATGGTCAGTGAAGTTGAGCTTTTTTTCATATGTTTTTGGCTGCATGTATGTCTTTTTTGAGAAATATCTGTTCATATTCTTGGCCCAATTTTTAATGAGGTTTTTTTTTTTTCTTTCTTGTAAATTTCCTTGAGTTTCTTGTAGATTCTCGATATTGGACCTTTGTCAGATGGATAGATTGCAAAAATTTTCTCTCAGTCTGTAGGTTGTCTTTTTATGCTGAGGATAGTTTTGTTTTTTGTGAAGAAGCTCTTTAGTTTAATCAGATCTCACTTGTGAATTTTTGCTTTTGTTGCAATTGCTTTTGGCAATGTCATCATAAAATCTTTGCTCTTGCCTATCTCCTGAATGATATTGCCTAGATTTTCTTCTAGGGTTTTTATAGTTTGGGGTTTTACATTTAAGTCATTAATTCATCTTGAGTTAATTTGTGATTAAGATGTAAGGAAGGGGTTCAGTTTCAGTTTTCTGCATGTGGTTAGCCATTTCTCTCAGCACCATTTATTAAATAGGCAGGCCTTTCCCCATTGCTTGTTTTTGTCAGGTTTGTCAAAGATCAGATGGTTGTAGACATGCGGTTTTATTTCTGAGCTCTGTATTCTGTTTCATTTTTCTATATGTCTGCTTTTGTACCAGTACCATGCTGTTTTGGTTATTGTAGCCTTGTAGTATAGTATGAAGTCAATAGCATAATGCCTTCAGATTTGTTCTTTTTCTTAGGATTGTCTTGGCTATGAGAGCTCTTTTTGGTTTCACATGAATTTTAAAATAGTTTTTTTTTTTTTAATTTTTTGAAGAATGTGCATGGTAGTTTAATGGAAATAGCATTTAATCCATAAGTTGCTTTGGGTTGTAAGGCTATTTTTCCAATATTGATTATTCCTATCCATGAGCATGGAATGTTTTTCCATCTGCTTGTGTCCTCTATGATTTCCTTGAGCAGTGCCGATGACAGTATCGTATATCTAGAAAACACCATCAACACAGCCCAAAAGCTTCTTAAGCTGATAAGCTGCTTCAGTAAAGTCTCAGGATACAAAATCAATGTGCAAAAATCATAAGCATTTCTACACATCAACACAGACAAGCAGAGAGCCAAATCATGAATTAACTCCCATTCACGATTGCCACAAAGATTATAAAATATCTAGGGATAAATCTAACAAGGGTAGTGAAGTTCCTTTTCAAGGAGATTTATTGATAATTTCTAATTATAATTATTCCAAGCCATCAGAAAAAGTCTTTACATTAAAAAGAGACATTAGGCATCACCTAGTCTCCTGTACTACCAGAAGCTAAAAGAGGTTTAATAACTCACCCAAGGTCTTATAAGGATGTGCAGAATAAAAACCCACGATGGCAGAAGTCCAGTCCCTTTTACTTGTGCATACTCCTAGTTTGAATCCTCTTACATTTTGCAAATTGTAAGCATAGTTTGCCATATTGATAAATCATAATGTCTATAATAAATTAAACCAGCCTAATTTCAAGTGAATATATTGTCAAATACTAGATACATTAATTAACACACTTTTAAAATTTCAACTGATTGAATAACAAGTACTCTCTTAGGTAATAGAATTATAAAGATAGATACGGTTTAGTCTTTTCTCTAATTGAGCTCATAAAGCAACTTAGAAACCTAAAATATTATTTTTATATATGTTATTTATTTTATTTTTGAAATACTTTGATGAAACACTGAATAGATTTCTACCATTTTGCACAAGGCTCTTTCAGATATAGTTTATCATGTACCTTTAAATTATTTCCTAAGACGTTTCCTAGGGATTGAGAAGAGAGGGTCTCCTTGACTAGAGAGAGAGAAGCTGAAAAGGAGCAACGATGGAAGCCCCCCGCCAAAATTCAGCACACTGCCTTTTTATGATATGGCCCATATGTTTAGAATTATTTTTAAATAACTACAAATTAATAACTTGATAATTGTCAATTATATTTCATGACAAATGAAATTTCTACGATATTTACATTTTGATTTTATTAGAACACAGTCACACTCATGTATTCGCTTATTGTCTATGACTGGTTTCACTCTGCAATGGCAGACTTGAGTAGCTACAACAGAGACTATATGACCTGCAAAGCATAAAATATTTACTATCTGACCCTTTCTAGAAGACCTTTGCTGAACCCAAACTGAATAATCTTTATAAAATATCAACTGGTGTTCTAAGATTTTTATATAATAGTTTAAAGGCTATGTTCTTTGGCTAGTTGTTTTTTTAAATTCATTTTATTTATTGTAAAACCATATTATTATAGTATGATTGGCACACAGAAAGTAATACATACTTAATGTATAAAACTTGATGAATTTGGAGACAAATTTATTCTCATGAAAATATCACCACAATCTATGCCATACACCTATCCATCACCTCCAACAGTTTCCTCCCACCTTATTATTATTTATATTATTGTGTGGGTGGTAAGAACACCTAAGATCTACCTTTTGAAGAAATACATAAGCACATATACAGGATTGTTCACTATGGACACTATGCTGCAAAGTAGTTACCTAGGACTTACTCGTTGTTATGTAACTGAAACTTTGTACCCTTTGATTAAGGCTTCCCCTTTCCCCCCTTCCTCTAGCCTCTGGCAATCCCATTTCACCTTCTGCTTCTATGAGTCTGACTAGTTTAGGTTCATCACATAAGTGGTATTATATAGTATTTTTCTATGTCTGACTTGCAGCTAATTATTTTTAAGAAATCCTGGAAAGTACCATGGTATACCATTTAATCTTCACAAGATCCCTATGATATCAAAATAATTTCCACTTTATCTATAAGGAAACATATGTTGAGTGACACACCAAATGTCTGTGACTAGTCGGTGGCAGGACAGAAACAGAAACTAGTTTGCTGTTGCTGGTCCGAACCATCCCACATATGTGAAAAAAATATATAAATCATATTATGGAGATTTTTATTTATTTTTACAACCATTTATTTCTGAATGTCCCTGAATAATTGGCATTCCCATATATTCATATCTCAGAGTCAGTGGATTTAATCAGACATTTTTTCATCTAACAACTGAAACAAACCACAAGAAAAGAGGTAAGACGAATGAGAGGAAATACAAATTTGAAAATCTCAACAATGTATACAGCATTTTCTGCCCAAGGAAAGCTAACTATCATTGCTTTCTAATGATTCAAAAAGAGAAGTTAAAGGCCAGTCTCTTTACATGGTAAGTTATACCCTTCAGTTTTTTGGTTTTTGTTTTTTTAGATAGATGAGACTGTTATTTCTGTTAACACTTCATAGAGTTTCTCTACCAGATGCCATTATAAAACAATAGGTTTAGAAAAATAGTAATTCACTATGCTAAAACTCAGCTAGCATTATAATTCAATTTAGCACTTAATATAACGACATTAATCTGAAACAATAAAATATACATCTATTAATATAGTGTCTTTAGACTTGAACACGTAAATTATATTTTCATTCTAATGATCAAATGCATAACAATAATTTTTAAAAGTGCTCTTAGAAGTCAAGCATCTGGGTTACATGTTGAGCAAATTTGTATAAATCCCAAGTTATAAAATAGTAATTTATTATCTTGATGAAAATTGTCCTAATGAAAAAAACACTACCACATTTAAAGTAGTATATAATTAGTATGTCATTCTTATATTTTATCTGATTTTTCCATTTTGACTTTTTCTGGTGTTTTAAAGGCACACAAAAGTGAAGAAATCTTTTATGTTTAAGTATTTTATAAACTTAGAATACTCATTAAGCTGTTCAGTTTTGATAACTTTGGTTGCTGTAAAAATATGGCTCTTGATGTGGTTCCTACAGAAATATTTGCTTACAGGCTTTTAGAAGGTTAAAGTATATTAGACAATTTAGTTCAGCTTACATGTAATATGGAAGGCTCATAATGAAAAAATATACATTTAATTTAAATGCATTTAAACATACTGAAATAGAGGTGAATCTGTCAAGTTGTTCTCATTTATTTGTTGGATGTAAACTTATGCTTTTGAAAAATTACACTTCAAGAAATGCTAACAGAAACATGTATTTCCATGGAATAAGAACTGTAATCACCAAAAGATAGAGAAATAGGAAAATATAGCATTGTAATATCACCATATGTTTTACAAGGAATTCACTTGTAGAAAAAAATGCTTGCTTCAGTGTAAAACTGTAAGTTGTCTATAGTGTGTCTAACTCCTTGTTATATAACTAATTTTATTGGAGCTATTTTAGAATTCCATAAATTATGGATATCTGACAGTGATGCAAAACATTTGTTACTTATAAACAAATTATTTTCTTTTTTCTTTCTTTCTTTCTCTCCTCCTCCTCCTCCTCCTCCTCCTCCTCCTTCTTCTTCTTCTTCTTCTTTTCTTCTTCTTCTTCTTCGAGACAGAGTCTCACTCTGTCACTCAAGCGGGTGATCTTGGCTCACTGCAAGCTCCGCCTCCCAGATTCACACCATTCTCCTCCCTCAGCCTCCTGACCAGCTGGGACTACAGGCGCCCACCACCACATCCAGCTAACTTTTTGTGTTTTTAGTAGAGACAGGGTTTCACCGTTATTTTCTATGTAAATTCTGCTTTGTCTGGTAGAGACTCAAATGACTGGTTTCCCCCACTGTGAAAGAATCTGTCTTTATTTTTACATTTATTTTAATATTCTGGTTACAAAAGTGTGTCTTTTTAAATTCTAATTTGAATCTGTTAAAATATTTGCGTGGTTCCCTCATTTTGGTTAAAGAAAATCTATAACATATATTCATTTGTATATCCTTATGAGAATCATGATTTTGCATTTTTATTAACATTATCTTTGAGTAGTTTTGGAGGCTTCCCGCTGCAATACTCAATGGATTCACCTAACAGAACCAGGTCAAATATATTATTAAAAATGTGCACCTTATAAATAGTTTAAGTCCAGATGATTCTTTCCTTGGGTCCCAGAGGAGAAACCAAAGAATCAAGAGAAGTTTGCTGACTGTTTTCCTAATTCTGTTTTTTCCCTACTAATTTTGCATTTTTGCTTTTAGAACTGTTTTGTTTATAGCCAAGTACTGCAGACAGAAGTAACTGGTAATTTCATTTTACATGTTACTATTTGATGATCTCTGAAAACTGATTAATAGCTTATAGGTATGTATTCTCTGTTGTATGAGAGAAAAGAGATAATCTGGTTTGTAAGTGTTTCCCTGTTTGTTTCTCTGTCCATTTTGGGCTCTAATCAGTTAAGAAGCTTGTGCTCACCAAACAACTGTTTTTGATATCTGGGCCAGTAGGTTTGTTCATTTGTTTGTTTACATGTTTAGTCTTGATCCAAGGCTGAAATTTTAGTATTGAAGCTATAAGCCCTCTCTGTATGTATGTGTTTCTCTATCTGCAATTTGGCAGACTCCTGATTGCATGAATGTGTAACACTTTCTTAGCACTGGATGCTGTTAACAAATTATATTATACAGTCTTGTGAATTAAAGAAACAGGCACATGGCAGAATGAGTTTGGGTGACAGCAGTAATAGCAGTAGCATACTATTCCCAGGGGAAGTTTCACCAACTGGCCCACCTATGTCAGTGACAGGGTGTGCATAGTGCTAGCTCTAGCACCAGTAAACAGGATAGTATTTTATTTAGCCTACATCTTCTGTGATAAGATTTTGATTGAAATTTGATCTCTGATCCTTTATTAATTGAAACCCTTTCAAAAATTGCAACCCATTTTTTTAACCTTGCTTGAGACATTTTCAGCTTCATTTTTTTTTCTAAATAAATTATCTTTCTGCTTTGTTTGGCAGATTCACCTTCTGTTTGTTAAAACTAAAATCCATAATTAATACAAATATTACCACCAGGAGTAGCTGCATAAAAGTATTTCAACAAGACAGTGATTAAAATTTGGAAGATTTTGCTAGTTTGAGTTGAAAATAGTGGAAATACAGATAACACTAAGGGAAGGACTTCTGGCAACACATGGTATTGCTTTGAAAAAAAAGATAATTCTATTATCACCAGTTACCTCTTAATGTTTTCAAGATTTTCTCAGAAGTACTACAAGAAAAAAAATACATGATCAACAAAAAGGCAGATGAAGAGCACACAGCAGAATAATGTTGCAGTGGAACAGAGGGCAATCGTACCATGCATTCCTCCACAGGTGCAAATAAATGGGTGGTATACACAGCTTCTATGAATCAGGAACCTATGACAGAAACAAAAGGATCAAGGAAGAAATAAGAACACAACAAAAGATGATTAAAAATGGGTTGGCCGTGAGCAAGAAAGAAGAGGAGGAAACAAATGAAAATATCACAAAAATAGAGGTCATATTAACAACAAAATAAAGGCAAAAAGATACAGATTAAAGCAGAGCAGCAACCTGGAGGACACACACACACACATGCACACACACAGAGGCACACACAGATGTACACACACACATTTTTTTAGAGCAGTTTTAGAGTCACAGAAAAATTGAGAAGGAAGTACGTAGAGTTCTCAAATATCCACCACTCACACTCACAGCTTCCCCCACTATCAAAATTCCACAACAGAGTGGTACGCTTGTTACAGTTGGTGAACCAGCATTGACACCCACAATGCATAGTTTGCACTAGGGTTCACTCTTGGTGTTATACATTCTATGGGTTTGGACAAATGTATAGTGACATGTATCCATTATTACAGGATCATACAGAATAGGTTTATTTTGCCCAAACTCCTTGTGCTCAGCCAATTAATCCCTATCTCTCTTCTAAACCCTGGCAACCACTGATCATTTTACTGTCTGCATAGTTTTGTTTTCTCTAGAATGTCATATAGCTGGAATTATACAGTATGAGGCCTTTTCAGTTTTGCATATTTTACTTAGCAATCTTTATTTAACTTTTATCCGTGTGTTTACATAGCTTGATAGCTCACTTCTTTTGAGTGCTGAATAAATTCCATAGTCTGGATGTACCAAAGTTTATCCATTCACTTACTGAAGGACATGTTGATTGTTTCCAAGTTTTGTCAATTCTGAATAAAACTGCTTTAAATTTTAAAAATATATATATTTTATTTTTAACTTTGGCTTTCAGCATTTTCTCTATGATATGTATAGTTACAGTTCACTTTGTGTTTATTCTACTTGAGATTCATTGACCTAAACCTGGTTAAAATAGCTGGTAGAACTATTAGTTATTTTCCTTCAGAAGGAGGTTCTTACATTCTAAGAGAATACTTTATTAGGAGAGCCCAAATAACTTACTGCAAAAGTGTAAATTTGGAAATAAGGGCACTGTGGGATGCTGGGCACCAAAGTGGTAAAAGTGACATCTTTTGTTTAGCTGTCCAGTATTTAAAGACTCTTTATCTGTGGAGATGTCTCCATGTTAAGAATAGAGTTACAACGCTCAGATTTGAGGTTAACAGTGCCAGATAATCACTTCCTTCATACATCATAAACGTCCAATGTTCTTCCCGCCTCCCCACTCCTCACATGCTACCTAGACTTTGCACATCCTATAAAAAGTTAAGAGTTGAAGCATCCGTGAGGAGTTACTGATGTAAAGGAGATGAGAGCAGGTAATTTATTTTTGAGATCATAGTAGTAGCAAGGACATCTAGTTTGTAAAGATAGTCCTGGTGTCTATTGTGCAGTGCTTTGTAGGGGCATTGTCCTTACAAAACTGTTGTGATGAAAATCTGGTGTGTTTTTTGTTTGTTTTTGTGATATTAGAGTCTCATCTTTTTTAGCACTTGCATACTTAGTTTAGCCTAATTCTCCAGACATCTGGAAATTCTATGAGCTTCTTATACCCTTTAATAAATTGCCCCTTGCTTAAGTCAACCAGAATCAGTTTCTGTTGTTTGTAACTAACAAGCCCTGCTCACATGATGGAAGACAAAAAATGTCATCCAAAAAGGTAAAATTATCATAAAAATGCATAAACATATAAAATGAAAATAAATGCTGAAAAAGTACCTAAGCAGTAATGTGCTCAAATCATAGACACTTGTCTTAAATCACAATGGAGGCCTTATATTGTCCCTATGGATGAACAGGAAAGTGAAAAGGGGCTGATCTAAAAGAAGAGAAATGGAGTGAGGTTATTTATACATTGAAAGTAATACTTAGACTCCTTTATTTTTTCTATTACAATCTTTACTATTTTTGTGGAAAAATCTAAAATATTTTATTTCTTTTTACATCATTTGGAAAGAAATTATTACTAGAAGTCCATGTAACATACTCTAATAAATGAACTATGTACATGTTAATCAGCTCACACTAAGTTGCATAATGCATTATATAAGAAAAGGAAAAAGGTAAAATACCGTGATTATGACAATTATGAGAAAAATATTTGAACTAATCAAAGTAAGTAGAATATTTTAATTACTTTTATAATTGTTAACTTTGAATGTCAAATTTATTTGATTGATGAAATTCTAATAATTTCTTAAACAATTACATGGTAACTAGATGTGCACAATAGCTTAGCGATATGTCATAGATTTATCTGTGATAGTTGTACCATCTTACACATTTTTACATTATTTTCAATAGTTCTCATTGTTGTTCTTTGAAAGAAAAGGCAGTACAAAAAATTTACAATTTAAATAAAAATCCCTAAAATATAAAACTGTATGTACAACCAAAATCTAATAAAAAAGAGCATGTAAAATTAGTTCCTAATAATTTTCTTGAATTGTTCAATCTTAACTTTTACTGCTAGGTGCAAGCCAATCTATGGACAATCACCTGATTTATCTAAAATGGGAAAAGAGAGAGAGAGAGAGAAAGAGAGAGAGAGAGAAAGAAAGAAAGAAAGAAAGAAAGAAAGAAAGAAAGAAAGAAAGAAAGAAAGAAAGAGAAAAGAAAGAAAGAAAGAAAGAAAGAAAGAAAGAAAGAAAGAAAGAAA
>NC_045439.1:66034816-66134708 GCF_002776525.5 Piliocolobus tephrosceles | reverse complement strand
AGAAAGAAAGAAAGAAAGAAAGAAAGAAAGAAAGAAAGAAAGAAAGAGAGAGAAAGGGAGGGAGGAAGGGAGGAAGGAAGGAAGGAAGGAAGGAAGGAAGGAAGGAAGGAAGGAAGGAAGGAAGGAAGGAAGGAAGGAAGGAAGGAAGGAAAAGGATATCATTTTGGAGCTTTAAAGTTTGACTGCGCTGCTGGATTTAGGATTTGCATGGGCCCTGTAACCTCTTTGTTTTGGCCAATTTCTCCCATTTGGATTGGCTGTGTTTACCCAATACCTGTACCCCCATTGTATCTAGGCAGTCACTAGCTTGCTTTCGATTTTACAGGCTCATAGGCAGAAAGAACTTGCCTTGTCTCAGATGAGACTTTGGACTGTGGACTTTTGGGTTAATGTTGAAGTGAGTTAAGATTTTGGGGACTATTGGGAAGGCATGGCTGGTTTTGAAATGTAAGCATGTGAGATTTGGAGGAGTCAGGGGTGGAATGATATGGTTTGGCTGTGTCCCCACCAAATCTCAGCTTGAATCGTATTTCCCAGAATTCCCACATGTTGTGGGAGGGTCCCTGGGAAAGGTAATTGAATCATGGGGGCTAGTCTTTCCCATGCTATCCTCATGATAGTGAATAAGTCTCATGAGATCTGATGGGTTTATCTAGGGGTTTCTGCTTTGCTTCTTCCTAATTTTCTCTTGACACCTCCATATAATAAGTGCCTTTCACCTCCCATCATGATTCTGAGACCTCCCCAGTCATGTGTAACTGTAAGTCCAATCAAACCTCTTTTTCTTCCCAGTCTCGTACATGTCTTTATAATTCCCCATTCTTACTAGCATTTGGAATTTTCATTATTGTAACCACTGTAAAAAGTGTGTAGTGTTACCTCACTGTGGTTTTAATTTGCAATCCACTAATGACTAATGGCATTGACACCTTATCGTATACTGTTTTACCAGCTTTATATCTCCTTTAGAACAATGTTTGTTGAGAACAGAGACAAATCTAATTTCCATCTGTATAGATTTGCTTTCTTCTGATATTTTATATTAATGAAATCATACAATATGTGGTCTTCTTGTGACTGGCTTAATTCACCCAGCATAATGTATCTAAAGTTTATATTGTATCATGTACCAGTACTTTATTCATTTTTATTTTTATTTTATTCAATATGTAAATAATATTCTATTATAAGGGTATATTATTCATTGTTCTCAAGAAAAGCAGAACGAATATAATAAATGAATATATAAACAGATTTTTAAAATTGTTTTGAATTAAATAATTTATTTTATTTTATTTTAAGTTCCGAGGTACATGTGCAGGATGTGCAGGTTTTGTTATGTAGGTAAACATGTGCCATGGTGGTTTGCTGCACCTATCAAGCCATCATCTAAACAGTAAGCCTGGCATGCATTAGCTCTTTTTCCTGATGCTCTCCCCTTTCCGCCCTCCCCTGACTGGACATAGCATGTGTTGTTTCCCTCCTTGTGTCTATGTGTTCTCATTTTTCAGCTCCCACTTATAAGTGAGAACATGCGGTGTTTGGTTTACTGTTTCTGTATTGGTTTGCTGAGGATCATGGCTTCCTGTTTCATCCATGTCCCTTAAAAAGACGTAATATCCTTCCTTTTTATGGCTGCATAGTATTCTATGTTGTATATGTACCACATTTTCTTTATGATGGTCATTTGGATTGTTTTCATGTTTCGCTATTGTGAATAGTGCTACAATGAACATACACATGCATGTATCTTTATAAAAGAATGATTTATATTCCTTTGGGTATATACACAGTTATGGGATCGCTAGTTCAAATGGTATTTCCAGTTCTAATCTTTGAGGAATAACTACAATGTCTTCCACAATTGTTGAACTAATTTACATTCCCACAAACAGTGTAAAAGCATTTCTGTCTCTCCACAGCCTCATCAGCATCTGTTGTTTCTTGATTTTTTAGTAATCACCATTCTGATTGGTGTGAGATGGTATCTCACTGCGGTTTTGATTTGCATTACTGTGATGATCAGTGATGTTGAACTTTTTTCATGTGTATAAACAGATTTATTATAAGGTATTGGCTCACATGATTATGAGGACTGAGAAGTCCCATGATGTGCCTTCTACAAATTGAAGAGCCAGGAAAGCCAGTAGTGTAGATTGAAGGCTTAAAAGCTGGAGAGCCAAAACTGTAGATACCAGTCTAGGTCTGAACTCCTGAGAACCATGAGCACTTAAGGTAGGAGAAGACTGATGTTTCAGCTCAAGTAGTCAGGCAGAGTTAATCCAACCTTCTTTTACCTTTTTATTGTAATCAGGGCTTCAATTGATTAAATAATGCTCATCCACATTGGGGAGGACTGCATGATTTACTCAGTTGATCAATTCAAATGATTACCTCTTCCAGAAATACACTCACAGATATATGCAGAAATAATGTTTAACCAGTTACGTAAGCACCCCATGGCCCAGTCAAGTTGACATAAAATTAACCATCACAATTATTATACAACATTGTATTTATCCATTCATATGTTGGTGGATATTTATTTCCATTTTCTGGCTAGTATGAATACTGCTATTATAAATATTTGTGTATAAGTTTCTGTGTGGACATTTTTTGGGTGGGTGGGATATACACCTGGGACTGAAATTGCTGGATCTTATGGTAAGTATTTTAACTTTGAGGTACTTCCAAACTATTTTACAAAGTGACTGCAATGTTTTCATTTCAACCGGTGATATATGAAGATTTCACTGTTTTACATCCTTACCAACACTTGTTAATATGTGTCTTTTTGCTTATAGTCATTCTAGAAAGTGTAACACAATATCTCATTGTGGCTTGAATTGCATTCTCATGGTGATTAATTATGTTGAGCATCTTAGCAGGTGCTTTGGTTATTTGTTTAACTTCTTTGGATAAATCTGCTTTCAAGTTCTTTGCCTATTTGTAATTGACTGTCTTTTATTTTTGAGTTATAAATGTACTTATCTCTTCTACATACACGTTCCTCATCAGATTTATGATTTGAAAATGTTTTCTTCCATTTGGGTAGAAGATTTATAATTTATAACATTTTACTTTCAGCACCTTTATTATGTCAACCCACACTAATATGAGTCCCATTATTTCTGAAGATAAACCAAATATTAATCTTACTGGGGTTCCCTTAAATGTGATGATTATTTTTTCTTGTTGCTTTTTAGAATTTCCCTGTATCTTTTTTTTTTTTTTTTTCCAATTTGTTTCAAATTTTACTGTAGTGTGTCTGGTTGGGGAACCCCTTGCCTTTATCCTACTTGGAATTTGTTGGCCTTTTTGGTGTATGTAGAATAACATTTTTCACAACTTTTGTAAGTTTTCATCATTATTTCTTTTTTTTTTTGAGGCAGAGTCTCGCTCTGTCCAGCCCAGGCTGGAGTGCAGTAGCCCGATCTCAGCTCACTGCAAGCTCCGCCTCCCAGGTTTACACCATTCTCCTGCCTCAGCCTCTCCGAGTAGCTGGGACTACAGGCGCCCGCCACCTCGCCCGGCTAGGTTTTGTATTTTTTTTTAGTAGAGACGGGGTTTCACCGTGTTAGCCAGGATGGTCTCAATCTCCTAACCTTGTGATCCACCCGTCTCGGCTTCCCAAAGTGCTGGGATTACAGGCTTGAGCCACCGCACCCGGCCATTATTTCTTTGAATATATTTTGTTACTTTTTTCCCCTTCTCTCCTTCTGGTTCTCCCATCAAGTATATGTTAATTTCCAACATTTTTCACTTATTAAGCTTAGTTTACTTTTATTCTTCAATATATTTAGAGTAATTGCTTTTGAGTCTTTACTTAGTTTAACATCTGAGCCCTCTCACAGACAGATTTGGTTGCTTACAGTCTTTCCTCTGAATGGTCACTTTTTTTAATGTCTCATAATTTTTTGTTAAAAGTCAGTAACTTAAGATATTTTATTATAGCAATACAGGATACTGAGTTCTTTAGTCTGGTCATGTCATTTGGTTCTATATTTGATTAGTAACTGGAACATGCTATTTTAGTTAATTCTATTCCTTCTATTGTGAAGTCTGTGATTTTCTTCATAGAATGATGCCTTGGGCATGCACAAAGTGACCCTTGAATAACAGTAGTGTTAGCATGGTTTCCTTTCACACTCTCTTAACCTTGATCTCTTTGTTAAGCTGTATACCTCTGTTAGTGTCACATCAGCTGTAAGACTCCACTAAATGTCAGCAGATTTCTTTATTGTTTTCAGAGTATTCTGGTGTATAAAGGATTTCACATTCTCACCCAATTAATTTTATGCTGCTCCTTGTAGTTAGTTTTGAGGCAAGTCGTGGAAGTTTTTCCTATCCCAAGATTGCTCATATTTCTTGTTTATTTTTTTCATACGCTTTCATGTTACCCTCTACTGCCTTTCAGTTTGGCCCAAGGGAATCCCATTAACATTTGTTGTAAGGTAGGTCTCACAGAAATAAATCTCTTCAGCTTATGTCTATTAGAATGTTTCTTAAATTTCTCTTTATATATAAAGAATAATGTTTCTGGACATATAATTTTTGGTTAAGAGGTCTTCAAATTTTAAAATTTTAATCTTTTTTTCTTCATACCTTAAAAGTTTTCTTCATACTTTCCATCTTACTGCCTTCTGACTTTCATAGTTTCTTATAAGAAACTGCAGATGATCTTATAAAAAATCCCCAGTATCTGATGATATACTTTTTCATTGCTTTTAAGATTCATTGTTTGCCCTTGGTTTTTGACATTTTGATTTATTTGTAAGTAAATAGAGTGTCTGATTATGAATTTCCATGAAATTTATCCTTCATGGAATTTGTTGAGATTCTTAAATGCATACATATATTTGTGAATTTTTTAAAAATCAAATTTGGGAAGTTTGCAGCCATTTTAAGAAATATTTCCTCTGCTTATTTCTTTTTTTTATTTTATTTTATTTTTTTACTGTATTATTATACTTTAAGTTCTAGGGTACATGTGCATAACGTGCAGGTTTGTTACATATGTATACTTGTGCCATGTTGGTATGCTGCACCCATCAACTCGTCAGCACCCATCAATTCATCATTTATATCAGGTATAACTCCCAATGCAATCCCTACCCCCCGCCCCATGATAGGCCCCAATGTGTGATGTTCCCCTTCCCAAGTACAAGTGATGTCATTGTTCAGTTCCCACCTATGAGTGAGAACATGCGGTGTTTGGTTTTCTGTTCTTGTGATAGTTTGCTAAGAATGATGGTTTCCAGCTGCATCCATGTCCCTACAAAGGATGCAAACTCATCCTTTTTTATGGCTGCATAATATTCCATGGTGTATATGTGCCACATTTTCTTAATCCAGTCTGTCACAGATGGACATTTGGGTTGATTCCAAGTCTTTGCTATTGTGAATAGTGCTGCAATAAACATACGTGTGCATGTGTCTTTATAGCAGCATGATTTATAATCCTTTGGGTATATAGCAGTAGTGGGATGGCTGGGTCATATGGTACATCTAGATCTAGATCCTTGAGGAATCGCCATACTGCTTTCCATAATGGTTGAACTAGTTTACAATCCCACCAACAGTGTAAAAGTGTTCCTATTTCTCCACATCCTCTCCAGCATCTGTTGTTTCCTGACTTTTTAATGATTGCCATTCTACCTGGTGTGAGATGGTATCTCATTGTGGTTTTGATTTGCATTTCTCTGATGGCCAGTGATGATGAGCATTTTTTCATGTGTCTGTTGGCTGTATGAATGTCTTCTTTTGAGAAATGTCTGTTCATATCCTTTGCCCACTTTTTGATGGGGTTGTTTGTTTTTTTCTTGTATATTTGTTTGAGTTCTTTGTAGATTCTGGATATTAGCCCTTTGTCAGATGAGTAGATTGCAAAAATTTTCTTCCATTCTGTAGGTTGCCTGTTCACTCTGATGGTAGTTTCCTTTGCTGTGCAGAAGCTCTTTAGTTTAATGAGATCCCATTTGTCAATTTTGGCTTTTGCTGCCATTGCTTTTGGTGTTTTAGACATGAAGTCCTTGCCCATGCCTATGTCCTGAATTGTACCACCTGGGTTTTCTTCTAGGGTTTTTATGGTATTAGGTCTAACATTTAAGTCTCTAATCCATCTTGAATTAATTTTCGTATAAGGTGTAAGGAAAGGATCCTCAATAAAATACTGGCAAACCAGATTCAGCAGCACATCAAAAAGCTTATCCACCATGATCAAGTGGGCTTCATCCCTGGCATGCAAGGCTGGTTCAACATTCGCAAATCAATAAACGTAATCCAGCATATCAACAGAACCAAAGACAAGAACCACATGATTATCTCAATAGATGCAGAAAAGGCTTTTGACAAAATTCAACAGCCCTTCATGCTAAAAACGCTCAATAAATTCGGTATTGATGGAATGTACCTCAAAATAATAAGAGCTATTTATGACAAACCCACAGCCAACATCATACTGAATGGGCAAAAACTGGAAAAATTCCCTTTGAAAACTGGCACAAGACAGGGATGCCCTCTCTCACCACTCCTATTCAACATAGTGTTGGAAGTTCTGGCTAGGGCAATCAGGCAAGAGAAAGAAATCAAGGGTATCCAGCTAGGAAAAGAAGAAGTCAAATTGTCCCTGTTTGCAGATGACATGATTGTATATTTAGAAAACCCCATTGTCTCAGCCCAAAATCTCCTTAAGCTGATAAGAAACTTCAGCAAAGTCTCAGGATACAAAATTAATGTGCAAAAATCACAAGCATTCTTATACACCAGTAACAGAAAAACAGAGAGCCAAATCATGAATGAACTTCCATTCACAATTGCTTCAAAGAGAATAAAATACCTAGGAATCCAACTTACAAGGGATGTGAAGGACCTCTTCAAGGAGAACTACAAACCACTGCTCAGTGAAATCAAAGAGGACACTAACAAATGGAAGAATATACCATGCTCATGGATAGGAAGAATCAATATCGTGAAAATGGCCATACTGCCCAAGGTAATTTATAGATGCAATGCCATCCCGATCAAGCTACCAATGAGTTTCTTCACAGAATTGGAAAAAACTGCTTTAAAGTTCATATGGAACCAAAAAAGAGCCCGCATTGCCAAGACAATCCTAAGTCAAAAGAACAAAGCTGGAGGCATCACGCTACCTGACTTCAAACTATACTATAAGGCTACAGTAACCAAAACAGCATGGTACTGGTACCAAAACAGAGCTATAGACCAATGGAACAGAACAGATTCCTCAGAAATAATACCACACATCTACAACCATCTGATCTTTGACAAACCTGAGAGAAACAAGAAATGGGGAAAGGACTCCCTATTTAATAAATGGTGCTGGGAAAATTGGCTAGCCATAAGTAGAAATCCTCTGCTTATTTCTATCTCCTCTTCTGGAATTAGCCTTATGTGTATGTCAGGATTATTGATAGTGTTCCATAGGTTTCCTAGGCTTGGTTCATTATTCTTCATAGTATTATTTTTCATACTGATTCTTGGACTGGATAGTTTTAATTCACTTAACTTGAAGTTTACTGATTCTCTCTTCAATCTTCTCAAAACTGCTATTGAACCACTCTACTGAGGTATTTGTCTCAGTTACTATAATTGGCAGCTACAGAATTCTCTGTTTGTTCATGCCTCATTCTCCTGGTTTTCCATAGCTATTTGAACATGCTTAAGATTTTGAATACATTTAAGTCAGTTGATTTAAACTCTTTATATATTAAGACCAAAGTTTATACTTCCTTGGAGAAAGATTTTGTTAATTTCTTCTGTTAATGGGCCATCCTTTTTCATTTTTTTAAATGCATCATGTTTTGGACCTTTTTTAATATTATACTGTGATAAATCTTAAAACCTTTATATATCCACAGGTTTGTTTTCTTCTTTAACTTTTTATAGGTTGTCTGATGACTTTTAAAATCTATTTTTAAAGTATGTATTTTTTTTTTTTTTATGTATGATCTCCGAAATGTCTGTGTTAAACTACTGCTTCTTTTTGTCGTTGTTGTTGTTTTTGAGATAAGAGTCTCACTCTGTCACATAGGCTGGAGTGCATTGGTGTGATCTTTGACTCCTGGGTTAAAACAATTCTTGTGCCTCAGTCTCCTGAGTAGTTGGGATTATAGGCATGTGCCACCACACCTGACTAATTTCTAAAATTTAAGTAGAGATGGAGTTTTGCAATGTTGGCCAGGTTGGTCTTGAACTCCTGGCCTCAAGTGATCTGCCCACCTCAGCCTCCTAAAATGCTGTGATTATAGTCATAAGCCACCACACTTGGCCTTCAACTAGTATTTTGACTAAAATTTTTCTTGAATGTCTGTAGGGAAGTGGGGAGGAAGAAATGAACAAACAATCAAACAACAACAAATAACACCTCTCCCAGTCTTTGCAGATTAGCCCTGCACTGAGGCACATCTTCAACACTTAGCCATGCAGTTTACAACTCAGCCTTAGCTTCCATTTCCTGCTTGTACTGTGACTAGACATCAGCCAGAGAAAAAAAGTTTAGATTTCTCAGGACTTTTTAAACTACACGTCCTGCCCAAGTATTCATGTGGATCTTTAGATTCCTTGGTAGATGTAGGCACTTTTGTTATTTCTTCAGTTTCCTCTTAGTGTTTTGGAATGCTATTGTTTATTCCAACTGTATTTTTCCCAGGTGGCTGCAGACTTTTCATTCACCCTATAATATTTTCAGATATGCTACGTACTTACCTACTTTGAGTGCATTCTGAGTAGGTGAAAAAAAAAAGTGCATCATGTCAGTTCTTCAGGTAACCTCTAAGCTGTTTATAACAGAAAAACATAATCCTTTAAATATTAGGTCTATTCTAGTTTACTAGAAAAAAGAGTTAGGATCCCACATGGGGAATTCCATGCTACCATCTTTGAAACTATGGCTAAATCAGGTATAGGTGGGATAAGAACAATTAAAAATGACTCAATGTTTTCCTGTTGATGTTAAGTTGGTCTTTCCATGATTTAACATTTATTTGAGTGATGTAAACATATGACTATTTCTCAGAGTTCTTAAAAAGTTATTGTTGACAGTCTCTGCTTGAATTTTCCTAGATATATCAAGGAACAGGCACTTTGAGATGCCCACTCCACAATTTTTGCTGTTGTGGCTTCCCGACTTGTTTCTTCACTGAACTTTTGTTGTTGTTGCTGCTGTTTGTATTTGGCAAATACAAAGAAAGAAAAGTGGCCAAGCCTTAGAATAGAATTTTAAATTGACACAAAAGCTCCAAAGGAGTTAAGTTTTAGGAATTAGACAGCAGTTTAAGACCAATTAGGGTCAAGGAAAAGCCTTTTCAACAGTATTTGGGAAAGTTCATACACTAGAGGAAGATTTTCAGTTCTGGAAATGGTATGTATCATGACTGTTCTTTACTCTGACATATTTTAATTCCTGTCCTCTCCTGATTCCTATGCCTAGTTAATCTCTACTCATTCCTATCCACATGCTTTAAGTAAAATAAACTAAAAACCACACTAATATCTCATCAGAATATGATAAAAGATACAGCATAAGTCAAATACCCAATGAGACCTTGACGTCTACCAGAGATAATAGTGGGGATGGAGAATTGGTTTACACAGTAAGATATACAATGTTATAGAACTATGACATGTGTAATACATGTATTACAGTTTTCAAGAGAAACAGAACTAGCTGGACACAGTGGCTCACACCTGTAATTCCAGCGCTTTGGGAAGCTGAGGCAGGAAGATCATTTGAAACCATGAGTTTGAGAACAGCTTGGGAAACATAGTGAGACCTCATCTCTACAAAATATATAAAAAAAATAGCCAGGAGTGGTGGTTTGTTCCTGTGGTCCTAGTTAGACAGGAGGCTGAGATGGGAGGATTGCTTGAGTCTGGGAGGTTGAGACTGCAGTGAGCATTGATTGCACCACTGCACTCTAGATTAGGTGACAGAGTAAGACCTTGTCTCAAAAAAGGAGCGAGAGAAACAGAATCAATAGATTAGGTATACTAACAGAGAGAAATTTATTTTAAATAATTGGCTCATGTCATTACAGAGCTGGCAAGTCCAAATTCAGCAGAGGTGGATGGCAGGCCAGAGAATCAAGGTACCATTGGTATTGCAGTTGAAGACCAAAGGCTCTCTGCTGGCAGAATTCCATCTTGTTCAAAGGAGGTCAGTGTTTCTTCCTTTCCAGGCTTTCAACTGATTAGGTGATCTCTATCTACATTATGAAGGACAGTCCGATTTACTCAAACACCACCAATTTAAATGGTAAGTTCATCCAAAATCACTCACAGATACATCCAGAATAACGTCTGACCAAATACCTAAGCATGGTCGCTCCATCAAGTTGTCCCATGAAATTAACGATTGCAATACGTTTTGAGCTCAAACTATTGTCAGTGGCTTCAATGGCATTTGCAGACACTGAATACATTTAGAGATGGCTAATTTAAGTTACAGATAGTCAGATAGATGGTGATAATTTCTTATTTTCTTCGCCTATAGTTCTGTGAATTATGCTTATTGCAGATATTAAAAGTCATTGATATTTCGTAACTCCTTCATTTTCAGTTTTCTGCTATAATCTAAATTTATTTAAGGCAGAACAATCGAAATTGCTTCTCATTATTATCCCTCTATTGTAAGACTCTTACCATCATATTTTGTAAAAGAAAATGAACTTAATGCCTTTATTATGTCTTATATAGAAATTTTTACCTGTTCTTTGAATACTTAGGAAATTATTTTTTAAATAATGTACAAACTTCTTAGTTTACACTCACAGATGGGACAGACATTAGATCACATCCCCTATATCAAGGAACACTAAAGCAAGGAACACTATTTCTCAGTTGCATCTTCTTTCTCCTACCAATGTTCGAAGATGACTCATGTTTTTCCTTGTAGTTGATATAAGCAGTTAAGTTCTCCAGAAGACAGTAGTGCCAAACTGCATGCCATATTGCTTCATTTTTTTCCATTTCTGCAATGGACCCTAGTTGTCTAATAATTGAGGAAAAACTCCCTTTTCCTTAATGACCATGCTTAACTCAATTCTTTTTAGCTGCTCATTCTGTCTTATGTCATCATGAAGATGAAAGGTAAGTGACATCTCTCCAAATAACCATCAACAGTATTTCATTTAAGCCCTAAACAAAGAAGAGAGAACTCCTCCCAGTGTATTTCAAAAATTCTAGTGTATCGATTATTTTAGTTTACTTTCTCTTTTAGATTTTTAATATGCCTCTTCATGGAAACTTGGCCAGAGTGTTTTCAGAGGCAACCTCAGGGTGGTGAATAATAGTGCAATGCTGACTTCAAAATCACTTTACCCAGACACACTTAGTGCTTGAACTTAGGTGATGCTCCCTGAATATTCTCACTATAAACAGATAACATTTTAGTGAGTCTAGATTACATAGATCATATCAAACTGTATTTCTTCTTTATTTTATTTTTATTTCTGAAACAGAGTTTTGCACCATTGTCTAGGCTGGAGTGCAGTGATGTGATCATGGTTCACTGTAGCCTCAACCTCCTAGGCCCAAGCAATCCTCCTACCTCAGACTCCAAAGTAACTGGAGACACAGGCATGCAGTATCATGTTCAGTTAATTTTTTATTTATTTTTATTTTTTTGTAGAGTTGGGAGTCTCCATATTTTGCCCACGCAGGCCTTGTACTCCTGGGCTCGAGTGATCTTCCTCGTTTGGCCTTCCAATGTGCTGGGATTGTAGGCATGAGTCATTGCACCTAAGCCTATATTTCTTTTCTATCTCTGTCATATCAATATCAGAAATTCTAAACCAGAAAGACAAGTGCTAAGAGTTTTTGATCATTTTTGCATGCAGTAGGTTAAGCCAGTTTCTAGGCATCTAGAAATTCCAAAAACCAATACGAAGTCCCACTTATGTCTAAAATCTTGTGAAGGCTATTCATAACATATCATCTCTTTGGACTTTCATTCTACCTGAAGAGCTAGATGCAATCAGAATATGTAATTAAAACACGCCTTGTATGTGTTCTTTAAGTTTATATGCTTGCAGATATTGTAATTGATAAAAATTTGAGTCCAGATATTGTTCTATAAAATCAATACAAATATGATGATTAACCCCACAGAACTGTCTTCATTGTGACTTTACCATATTATTTACTGTCATAGAAAAAAATTAGATTTGTTTTGCATAAAAAAATTGAGGAAGTTTTTAAAATTGTATTACATCTTTACATAGCTTAGAGTCTCATCGTTCATACTTGTATCATCCCTTAATAAATAGCTCTGCCAAGACTGAGAACACAAATCACTCCTTAAAGTCTAGTTGATCTAAATACACCACCAGCTTTTTCCTTTGTTTGTTTTTTCCCCCAACTTTTATTTTCAGTTCATATGCAGGTTTGTTACATGGATAAATTGCATTTCATAGGGATTTTGTGTTATTTCATCACACAGGTAATGAGCACAATATTCAGAAGGTAGCTTTTCAAAATTCATCCTGCTCCCATCCTCCACCTTCAAGTAGATCCCAATGTCTATTGTCCTCTTCTTTGTGTCCAGGTATACTTAATGTTCAGCTTCTACATATAAGTGAGAACATGCAATATTCAGTTTTCTGTTCCTGCATTAATTTGTTTAGCACAATGAGCTCTAGCTCCATCCATGTTGCCATAAAAGGACACGATTTTGTTTATTTTTATGGCTGTGTAGTATTCCATGGTGTATATGTACCACATTTGCTTTATCCAGTCCACTGTTGATGGGAATTTAGGTTGATTCCATGTCTTTGCTATTGTGAAAAGTGCTGCAGTGAACATACACATGCATCTGTTCTTATGGTAGAATGGTTCATATTCCTTTGGGTATACAACCAGTAATGTGATTGCTTGGTCAAACGATAGTTGCATCTTAAATTCTTTGAGACATCTTCAAATCACTTTCCACAGTGGCTGAACTAAGTTAGATTCTTACCAGCAATATATAATCACTCATTATGTTGCCAACATCTGTTATTTTCTGACTTTTTAATAATAGCCATTCTGACTGGTGTGAAATGATATATCATTGTGGTTTTGATTTGCATTTCTCTAATAATTAGTGATATTAAGCATTTTTTCAAATAATCATTGGCCATATATTTGCTTTCTTTAGAGAAGTGTTCGTTCATGTCCTTTGCCCAATTTTGATAGATGTTTTTGTTTCTTAATTTATTTATGTTTCTTATGGATTATGGATATTATACTTTCATTGGATGTATTGATTGCATTGTTTGCAAACATTCTGTAGATTAACTGTTTCCTCTGTAGATAGTTTCTTTTGCTGTGAAGATGCTGTTTAATTAGGTCCCACTTGACTATTTTTGTTTTCGTTGCTATTGCTTTTGTATTCTTCATAATAAAATCTTGGTCAGGGCCTCTGTGCAGAATGGTATTTCCTAGGTATTCTTTTATGGTTTTTATAGTGTTAGGTTTTATATTTAAGTCTTTATCTTCAGTTGAT
Source organism: Piliocolobus tephrosceles (assembly GCF_002776525.5). Taxonomy (NCBI): domain Eukaryota; kingdom Metazoa; phylum Chordata; class Mammalia; order Primates; family Cercopithecidae; genus Piliocolobus; species Piliocolobus tephrosceles. The sequence continues at coordinate 66,121,204 of NC_045439.1, read as the reverse complement.
TTTTATATAATGAAAGGAAGGGGTCCAGTTTTAATCTTCCATATATGTAGCTAGCCAGTTATCTCAGCCACTTTTATTGAAAAGGGAGTTCTTCCCGATTTCTTTTTTGTTGTTATTGACTTCACAGAAAGTCTGATGGAGGTAAGTGTGAGGTTTTATTTCTGGGTTCTTTAACATGTTCCTTTGGTCTATGTGTCTGTTTTTGTACCAGTACCATGCTGTTTTGGTTACTGTGACCTTATAGTATAGTTTGAATTTATGTAGTGTGATGCCCCCAGTCTTGTTCTTTTAGATTAGGACGCTTTTGCTATACAGGCTCTTAGTTGATTCCATATAAATTTTAGAATAGTTTTTTTTTTTTTAATTATACTTTAAGTTCTAGGGTACATGTGCATAATGTGCAGGTTTGTTACATATGTATACTTGTGCCATGTTGGTGTGCTGCACCCATCAACTCGTCAGCACCCATCAATTCGTCATTTATATCAGGTATAACTCTCAATGCAATCCCTCCCCCATCCCCCCTCCCCATGATAGGCCCCAATGTGTGATGTTCCCCTTCCCGAGTCCAAGTGATATAGTTTTTTTTTTTTTCTTCTTTTTCTGTGGAAAATGTTGTTGGTATTTTGATAGTAACTGCATTGAATCTGTAAATTGCTTTGAGCAGTATGGCCACATTAACAATATTGATTCTTCTTATCCATGAGCAGAGAGTATTTTTCCACTTGTTTGTGTAATTTCTGATTTTCAACAGTATTGTTTTAGAGGCCTTATTGTAGAGATCTTCAACCTGCCAGGCTAGCAGTATTCCTAGCTATTTTTGTTTTAGGATGTGGCTATTTTGAATGGGATTGCATTCTTGATTTGACTCTCAGCTTGGATATTATTGGTTTACAGAAATGCTACTGACATTTGTACATTGATTTTTAATCCTGAAACTTTGCTGAAGTTATTTATTATATGTAGAAATCTTTGGGGAAAAATCTAAAGATACAACATACTGGGAACTCTGGGACACAGCTACAACAATGTTAACGGGAAAGTTTATAGTGCTAAATACCCACATCAAAAGGTTAGAAAGATATAAAATAAACAACCAACCTCACATCACACGTAGAGGAACTAGAAAAACAAGAGCAAATCAAACCAAAAGATAGAACAACAACAACAAAATAGCCAAAATCAGAGCTAAAGTGATGGACAGACTGCTAAAAGAAAGAGAGAAGGTCCAAGGAAACACAATCAGAAATGACAAAGGAGACGTTACCAACCACTTCACAGAAACCTTCAAAGACTGTTATGAACACCTCCATGCACATAAACTGGAAAACCTAGAATAAATGAATAAATTCCTATGAACAAGCAATTTTACATGACTGAACCAGGAAGAAATTAAAACATTGAACAGACTAACAGCTAGTTTCAAAACTGATTATGTAATATAAAGCCTACCTACCAGAAAAAGAAAAGCCCTGGACTAGATGAAGTCACAGATAAGTTCTACCAGACATATAAAGAAAGACCATTACCAATCCTGCTAAAATCATCTCAAAAAATTGAGGAGGATGGACTCCTCCCTAACTCATTCTATGAGTCCAGCATCATTTTGATACCAAAACCTGGCAGAGACACAATGAAAACTTTAGGCCAATAGTGGTGATGAACATGGATACAAAAATCCTTGATAAAATACTAGCAAACCAAATTCAGCAGCACATCAAAAACCTAATCTACCATAATAAAGTAGCTTTATCCCTGGATCACAAGGTTGGTTCTATATATAAATATTAATAACTGTGATTCATCATATAAACAGAACTAAAAACAAAAACCACATGTTCTTCTCAATAAACACAGAAAAGCCTTTCAAGAAATTCATCATCCTTTCATGTTAAAAACCATCAACAAAGTAGCTATTGAAGAAACATACTTCAAAATAATAAGAGTCATCTATGGCAAACCAATAGTCAAAATCATACTAAATAGGCAAAAGCTGGAGGCATTCCCCTGGAGAACCAGAATGAGACAAGGATGCACAATCTCACCACTCCTATTTAATATAATACTGGATGTCCTAGACAGGACAATCAGTGAGCAAGAGAAATACATAAAAGGCATCCCAATAGGAAGAGAGGAAGTCAACAGATAATATGGTTTCATACCAAGCTCCTTCCTTTCTGAGATCTTGCTTCTAGTCTTACAGTGTTTGTAGGGAATGGGGACTAAATTCTGACTACTTGAGGAATAACAGTTATCCATTTCCATTTTATTCTAGAGGAAATATCCATTTTCCTTATGTTCCTACCTTCCCTCTTCCCATTGATTTCCCCTAAAATATACTTCATATCTCTGCAAAATAAATTAAGGAGAGAAAGTGGTTCTTTGTATTTTTGACCTTTTTTTTTGAAATAGATATATTACTGCCTGAAACCAGACAAAAAGTCCTGATGCCTTTCTGGATAGGTGATGAGAAAATAGCATGAGAAAAAAGTAAATTTTAATCAGAAATATATTTTCACAATGTAACTCTGCCTAGTAAATCTTTGTATTTACTCAAATAAACTTACTGTACTTCTCAATGGCTACTACAGGAGAATAGCATTCTCATCATTATCACGTATATCCAAGTCTGTTCTGAATTCCCTCCACCCCTAGTACCATTAGTGTAGTAAACAAAGAAACATTTGGGTATATATCATCTACAACGGCAGATAATTTTCTTGTACATTCAACTTTCTTTGTAGGTCTTTATCTTCCCAGAAATAAACTGAACCCATCCAGTGAAGCCAGACAGTTTAGAATCTTCTCCTAGTTTGAGTAAGATTCACTCTTGATGTACATGATCCACCAACAGCATTTAGTCTCCATGGGTTAATAGCCATCATTGCAACTCATGAGGGAGCAATCTCAGAATGGTAGCCGACTTATGAGAGGTTAGCCACTCTCACAGCCTGGCTTGTTTATCAGAGAGATATTGAGATCTCTCTCTTCTCTCTCTCTCTCTCTCTGTGTCTGTGTGTGTGTGTGTTTAAATCTCATGCTCAAGGATTGAAAGAATCAATATCGTTGAAATGACTGCAGTGCCCAATGCAATCTACAGATTCAGTGCAATCCCTATCAACTTACCAATGCCATTTTTTACACAATTAGAAAACATAAACCTAAAATTCATATAGAATCAAAAAAGAGTCCAAATAAGAAAGGAAATTTTAAACAAAAAGTACAAATCTGCATGCATCACATTGCCTGACTTTAAATTATACGACAAGACAATGGTAACTAAAACAGTATGGTACTTGCACAAAAATAGACACAAAGATCAATGGTACAGAATAAAGAACCCAGATGTAAAGCCACATACCAACAACCATACTTCTGATCATCAACAATGTACAAACATTAAATAACGGAGAAAAAGACCCCTTGTTCAATAAGTAATCCTGGGAAAATTGGGTAACCATATGCAGAAGAATGAAACTACACCCCTATCTCTTACTATACACAAAAATTAATTCAACATGGATTAAAAAATTAAATATAACACTTAAACTATAAAAACACTAGAAGAAAATCTAGAAAAACTCTTCTGACCTTTAACCTGGGCAAAGAATTTATGATGAAGAGCCCCAAAACAAATGCAACACAAACAATAATAGGCAAATGGGACTTGATGAAATTAAAGTTTCTGCACAGCAAAATAAACTATCACAGAATAAACAACAACCTATGGAATGGGAGAAATAATTGCAACTTATGCCTCTGACAAAGCACACATATCCAGAAACTAAGAGCACCTCAATAGGAAAACAAAACAACATAAACTGGTCAAAAGACCTGAACAGAAATTCCTTAAAGAAGAAACACAACTGTCCCAAGGCAGAGATGCCCTCTCTCACCACTTTTATTCAACATAGTGTTGGAAGTTCTGACCAGGGCAATCAGGCAGGAGAAAGAAATAAAGGGTATTCAATTAGGAAAAGAGGAAGTTAACTTGTCCCTGTTTGCAGATGACATGACTGTATATTTAGAAAACCCCACTGTCTCAGCCCAAAATCTCATTAAGCTGATAAACAACTTCAGCAAAGTCTCAGGATACAAAATCAATGTGCAAAAATCACAAGCATTGTTAGACACCAATAACAGACAAGCAGAGATCCAAATCAGGAGTGAACTCCTATTCACAATTGCTTCAAAAAGAATAAAATACCTAGGAATCCAACTTACAAGGGATGTGAAGGACCTCTTCAAGAAGAACTACAAACCACTGCTCAATGAAATAAAAGAGGACACAAACAACTGGAAGAACATTCTATGCTCGTGGATAGGAAGAATCAATATCGTGAAAATGGCCATGCTACCCAAGGTAATTTATAGATTCAATGCCATCCCCATCAAGCTACCAATGACTTTCTTCACAGAATTGGAAAAAACTACTTTAAAGTTCATACGGAACAAAAAAGAGCCCACATCACCAAGACAATCCTAAGCCAAAAGAACAAAGCTGGAGACATCACGCTACCTGACTTCAAACTATACTACAAGGCTACAGTAACCAAAACAGCATGGTACTGGTACCAAAACAGAGATATAGACCAATGGAATGGAACAGAACAGAGCCCTCAGAAATAATACCACACATCTACAACCATCTGATCTTGGACAAATCTGACAAAAACAAGAAATGGGGAAAGGATTCCCCATTTAATAAATGGTGCTGGGAAAACTGGCTAGCCCTTAGTAGAAAGCTAAAATTGGATCCCTTCCTTACACCTTATACAAAAATTAATTCAAGATGGATTAGAGACTTAAACATTAGATCTAAAACCATAAAAACCCTAGAAGGAAATCTAGGCAATACCATTCAGGACATAAGCATGGGCAATGACCTCATGTCTAAAACACCAAAAGCAATGGTAGCAAAAGCCAAAATTGACAAATGGGATCTAATTAAACTAAAGAGCTTCTGCACAGCAAAAGAAACTACCATCAGAGTGAACAGGCAACCTACAGAATGGGAGAAAATTTTTGCAATCTACTCACTTGACAAAGGGTTAATATCCAGAACCTACAAAGAACTCAAACAAATTTACAAGAAAAAAAACAAACAATCCCATCAAAAAGTGGGCTAAGGATATGAGCAGACACTTCTCAAAAGAAGACATTTATGAAGCCAACAGACACATGAAAAAATGCTCATCACTGGCCATCAGAGAAATGTAAATCAAAACCACGATGAGATACCATCTCACACCAGTTAGAATGGTGATCATTAAAAAGTCAGGAAACAGGTGCTGGAGAGGATGTGGAGAAATAGGAACAGTTTTACACTGTTGGTGGGACTCCACTAGTTCAACCCTTTTGGAAGACAGTGTGGCAATTCCTCAAGGATCTAGAACTAGAAATACCATTTGACCCAGCCATCCCATTACTGGGTATATACCCAAAGGATTATAAATCATGCTGCTATAAAGACACATGCACACATATGTTTATTGTGGCACTATTCAAATAGCAAAGACTTGGAACCAACCCAAATGTCCATCAATGATAGAATGGATTAATAAAATGTGACACATATACACCATGGAATACAATGCAGCCATAAAAAAGGATGAGCTCATGCTCTTTGTAGGGACATGGATGAAGCTAGAAACTATCATTCTCAGCAAACTATCACAAGAACAGAAAACCAAACACTGCATGTTCTCAGTCACGGGTGGGAATTGAACAATAGGATCACTTGGACACAGGAAGGGGAACATCACACACCAGGGTCTGTCATGGGGTTGGGAGTAGGGGGAGGGATAGCATTAGGAGATATACCTAATGTAAATGATGAGTTAACGGGTGCAGCACACCAAAATGGCACATGTATACATATGTAACAAACCTGTACGTTGTGCACATGTACCCTAGAACTTAAAGTATAATTTTTTTAAAAAAGAAGAAATACAAGTGCCCAATAAACCTATGGAAAAATGCTTTATATAACTAATCATTAGAGAAATGCAAATTAAATCCACAATGACATATCATCTTACATCGGTCAGAATGGCTATTATTAAAAGTCAAAAAACAACAGATAGTGGTATGCAGGCAGAGAACAGAGAATGATCATACACTTTTGATGGGAATATAGATTAGTTCAACATCCAGGGTAAACAGTATGGAGATTTCTCAACGAACCAAAATAGAACTACCATTCAACCCAGCAATCCCTCTAGTGGTTATCTACCCAAGGGAAAATAAATAATTGTATAAAAATGATGCACTCATACTGTAACACTATTCACAATACCAAAGTCACGAAACCAACCTGAGGGTCTATCAATTGTTGATTTGATAAAGAAAATGTGGTACACATATACCATGGGATATTACACAGCCATTATAAAGAATGAAATCATATCCTTTGTAGCAACATAGGTGCAGCTGGAGGCCATTATCCTCAATGAACTAATTCAGAAATGTAAAACGAAATACTACATGATTTCAATTATAAGTGAGAGCTAAACAATCGATACACATTCACTGGGGATGTGATGAGGATGGGAGAGGGGGCAGAGTTGAAAAATTACCTATTGAGTATAATGTTTACCACTTTAGTAATAGGTAGACTAGAAGCCCAATCCCCGTCAGTACACATTATAAAAAATATGCACATTTGCCCCCGAATCTAAAATGGCATATAATTTAGAGGTGAGGAAACTAAGCTTAGAGAAATGCTATGACATAGACAAAGCAGTACATTCAGTAAATGGCAGAACTTGGATTTGAGTACTTCTATATTTATTACATAATCCACAGTTCTTACTACATATAATATTATGTATATTGCTGTCTACCTACTAGCATAGGGAAGTAGGCTATCTAGGATGTACCACATATTTCTACTCTCATTTGATGTCTTCCTCCTACTGCTTTTACCTCATATGTCATCTTGTATTTGGAAAACTACGGGAAAATGAGTTCAAATGACTGTTATATAATGATATACCTGAAAATGAAAAAACAGTTGAATAAACATGAATTTCTATTTTCTATGTCTTTTGTTTTTCATTTTAGAAACTCTATAATTTATAAAAATAATTTTTTGCTGATACTATTAAACCTATTTTGTGGCTGGGCGTGTTGGGTCACACCTGTAATCCTAGCACTTTGGGAGGCCGAGGTAGGTGGATCACGAGATCAGGAGATCAAGACCATTCTGGCTAACATGGTGAAACCCTACCTCTACTAAAAATACAAAAAGTTAGCCGGGTGTGGTGGTGGGCGCCTGGTAGTCCCAGCTATTGGGAGGTTGAGGCAGGAGAATGGCGTGAACCCGGGAGGTGGAGCTTGCAGTGAGCCGAAATCACGCCCCTGCACTCTAGCCTGGGCAACGGAGCAAGATTCCGTCTCAAAAACAAAAACAAAAAACAAACAAAAATAAACTATTTTGTACAAAATATAGTTTAAATAAAGAAAAAAGTTTTAAATAAAATGAAAAATATCAGACTAAAATAATATTACCATAAGCATCTTTGGTGAATCGTAGCACATTCACTATGATTTTCATATAGTCGTTGCTTCTCCAAAATGAACTATTAACTTTTGTTTTATTTAAGATGTTTTGACTTCATAACTAAGACTAAATTTATTTTGTTTTAGATCCTCTGTATACAAAATATGAATCAATCATTAGTTGTGCTTGAGAGTAATTAAAAGAATAGGTCTTTTCCTTAACCATTTGCCTCAGGACAGTTAGTAGTAGACTAATATAAATACACTTTAAAATCTGGTGTTTTAGGTAAAATAAAAGAGCAACACTTCATCATTGTCTCAAAAGCAGGGAAAAAAAAAAAAACAAAATGTATAACCTTTTCATGATCACTACCTTTGCAAAATACTAATTTTCCTTCAAATGCCATAAATCATGTAAACAGAATGCATTATGTTGTTGCTCATACCATCCATCTACTGAATTTTACAGCCTTCTTTTCATGTGTGAATTATTTTGGTTTATTCATGATTTATCTCCCGCACATACTCAATGGGATTTTTTCTATCACCTAGAACATATTAATTACTTTAATTAAGCAACACATTTGGAGCATATTGGCAGACAAAGCAAAAAGAGGAAAGCATTCAATTATATGTTACTGGTAGCATTCAGAAATAAGATAGTTTATAGAGATGTTATTTTATACTGCCATTAAAACGAGATATATTTATAAGGCAAACATTTTAGATGAGATCTACATAATTTTAATTGGAGAGTTAACAAAAATTTTCCTCAGGAAATTATTCCATATTATAACACTTTATTGAAAGTTGAACTAGAACTTCAAAAATAATGTGCTTAAGTGGAAATGTATGTATCACATTACAAACATAGAAACAATTTAAGGCATACAATATAAGAAATAGTTAATGACCTATGACATGCTTTCCTAAGAGATTTTAGTATGTCTTAAAATACACCTAATCCAATATTAAAGATCCAAGAGAAGTCTGAATTGCAAATCTGTCTCTGCAAACAAGATATGCATTTGCTACTAGACCTATGGAAAGATGAAATGCATTTTATGCTCAACTATTCTACATATTCAGAGATTGTAGCTACCCTAAATATTCACAGAAGATGCAAAATTATCAACAGATAACATCAATATTTTGTCTCAGACAAGAACTTGACATTGTCTATAATGCAATAAAGAGTACAGAACAACCAGAAAATAATTTTGATTTGAGAGACTTTAAGAATGAATATGCAAAAATTCATCACAGAATGTAGGTGTTGGTTAAAAACTGCCCATCTAAACTAAACTGTGGGTGCTATTATATACTAATGAAAATGATTAAAGAAAGCACCATTCATTTGATTGTCCCTGACATCCCTGAGGTGTGTATGGCGCTAGATAATCTAACTTGTGGACATTGGTCCAATGCCTTATCAAGTATTTTTATTTTTATTTTAAAGCTACCCTGAGCCAGGCCTGGTGGCTCAAGAGGTCAGGGGATTGAGACCATCCTGGCTAACATGGTGAAACTCCGTTCCTACTAAAAATACAAAAAGTTAGCTGGGCGAGGTGGCGGACGCCTGTAGTCCCAGCTATTAGGGAGGCTGAAGCAGGAGAATGATGTGAACCTGGGAAGTGGAGCTTGCAGTGAGCAGAGATCTCGCCACTGCACTCCAGCCTAGCCTAGGCAACAGAGCAAGAACCCATCTCAAAAAAAAAAAAAAAAAAAAAAAAGGCTGCCCTGAAAAGAAGAAAAGAAAAACCAAAAACTTAACTTAGTTTAATTGAATTCTTAGAGTCTGTTTGGATGCCATCCTTTGGTACTCTCATGATAATTTTAGTCTAGGTTGGGAAACAACCACTACACAAGGGGATACAAGAAAAATGATGGTAACTGTTCAGTGAGCTATGGAAATTAGTAGAAAAAAACACTTTAAAAAATCAACTCCAAATTGATTTACCCTATTAAGTTTTATTTTGTTACTAATTATTAGTCATTTTGTTATGTCCTATTGCATTTAATTTGTCACTTCATTACATGAGTGTCCCAAGTGCTGGGAATTAACTTTCTGAAAAGCTATTACCTTATTTTTGTAAAGATTTTGCCAAAATAAAAATTAAAGTTATTTTTCAAAGAAGAAAATAATCTTTGGTGATAATTAAAACATTAATTTCAAAATTCATAATATGACGGCTTAAGAACTAGAGTGAATAATTAATTTCAGGTTTATCTCTGTATTGCTTAAAAATACTAAGATATTGTACATAGATGGCTTAGAATTGAATAAAGCACTTATTGACCATCTGCCTATAATTTAAACAGTTGTCCATTCTAATTTATGCTCTAATTTTAGATGCCTTTAACCATTATTGAAAAATAAATACAATTTTAAATATTGGTAAGCAAATTTACAACCATATTGGCTGTTCAGTGATGTTATTTAAGTAAAAGAAATCAAACTTTTTACGATATTTCATCAAAAACCATATTAATCAGGGAAAATACGAACATTTTAACTTTTGAAATTAAGCATTTACTTCTTAAACAAAATATTGTTGAAGCTTCTTCTTAAGTCAATATAACCAGAGTTAGTAACATATTATTTATTGTATATTTTATCATATATCGTCTTTTAATTTTTATCTGTGTGTGTCTCGCTTCCCCATGCATTCACCATACTTGTACTAATAATGCATTTGGCTCAGTGACAAATATATAAGAGCCCCTTGTAAGGCTTAACCTATTCTACTTCCAGATGTAAATAAAATGTAGAAACACTGAATCAGGATGAGTGGGGACTCAATAACCTTAGGAAGTAGTTGAGATCGCTATCTCTTTGTTGGGCAAAAAAAGAATTTTCATAAATGCAGTGTACATCATATGTTTCTAATTCTTAATTCACAAATGCGTAATACCTGAAAACATGGGTCATGAAATAAATGCTTTGAAAAAATTGGTTATCCTGTAAGAAAAGTACAATTTTTATTTATCTTATTATGTATACCAAAATAAATAATATTTAAAGATTTAAATGTTAACACAATTGTAAACCTTAAATGAAAAAATATAGGTGAGTAAATATATGAGAGCTTTTGAATTCTATTCTACAGGCAGTGGGAATTCAATATCTGTAAAATAACAGATTTTAGTGCATACAAATGTGAAAGTCTGGACACTTAAGAGACAATGACACAAAAAAACCCCTCAAAGGTTAATAATGATTTGAGATTGTATGAAGGGTAAATTATTGCTATTTTTATAAGAAACAAATATACCAGTTGAGAATTAATAAATATATACACCAAAATAAATTCACATGATTAATTCAAATGGACATCTTCATACCTATTAAAATGTATAGAGATGCTTGGTCTTTACAAAATGGTGCAGAACTGTTTTTCACTGCTTAGCACAACTGCAGACATTGGAAATGGCGAAAGATACAACAAAAACAGACCTCTGAATGGTGAAAAAAGATTGAGATCACAGGACTGGAGTAACAGCATTGCATCAGGTTGTCTTGTGCCTCAACTCTACCTGCTCCAAATAAAACAGAAGTATCACCGACATCAGGTGAAACCAACACCACCAGCAACAGAGAGCCACACCAGAAATAAGTGGTCAGTGGAGATACTTTACTTTTCCATTAGGCCTTTGACTCCCATTTTTAATGTGATTGAGATGTGAATAATGCAAGAGTGACTCACCTATAGCAAGCATGTTGGTGCAAAAATTATCTTTATTCTAGTGGGCTCAACATTCTCCACTTTACCTAGAGACAGCAGTAGGGGTCTCACCACATCCTATGAAAGACAGCCATTGACCTGGCCTGGAGAAATTCCCTCTGCTCCCTCAGACAGGAGCAACAGGGATCATTGGGATGTCCAGAAAGACTAGACAAACTACAAAGACCCCGATAAAACACAAGGGATCTGAAAGTTAAACTATAATTGAATCTCAGTCCACAAAAGTAGACCAAGATCCATATGCTAAACTTAAACAGGGTGACTCCCTACTTAAATAAATAAATTATTTAAATGGGATTTTGGTTCACCTAACATAGTAGATTAAATGCCCAGGATACAATTCTTAAAAAGCCTGTCATTATAAGGACCAAGAAAATGACTATTTGAATGAGAAAAGACAATCAACTGATGTAAATACCAAAATGAATCAGATTTTTTAGTTATCTGACAATGATTTTAAGTAAACATCATCACAAGACCTCAAAAATCCATTACAAATTCTCTTGAAACAAATAAAAATGTAAAATTTCACCAAATGAATAAAGATCATAAAAGGAACAGAATAGAAAATATAGAACTGAAAAAATTAATAATGCTTTTTAAATGGCTGAATGGTTCTAATGGTAAGGTGGAAATGATAGAAGGTAGAATGAGTAAACTAGAGAGTAGAACAATAAAATTCACCGGATCTGAAAAACAGAAAGAAAATAAATTTCAGAATGAAAAGATCTTCAGAAGCCTGTGGGTCAATAATAAAAAAGTCAAGTTCCATATCATCCAAGTACCGGAAGGACAGGTGAAAGAGAGAAAAGCTGAAAAGGTATTTGCAGAAATAATGTCTGAATATTTTCCAAATTTGACAAAGGATATACATTTGCAGATTCAAGAAACTGAGAAAGTCCTTATTGGGATATACACAAAGAAATCCATCTGAATATAGATTATGATTAAACTTTGAACAAAGTAATAACAATGGGAAAATCTTGAAAATATCCAGAGAGAAACAACATATAACCTATATCGGAACACCATTTCAAATGACAACAGATTTGTCATGTGAAACCACTGAGGCCAGATGAGTGGTACAATATTTTTCAAGTGATGAAAGAAAATAATTGTCAGTCATAAATTTTACATTATGCAAAACTATCCCTCAGTAATAAATGTGCAATAAAAACACTTCCAGATAGAGTATGATTGAAAGAATTTTTTACTAGTAAACTTTCTCTTAAAGACTGGCTACTGGAAGTTACTCATTTTAAAAGACGGAATCTTAAAGCTCAGATAGGGAGAAGGAACAAAGGAAGAATAGAACTATGAATATATGCAATAGATTATCATTTTCCTTCTGAGTTTATGAAACATATTTGATGATTGAAGCAAAAATTATAATACCATCTGATTTGCAAGAGACTAATATTTAAAAAATGAAAAAGATAAAGAGACTTAAGTGGAAATTAGGTTTTCATATTTCATTCAAAGGGATAAAATAAAAAATATCAGTCGAATTATGCATGCTGTGATGCCCAAAGCAATCACAATAAAACTGTACAAGATACACTAAAAAATCCTATACATAAATCAAAATAGAATTCTAAAAAATGTTCACATAACCCACAAGAAGTCAAGAAAAGGGATATAGAGGAATCAGAAGCTGAGAAAACAAGTAATAAAATAATAATAGTTATAATAATGAAGTGGCAATATTAGTATCTGACAAAATAGACTTCTAAATAAATACAAGTTTTAGAGACAAAGAGGTATATTGCACAATGATGAAAGGATAACTTGTCCAAGAGCACATAACAATTCTAAATATGTACATATCAAAGAAGAAGGCCTCAAAATATATGAAGCAAACTGATAGTTATGAAAGCAGAAATAGACATATTCACAATTATTATTGCAGGTTTTAATACTCTCCTCTCAGCAACTGAAAGGATATAGAAAATCTGAACAATACAATTAACCAACAGGATCTAATTGGCATTTATACAACACTACATGTAACAACAGCAAAATACATAAGTTTTCAAGTGCCTATGTAATATTTGCCGTATAGACTAAACTCTGAATTATAAAACACACATCATAGCTTTCAAAGTAATTAAAACTATGTGATCTTTGATTATAATTAACTAAAAATTGATACAGTAACAAAAATGCAACATAATTTTTTAAATATGAAAATTAAAGAACACATTTCAGATAATCCATAAGTAAAAGAGAAAATTTTTCAAGATAAATTTTAAAAATACCTAGCACTAAATGAAAATAATAACACAATTTATAAAAATACATTAAATTATTTGAAGCACTAGGAAGAATAAAATATATAGCACAAAATAATTATATTAAAATGGAAAAAGTTCTCAAATTAAAAATCTGGAATGAAGGAAATACACTGTTGATCATGTCAACAGAAGCAGAAAAAGCATTTCACAAAATTCAGCATCCCTTAATGATAAAAAGTCTCAATATATTATGCATAGAAAGTACATACTACAACAAAATAAAGGCCATATATGACAAATATACTGCTAATACGATACTTAATGAGGAAAAGTGGAAAGCTTTTATTCTAAAATCTGGAATCAGACAAGAAGGCCTACTTCCACGACTTCCATTCCACATAGTACCAAACATCCTAGCGGGCAGTTAGGCAAGAAAAATAAATAAGAGACATCCAAATTGAATAAAAAGAAAGTCAAATTTTTTGTTTGCAGGTAACATGATATTATATATAGAAAACCATAAATACTCTGCCAAAAAACTATTAGACCTAATAAAGGAATTTAATATAGTGACAGGAGAAAAAAATCAACATATAAAAATTAGTAGGTTACCAAACATCACATGTTCTCACTCATAAGTGGGAAGTGAACAATGAGAATATATGGGCACAGACAGGGGAATATCACAGACAGGGGAATATCACACACAGGGGCCTGTCGGAGGATAGGGTGAAGGAGAGGGATAGCATTAGGAGAAATACTTAATGTAGATGACGGGTTGATGTGTACAGCAAGCCATCATGGCACATGTATACGTATGTAACAAACCTGCATGTTCTGAACACGTATCCCAGAACTTAAAGTATAATAAATACATAATTTAAAAATTGGTAGCTTTTTATAAGCTAATAGTAAACACTTCATGACATTGTAGGTGAGGATTTTTTGTAGGTAACACCTCAAAAGCACAGGCAACAGAAGTGAATATAGAGGATGGAATTGCATCAAACTAAGTAGATTTCGCACAGCAAAGAAGACAATAGACAGAGTAAGGAGAACACCGACAAACTCTGTAGCTGTAGTTATATAATATGCAAATGGAAAGTGGATATATATATACACACATATATATGTATATATATATAGAGAGAGAGTAAACCTATAAAGTAAAACCTAAAACTATAAATTATCTTCAAAATAAAAAAAGAGAGACAGGAAAAGGAGGAGGGAGAGCAAGATTGCAGGAAAGTCTCAACTAATTGTCTCCCCTGCAAGGACAACAATTTAACATCTATACGAAAAAAAAAAAAAAAAAAAAAAGCACCTTCATAAGAACCAAATATCAGGTGAGCACTCACCGTACCTGGTTTTGACTTCATGTCAATGAAAGAGGTACTGACAAGGTAGGAAAGACTCTTGAATTGCCTATGCTATCCCTCCACCATCCCTCACAGCAGCAGTACGGTACTGAGAGCATTTCTCTGAGATGAAGAGAGGAAGATGTCGGCATTTTTAAGCACGGAACTCAGTGCTTCCCTATGATAACAGAAAACAAAACCAGACCAAACTCGACTGATGACTGCCCACACAGGAAACACTTAAACCAATCCCAGAAGCCCAAATCTGAGTTCCCACAAGCTGCGCTGACGCAAGCTTAAGTGCTATGGGGCTCTAAATAAACTTGAAAGGCAATCTTAGGCCTCAGGAAGTACAATTAACAGGTGAGTCTCAATGCTGAACTGGGCCCAGAGACAGTGGACTGGGGGTGGTGGGGGAATGTGACCTACTGAGACATCAGCCAGGGCAACTAAGGGAGGGCTAAGGAGTTCTAAGAGGGAATGTTATAGGTATAAGTGTCCACATAAAAAATAAAAATTAAAAAAACTTCAAATAAACAACCTAACAATGCATCTTAAATAACACGAAAAGCAATAGCAAACTAAACCCAAAATTAGTAGAATAAAATAAATAATAAAGATCAGGGTGGAAATAAATGAAATTGAAATAAAATAATACAAAAGATTAAAACAACAAAAAGTTTTTGTTACTTCAAAAAGTTAAACAAAATTGATAAACCTTTGGCAGAGACGTTCCAAATAAATGAAATCAGAGATGAAAAGAGAGACATTACGATTGATATTACAGAAATTCAAAGAATCATTAGTGACTACCATGAGCAGCTACATGCCAGTAAATTGGAAAACCTAGAAGAAACAGATAAATTTCTAGACACAACCAACCAACCAGAATTGAACCATGAAAATTCCCAAATCAGAGCACACCAATAACAAGTAATAAGATTGAAGTTGTATTAAGAAGTCTCCCAGGAAAGAAGAGCCCAGGATCCAATGACTTCACTGCAGAATTTTATCAAACATTGAAAGAACTAAAATGTATCCTACTCAAACTGTTCTGACAAATACAGAAGGAAGGAATATTTTCAAACTCATTCTATGAGGCCAGTATTAGCCTAATACCAAAACCAGAGAGGCACATTAAAGAAACGGCCAATATCTCTGAAAATATTGATGTAAAAGTCCTCAATAAAATACTACAAACCAAATTCAGCAATACATTATAAAATTCACTCATCATGACCAAGTGGGGTTTTGAAAAAGGATACAAAGATGGTTTAACATATGCAAATCAATCTGGTACATCATATCAACAGAATGAAAACCAAAAACCATAAAATCATTTCAACTGGTGCTGAAAAATCATTTGATAAAATTCAACATTCCTTCATGATAAAATCCCTCAAAAACTGGAGATAGAATGAACATGCCTCAATATAATAAAAGCCATGTGCTACAGACCCACAGCTAGTAGCATACCAACTAGGGAAAAACTGAAAGCCTTTCCTCTAAGTTGTGGAACACCACAAGAATCTAACTTTTATGTCTGTTATTCAACATGATGCTGGGAGTCTTAGCTAGAGCAATTAGAAAAGAGAAGGAAATGAAGGGCATCCAGACTGGAAAGAAAGAAGTCAAAGTATTCTTGTTTGCATATGACATGATCTTATATTTGAGAAAACCTGAAGACTGCATCAAAAAGTATTAGAACTGATAAATTTAGTAAAGTTTCAGGATACAAAATCAACATACAAAAATTATTAGCATTTCTGTATGCTAATATAAACAATCTGAAAAAGATTTTAAAAAGTGATCCCATTTACAAAAGCCACAAATAAAATTAAACACCTACAAATTAACCAATGAAGTAGAAGTTCTTTATGATGAGAACTGTAAAACACTGATGAAAGAAATTGAAGAGGATACCAAAATATGTAAAGTTATTTCATCTTCATAGAGAGGAAGAATCAGTGTTGTTAAAATATCCAGACTACCCTAAAAGATCTATAGATTCAATGCAATTGCTATCAAAATGTCAATGACATTCTTCACAGATACAGAAAAAAAAATCCTAACACTTATATGAAATCCCAAAAAGACCCAGAATAGCCAAAGCTATCTTATGCCAAAAAAAGCAAAACAAAACAAAACAAAGTAAAACAAACAAACAAACAAAAACCCTGATCACATTACCGACTTCAAACTATGCTGCCAGAGGTATAGCAACCAAAACAGTGTGGTACTTGCATAAAAACAGACACATAGACCATTGAAAAAAAGTAGAGAATCCAGAGGCAAATCCATACACCTAGAGTGAACTCATTTTTGACAAGGTTTCCAAGAACATACCCTGGAGAAAAGACAGTCTATTTAATAATAGTATTGGGAGAACTGGATAACTATATGCAGAAAAATGGAGCTAGACCCCAATCTCTCACAAATACAAAATTAAATCAAATGAATTAAACACTTAAAGCAAATACCTCAAACTATGAAACCACTACAAGAAAATATTGGGGAAACACTCCATGACACTGGTCTGGGCAAAATTGTCTTGAACAGTATGCCACAAGCTCTGGCAACCAAAGCAAAAATGGACAAATGGTATCGTATCAAGTTAAAAGCCATCCGCCCAGCAAAGGAAACAACCAATAAAGTGAAGACACAACCCATAATATGGGAGAAAATATTTGCAAACCACCCATGTGACAAGGGATTCTCACCAGAATATATGAATAGCTCAAAAAAAAAAAATCTAATAATCCCATCAAAAAAATGGGCCAAAGATTTGAATAGACATTTCTCAAAAGAAGACATACAAATGGTAAGCAGTTATAGAAAAGGGTGTTCAATATCATTGATTATCTGAGAAATGCAAATCAAAACTACAGCGAGATATCATCTCATCCCAGTAAAAATGGCTTATATCCAAATGACAGGCAATAACAAATGCTAGTGAAGATATGGAGAAAAGGAACACTTGTACACTGTTGCTGGGATTGTAAATTAGTACAACCACTATCAAAAACAGTTTGGAGGATCCTTAAAAGTCTGGAAACAGAATTACTTATCATCCACTAATCTCACTGTTAGTTATGTACCCAAAAGAAGGGAAGTCAGTATGTTGAAGAGATACCCACACTTCCATGTTTGTGGCAGTTCTCTTCACAATAGCCAAAATTTGGAAGAAACCGAAGTGTCCATCAAGAGATGAATAGATAATGAAAATGTGGCACTGGTACACAATGGAATAACATTCAGCCAAACCTGTCCTTTGAAGTGACATGGATAGAACTGGAGGTCATTATGCTACAGGAAATAAGCCAGGCGCAGAAAGACAGGCATTGCATGTTCTCACTTATTTATCAGATCTAAAAATCAAAACAATTGAACTCATGGACAGCGAGAGTAGAAGGATGGTTACCAGAAGCTGAGAAGGGTAGTAGGGGAGGTAGGGGTGGTTAATAGATAGGAAAACCATATTTAGAAAGAATGGTAAGACCTATCATTTGATAATGCAATAGTATGTCTATAGCCAATAAAAATTTAATTATACATTTAAAAATAACTGAAAGAGTATAATTGCATAATTATGGATGAATGTTTTGGGAACTAGAAACCCCATTTTAAGCGGTGTGATTACCCTGCATTGTGTGCCTGTATCAAATTATTGCATGTGTTTTTCTTCTTTTATTTAAAGCAAAAAAAATTATTCTTATTGCCAATGAACAGTGCCTTTTTTTTCTTATGCATATCCCAACAGATATATTTTATAGGAAACTTGTATTTTGGTAGTTCTGCTTTTATTAGTAAACACTACCTGGAAAGAGCAAATTTTTAAAAAAGTCTTAACATTATCAGGGATTTGACATTACAGGTTCCCAATCAAATGAAAGAGTCAGATAAATCAGAAAATGTGAAAGAAGAAAATCTTATTTTGTATTGTGAAACAAGAAGTCGATTGCAAGTCTGCATTCTTGAAAGATAATTCTTCGTGGCACACACATTTCTGTCCATCTTGTCAGCAGAGGCACTGACATCCTTTTGCTATAGTCTATATTTCCAAGACTGTTTTACAAACAGTCTTGGAAGAAAGGGTTTCTCTTTGCTTTACAGGGGGTGGGTTTGCTTACTATCCAGTACAATAAAGCTAATGTTTTCTTTTAGAGCAAATGTTGGTTAGGTTTGTTTGCATCCCATTATTAAGAAATATAATTTCCTAATTTGGTGGTTCCCCTGCTATGTCACAAACCATGTGCCTACAACTTGTCCAGGCTAACCAGGGACTTGGGGCACACAGGAAACTTGCACGAAGAACAAGCTCCTGCTGTCGCCTGTATATAATAAAATATTTTGTCTGTGACCCAGGAATCTTCTATCTCCTGTCAGCATGCATGAAACATAACGAGCTTGTTAACCTGCAAATAAGGTAAACTTCAGACCACTCTCAGTTATTGATATGCTTAACATGGGGACATATGTTAGATCATCTTTAATATTGAGGTAGATATAAAAAGGATTAATCTACGGATTTTTTAAAAAAAGCAAATCTAAGGTAAAAAAAAAAAGTGACCACAAACTAGTGTTTATAGTTATTAATTCTAAGGAAAAAAAACAGAAAAAACATACACGTGAATATATAATATGTAGAGGTTATAAAATTTTCAAAACAAAGTAAAGGAACTATCTTAAAGAATTAGAAGAACATTTCTGAAAAAGATAATGGTAGAAGATTTTGGATAATTATATTCATTTTATGCCTTAATATGAAGGTTTTTTATTTATGCAAACATTTGGAAAAAATTAAACATATTCATGAAATGCATTTATTAAAAATAAATATTATAATCTTAAAGAACAAAAATTAATAAGTAAAGCATAAAGCCTTCATCGTATACTAGTAGAGATACTGACAAAGTTGTTCCTGACGTGTCAGTCAATTTGCTAGCCATGACCATCAAGAGAGAATAAGAGTTCAATGAAGTTCCAGGATTAGACATATCAGAGATGGCACAAGCCAGAACTCTGCCAAATAACATGCAGGAAAGCACAGCCTATGAAGAATATAATAAAGACTGCCTACATAAGCATAAGGATAATCAGAAACTTCAAGTTTTCAAATAAACTGTGAACTCTCAATAGCTCTCTTTTCAAAGTAATGCTGAAATGAAGGATAAATTAGGGCATACATCTATATTCTCTTTAATACAGCATTGATTAAAATTGTCTTCCTACAGGAAAAAGTGTGAAGAATTCAGGGAAGAAAAGGAGAGTAGCAGCCACTAAATAACTATAAACTAAACTCTAAACAAACATTTTTAAAGAGTGTTTTAGGGGATTTGAGTATTCTTTTGTGGGGTATCAACTCCAAGGCAGTAACCAATAGCAAGTAGAGTGGCAGGTGATGCAGGGTTCTCTAAGTGTGTTTGACAAGAATTGCAGTGAAAAGGCAAGGACAAAATTTCAGGGAATGGTGCAGGGGATGATTTATTAGCTAATGGATGAAATCAGAGTGATTTGAGTAATAAAAAGGAATTGATGGACTGAATGAATTATGAAATTTTGATTAATCTTTCAAAATTAGAAACTATGAAAGTCAAGTAATGTGAAGGGAAGAGGGCACTGTGAATATTTCCTTGGAATTGAAACTGTTCCCTATGATGGCAAGGTTTAAGGTCGTCACATGCAAACGGTTCATTGAAATTCATTGGTGATGAAAGCCAGTTAGATCAAGGAATCAATTACTATGCTATAAACAAATAGCTATGGCTATTTAACTGCTCTTCAGTTAAAACAAATTTAACATTTATAGTTACTTACTGAATTTTATAAAATAGTCATTGTATGAGCATTTTTATAAGCAATTAACAAAAGCATGCTTATACTTCATGAATTGGATATGGAATCAAGGCTTCATGGATCATAATTAGTATTGCTACCTTGTATGAAGCAGCTTAACTTTTCTTCTATACAATAAGAACAGATTTCTCAGTAAATATCCAGTTCTCAATCTTAATGTTAAATTTAATTTTTATTTCTAATAACTCATTAAAGTATATAAAATACCACCAAATAAAAATCTTGAGAGAACAGTTATGAGTGTTGTAAAATATTTTTAGTGAACTTTTAGCAAGAACTCCTTTTTAAATGTTTAGATGTATGTATACAGCAGAACTATTCTGCTGTGTTTATAATTAGGAAGGCCGTTTTGTAGCTTATGATATTATTCAGAATTGAACAATTTTATTAAGATAACAAAATTGTTGTGGTACTTCAGCAGTTTTCTTTAATAATTCAGATCTAGGCCTCAGACTGGGTATTTCTACCTACTCTATGATTTGGGGTACACAAACACACAAACTTCATTTTGTTTTCATGAAGATATTATATAATCTTTTCCTATGCTGAATGATTTATTTGGTTAGAGGATTCACATTTATTTTTAGTGTTTTACTAAGCCCAATCTGTAATTATTACACGGTTGAAATATAAGCAATATTATCTTTTCCTCAGCTTAAAGTTACTTTCTCTAAAAATCTTCTCATGATCTTAACTAGGTCAGTTTCCTCCTATACACATTTCTGTCATCCTGGAGGTGCCCATGTGGTTGTCATACCACGTTAGAGTTTTATGTTCCTTTTCGAGTATAAAATGATACGCTATGAAGCCCTTAAGTTCAAAGAGCAAGTTTTGTAAGGGGGTGTTCATATAGCCTGCTTTGCAAGAGCCAGTTTTACTTTTGAACTGTTGCCAAAATATTCTGTGTATGTCTCCTCTTTACACTGAAACTTGTCTTAGTTTGGATTATAAATTACATGGTCACTCCATTTGTAAACACTGATAAATGGTGGCTGCTCGATAAAGATTTGTGGAATTAATAAATGAATGAACAGTTGAGTGAAGGAAGGAACTGACCACAGTTATCTTTAATTTAACATTTTAAGAGGAATTTTGAAATATCCTCTTTTAATAACTTTACCATTCACATTGCATTCACAAGAAAAAAGGGAAGAAGTGAGTAATTGACTCAAATATCTTGCTACAAACTTTGCTAACATTTTAATGTGTTACTTAAGAGAAAACTACTTCTATATTTTATATGGACAGCTATCCATTGTTCTGTTTAACTCTTTTCTATTTCTCTCTCTCTCTGATTCATACTTAGTGACTTGTTATTTTTGTAATTTTTCATGGCATCAGTGCAGATAAAACTTAAAAGATCTTTATGCAGTGTATCTGTTAAGTATAGAAATATTTCATTTATAGCTTTCAGTACTTCTTATCTATTTCTTTTTGAAGAAGTTGATCATGAATTATACATACCTGCACAGCACGAAATATTCAATTCATGTTCTTTCATTCCATTTCAGCCTACCAAACAAAGAAAGAGTTGTTTGAACATAGAAAATATAGGGTCTGTGCATAGCAATATGCCAGTGGTATTTAATAGCATTTTTCCCATAACAGGGCTCAGATTAGAAGTCTGGCGTAATGATATTTCTATTTTACACACTCACTGCAAGTCCATATAAGCTGTTCAATTAACTGAAACAGAAACTTTGTTTTAAGCATACAAATTATGCTTCTCAAAATCCACAGTTTGTTCTTCAAACTCAGAAATAATATTGATGCTAAATGGAATTATTATCAAAGTCAGTCATATATTAGAAAACTGAGAAAATTAATATGGATTTATTAAGACAATAACTACTTTTTGAATAGTAATGAAGATGTTCACCACTGATTTGAATTGGTAATTATTTGTTTATTCTGTTTTGTTCAATTCCTTACACCTGAATATTTCCTGTAATAGATCTTTCTAAATCTAGAAAAGATAATGTCTTCACCATTTACTGAAGAATTATGTTGTATCTGAGGTGAGTGCATGGGCTGAGACTTCAGATAGCTTCAGGTTACAGCTAGCAAACTCTTCCTTAGGGGAAACTTCATGTAATAATATATTTTGTTTGAGCTAACTTACTGCTTAGTTGTTTTCCTTTTATAAACCAATTATTCCAGGATTTGTCCATTTTTTAGCCAACTATTAGTGGCAAGTGAATTCTGTTCACCAGTAAAACATATTTTTTCTGCCTACCTGATGTGGAGAAATAAATGGAAGACAAAAAATCAAATAAAATAAATAACCAGGCCGGGCGCGGTGGCTCACGCCTGTAATCCCAGCACTTTGGGAGGCCAAGGCGGGCGGATCACAAGGTCAGGAGATCGAGACCATGGTGAAACCCCGTCTCTACTAAAAATACAAAAAAAAAAAAAAGCCGGGCGCCGTGGCGGGCGCCTGTAGTCCCAGCTACTCAGGAGGCTGAGGCAGGAGAATGGCGGGAACCCGGGAGGCGGAGCTTGCAGTGAGCCGAGATAGCGCCACTGCACTCCAGCCTGGTGGACAGAGGGAGACTCCGTCTCAAAATAAAATAAGATAAATACATACATACATACATACATACATACATACATACATACATAACCAAATTTGAGCTTCACTTATCTATTTGCTTCATAATGCACAGCACATCAAGCTACTCCAGGAAATGTTCAATGAGTGTGTAAAATGTATACATTGTGGTCATAGCTTTACTATTTAAGCCTTTACAGTTTAGAAATTATTCAACATGAAATTGACTGGTACAATATAAACTCAGTCATCACATTCTGTGGAAGGGTTTTTGATTTCCATTTTAAATATATGTTTTAAGTTTTATTAAAATCTTTTCTTCAAGCTAAATAGTTTGTTTAAGATTGAGACTCTGTAACAGTACAATCATGGTTATATGTTAGAAATGTCAAAGCAATCAGTTTTAATTTTATTTTAAATATGATATAGTGTGCACCAAATTTTCAAAGTTCTTAACTATATTTGTTTTATTTTAGTTCATTTAAAATAACTTGATTGAATATTAATTTGCATTGTGTGTATTGTAGTGTTTCTCAAAATAAGTATTTAATTAATTATTCTTCTGGCCCTCAGCCACTTAGAAAGTCTAAGTAGAAAAACTGAAATTAGATTTTAAATATTTTCGTAATAATGAATAATATTTTTAAAGCACAAACTCTATGCCAGGGATTGTTGTTAGTGTATTGATATGGATGTCTTATTTATTATTCACTAAAATCTATTCCATAATCATTATTATTATCACTGTGTGACAACAGATGATGAAATGATGGTATAGCAGGTTAAGAATATTTTAAGACCATGTAGTACTAAGTGGTGGAACTGGGATTCTAATCAAGAAATTGGATTCTGCAATTTGTTCTTTTATGCTTCTTTCAGTAGCTGTCCACCAACCTCATGCTCAGAGACACTGAATAGCATTAACATCTTGTTGTAATCAAACTTGAAGAAAACTCAAAATAGCAACTAATCAAATATTGCTACGTAAATATCTCCTCTGTTAGCTTGTTAGTTATGCAATATTTGACAACTTAGTGTTTTCTTTAGAGACTATAATATGCATCCTTAACAAGCTACATTCTAATCGAGATTACATATTGTAGCAATTTCTAAATAACGAAAGACCTTAGGACATTTCATTTACCATGCTTTTAAATATTTTACTATTGCTGTCATATATCTAAATTTTTCATATATTTAAATTTAATCAGGCTGGGCACAGTGGCTCACGCCTATAATCACAGAACTTTGGGAGGCCAAGGCTGGCAGATCACGAGATCAAGAGTTTGAGACCAGCCTGGCCAAAATGTTGAAACTCTATCTCTACGAAAAATGCGAAATTAGCCAAGCATGGTGGCACATGCCTGTAATCCCATCTACTCAGGAGGCTGAGGCAGGAGAATCGCTTGAACCCGGGAGGTGGAGGTTGCAGTGAGCCGAGATCGTGCTATTGCACTCCAGCCTAGGCAATAAGAGTAAGACTCCATCTCAAAAAATAAGAATAATAATCATTGTGATCACAGTACTAACTAGGTCAAATGTGATTCTGCTCCACTGATTTTTTTTTTTTTTTTTTTTTTTTTGGCCTTATAGCTCTGTCTCCTGGTTTGACTAGTAAATTTTTATTAAATACTATACATTGTGTGAAAAAAAAAATATTGCCAATTCTGTAAGATGTTATCATTCCACAAAAAAAAGTTATCTTTATGTCTAGTATGCAATTAAAGCCGGAGAAAATCACTTTATCACAGCATGGAGCTAAGCCAAGATGGATTTTGTTCATTATAGAACCCTTTTGTTCCCAGTGCTACTTACTTTTAGGGGCAGATTTCCAAGGATCTCAGCTGAATTCTCTTCTTGGAAAACCCTGAAATCTGCTTATTTTTTCCATCATACTATGAGACTGCTGGAATTTCTCTTCACTTTCTCATTCCTGTGCTGCTTACCAAGTAACAAATGGCTCAAGAATGAAAGTGATGTTCACTCTTTATTCTCTTTGTCTTTCATTCTGTCTGGGTTCTTAACCTTTATACTCTGGCTGCTTTGGAAATTGTGAATATATTTTTGGCCTTCTCAGTCTCATAAGACTACCTAAACTACCAAACTTTCCAGCCATTTGTAGCACCTTCTGCTTGCCTTTCAACCATACACAGGCTGGATACAAATTGGCAAAAACTCTGAGGGCAAAGTTGGTGACATGTTAGGTTCACCAAAATGTACTTTCCCTCTCTCTGGTGCCTTGAAGAAAACTGTGATTCAGCTGCCTTTGTTTCTCTGTAGTAACTCCAAACAGGTGGCTTTTGAATTTTATCTAGCTATCCTAATTAGGACTTGGTAGGAGGGTTGTTCTTATAACATCTACTCTGTCTTAGCAGAAAGAACTCCCCTCTACTCTTCACTTGGTTACAATCTGTTTATCTTCAACCACATCATTTCCATGTATCTTCAAAGCATTTATCTCATTTTGTAAATTATGAGCTTACTGAGAACAAGGAATGGGCTTCTTTTGTACAACACAAAATCTGAAGCATCTACTTCAGGAATATTTGAAGGAATTATATGCATCAAAGACAAAAAAAAGGAATGAAAAAGTGAAAAACTGCTGCTGCCACTGATAACTTATAATGTACAAAATATAAACTTCCCTTTCTTGTGTAAATATTATACATGCTTGTTCATTGATAATATGCTTGACTGTGGAACTTGCTTTGGTTAAAGAAATATAAATGGAGGAGATTTATTTTTACTAGAAGAGTCATCATTGGGTTGCTCTGTATTCTCCCCCTTACCTCTGGCAAGAGGTATGTATCTTAAGCTATTTCTTATAGCCAGCAATGTATCTTAAGCTATTTCTTCAGCCTATGCCCCTTCATGAAGAAGTAGAAGAGTTAACTGAACTCAATCAGTAATGCATACATAACATGAATGACGAATAAATATTTGTTCTTGTAAGATGCTGAAATTTTAGAATCTTTTTACGGCTGCACAGCTTGGGTAAATTGACAGATAAAATAAGTAATACCAGGAATGAGTACTTTTATAACAAAAATTATGGTGATAGTTTTGGGGCTACATAGAAAGGGTGATGGAACTCTTAATGAATGTTAGAAAAATACCAAGCCATGTTATGTAACATGAAATTTTTGTTAAGACTGTAGCATGGTCAGGTGAACATGGTGGATGAGGCAAAACATTTTAGCCCAATTTATTCAACTTTCGAAGCGTTGGTTGTGCAACATGTAGTTGAGCATTGTTGTGGGAAAGAATTTGGCCCTTTCTGTTGACCAATGCCAGCTGCAGGCCAGTTTTTGGTGCATCTCATCCATTTGCTGAACATACTTTTCAGATGCAATGGTTTCCCCTGATTCAGGAAGCTGTAGTAGATCAGACCAGCAGCAGACCACCAAACGGTGATGACGACCTTTTTTTTTCATATATATATATATATATATATATATATATATATATATATATATATATATATACACACACACACACACACACTTCTAAGTTCTGGGATACACATGCAGAATGCTCAGGTTTGTTACAGAGGTATACATGTGCCGTGGTGGTTTGTTGCACCCATCAACCCATCATCTACATTATGTATTTCTCCTAATGCTATCTCTCCCCTAGCCCCCCAGCCCCCAACAGGAGCTAGTGGACCACGACCATTTTTTTTTGCAAGTTCGGCTTTGGGACATGTTTTGGAGCTTCTTCTCAGTCCAACCACTGAACTGGTCTTTGCCAATTGTCATATAAAGTCCACTTTTTTTGCACATCACAATCCTCTCGAGAAATG
Source organism: Piliocolobus tephrosceles (assembly GCF_002776525.5). Lineage (NCBI taxonomy): Eukaryota > Metazoa > Chordata > Mammalia > Primates > Cercopithecidae > Piliocolobus > Piliocolobus tephrosceles. The sequence goes on along the minus strand of NC_045439.1, from coordinate 66,094,154 downwards.
GTTTGTTGTGTAGAATAAGAGAAGGCGACACTTCAAAACAACATTTTTTTTATTTTTGCTAAACTCATGAGGCACCCACTGATTGAGCTTTTTCAACTTTCCAATTTAATTCAAATGCCAAACAACCATAGAATGGTTGTTGTTGAGTTTTTTGTTGTAAGAGGATCATCTTCAATATTTGCTTGCTTGCCTCTTTCTTCCTTCCTTCCTTCCTTCCTTCCTTCCTTCCTTCCTTTCTCTCTCTCTCTCTCTTTCTTTCTTTCTTTTTCTTTTTTTTCTGACATGGAGTATTGCTCTGTTGTCCAGGCTGTCAGTGGGGCGATCTTGGTTCACTGCAGCCTCTGACTCCAGGGTTCAAATGATTACCAGCCTCAGACACCTGAGCAGCTGGGATTATAGGTGCACACCACCATGCCCAGCTAATGTTTGTATTTTTAGTAGAGACGGGGTTTCGTCATGTTGCTCAGGCTGTTCTCAAACTCCTAAGCTCAAAGTTATCCACTTGCCTCGGTCTCCCAAAGTGCTGGGATTACAGATATGAGCCACCACGCCAGGCAATGATTGCTTTGAATTGGTTGTTGTCAACTTCCAATGGATGGCCACTATGCACCTCATCTTCAAGGCTCTCATGTCCTTTGCAAAACTTCTTGAACTACCATTGTAATGTACCTTTGTTAGCAGGTCCTGGGCCAAATGTGTTTTTGATGTTGTGAGTTGTCTCTGGTGCTTTACAACCCATTTTGAACTCGAATAAGAAAATTGCTCAAATTTACTTTTTGTCCAACATCACTTCCATAGTCTAAAATAAACATAAAATAGACAGCAAATAAGTCATTAGCAAAAAAGCATAAAATAAAATAAAACAAGAAATGCCCACTAAAATGATGTATAACATAACTACATTTATTTTAGAATGTATTCTAATATCAAACGGCAAATTCCAACAATGCAAAAACCACAATTCCTTTTGCACCACCTAATACCGACTTCTCTGAGTCCAGTGAGACATAACACATTCATATGCAACCGGTTACATGAAGTGGATGTATTACTTAATAGGTAGGCAGCAAGGGACACAGAGGCCCAGGATTCATTGCAAGCCAGTCCTCAAGGTTCAATATGGCTTCCCAGGGTGGAAGAAGTCTCAACTGCAGGTGCCCCACTTCCACCACAGCTGAGAGACCCGGAGAAAAGCAGCTCACCCTAGGTTATACATTCAGGGGTCACATGACCCATTGGGCAAAGCTTTGAAGGACATCTTGCTCCCAGGGGAGAGAGGAACAATGCTGGGACTGTTCCTGGAAGTCCCCTAGGAGGCACAGGAACAAGGCTCAGACTTTTTCAGAAAGTTCCCCCTATTTCAAGATACTGCATTACCAGTACATTTACAGTTATTCTTGAGTACTACAAGCAAGAAAGCAGGAAAAACAGTCTGTCCAAGGTCTCCTGGAGAATTGTCCTGATACAGGCTCCTCCACATTCTCTGCTAAGGTCTCAGAGGGCTGGAACCAAAGGATTGGCATAACCAGACTCATCAATAGGACCTAGGGAAAATTCTGCTTCCAAGCTCATTCCATTTTTTTTGGTAGAATTCAGTCTTTTTGAGACTGAGGACCCCAATTAATGAGGACTGTCAGTTGCGGGCAGCTCTCAGCCTTGAAAGGCAGCTCACATTTCTCCTTATGTAGCTCCCTGTATTTTCTAACCAGCAATGGAGTGTCAAATCTTTTTCACACTTGCAATATCCCTCACACAGACAATCTCACCCAGACATCCTCTCTTTTTAAAACTCGCAATACATTAATGAGTAACTTTACTTAGATTTGAAAAATCTCTTTTGTCATATGATGTAACAAAATTAGAGCATGATATCACATTAAATTCACATTCATGGGGATTAGAATAAACTGCCTAACAGAGCTGTTCTAGGGAGTATTTATTTGTGGGTTTATAAGGTTTGAAAAGATGTTATGGATTATGCTTTTGCATTTTCACTGAGTTTCACTGTCTTTTTCTTTCTTTTTTTTTTTTTTTTTTTGAGACGGAGTCTTTGCTCTGTCACCCAGGCTGGAGTGCAGTGGCAGGATCTCGGCTCACGGCACGTTCCGCCTCCTGGGTTCAAGCCATTCTCCTGCCTCAGCCTCCCGAGTAGCTGGGACTACAGGTGCCCGCTACCACGCCCGGCTAATTTTTTGTATTTTTAGTAGAGACGGGGTTTCACCGTGTTAGCCAGGATGATCTCCATCTGCTGACCTTGTGATCCACCCGTCTCGGCCTCCCAAAGTGCTGGGATTACAGGCTTGAAGCCTGGCCGAGTTTCACTAGTCTTAAGGTAGTATTTTAATATTACCTTATCTAGACTAGGACTGCTCTTACATCAAAATCCATGAAAATTTGGTGTCTGCATGTATGCATATGCAGACGTATTTATTTATTTATTTATTTTATTTTTTTGAGGTGGAGTTTCGCTCTTGTCGCCGAGGTTGAAGTGCAATGAAAGTGCATGATCTCGGCTCACTGCAACCTATGCTTCCTGGGTTCAAGTGATTCTCCTGCCTCAGCCTCCTGAGTTACTGGGATTACAAGTGCCCACAAACATGCATGGCTAATTTTTGTATTTTAAGTAAAGACAGGATTTCACCATGTTGACCAGGCTGGTCTTGAACTCCTGACCTCAAATGATCCTCCAACCTCAACCTCCCAAAGTTCTGGAATTACAGGCATGAGACACCGCACCCAGCCTATTTATTGATTCTTTAAGGGAAAGTGAGCTTTTCTTTCCATCAAAAATGCTGGGGAGAATGCTTCTTTGTTGCTTCCCTGGTCCAATGTATAGGATTATTAAAGTCTCTTTTCTTTAAAGGGCAGAATTTTCAGAGACTGTATAAAAGGATCTAAATTTACCTTGAGCAGGTTGAAGGTTGCCTTTTCCATCTCTGCTTGTACATTAAAGCTCCAGCATAACTCCTTATATATGTTAATCCAAAGTATATATACACAAAGCATTTATAAAGGCAGGCTCCTTGATTTTTTTCCCGAGGATTCTGTGAGTAAATGAAGGGACAAGAAAATCCCTCTGAGAGTAATGTCCTATAAACCACACAAGGTGAACTTCTTCATAGTTGGGCATATTCCACCAATAATCATTTGTCTGTTTGTCCTATAAAAGTTACAACTTTCTCCAAAGTTTGTTTTTTCCTTTTGTTTCTTTGTGCACAAATTACAGTGCTCCATGAAGCAAAATATATAGGCATACAGGTGTTATGATCTGACATTTTACTCTGTCAGTGCTATTGCTGGAGTAGCACTGCCATACGTTTTACTAGAGAAGCTTGTGATTAAGTATGACTGATAATAAATTGTTCTATGATGAGAACTTGACGACTAACACAGCTTTCTCTGTCCTGGTAAAGATTATGTTCAAGAATAGGCAAAACTAATTGATAGTGCTAGAAAGTGAAAGAAAACTTTTCAAAGTGGGGCAGATGTGGATATTGACTAAAACTGAACATAAGGGAACATTCTTGGGTGAAATACTCTATATCATTTTCTAGGTTGTGATTAAATATGTAAATATTAATCAAGCTGTCGACTTGTGCTTTTTACTTCTTGAATGTCTGTTACTCTCAAAAAGCATAAAAGATAAAATATTAAATGAATAAACTGACAAAACATCCTTTATTGAGAACTATTAGTTATACATGTGCAATATCTTTGTCTCTCATTATTTGTACTAGTATTTGTTATAAACATCCTAGCATGATTTTGATTGACTTAACATTTTATTTCAATTAACATATTTCCTCAATTTACAGATCTATATTTGTATTAGTTCATTATATAAAAGATACCTATGAAAGATATGATTTTATAGATTATTTAGTCTCTTGCTTGTTATTTAAAATTAGAATCCTGTGAAACAGGTTTTAGCAATAAATGTTACTTCAGAAAAGAGTGAGAATACTTACACCATTTATTCTTTAGTGTAAGAGTAAAATTCATTCTTACAGATAGAGAAAAAGAAAATGATTAAGTATAGAAAAATTAAAAAGTGGACAATAAAGAGTATCTTGAGAAAGAGGTGCATACACAGGTTAATACCTTCGGTTCTGATCTGAACTAAATCACATTTTTTGTCTCCTCTATTGATGCATTTAGCTAACTGAAAATTCAAGATTGAAGAGAATGTAATGGTAACAAATTATTTTTAAAATTGCAAACATCCTTATGTAAATACCTAAAATTATTATGTAGACAAATTATTTCACTTTAAAGTACAATCAATACTGTTACTATTACTCTAGTAGCTTTGAGGCTTGAAAGAACACATTTTTAAAAATATTATTGAATAAGACCTCATCTCCAAAATAAAAAGTAGTAAATAAAAATAACTATTTTAAGTTTTATCACTTGTAGAAATATATATTAACCATGATGAAACAAGTTAGGTATATTTTTAAACTATTTTACCTTTTTATTTGGAAACCAATTTTTCACATATCCTGGAAAATTGTACTAATTTTTGGCTTTGAGTTTTAATTCTTTTAAAAAATATTAGTAGTATTATGTTATCACTCCCAAAACGGAATATATTTTTTTCTCAAATATATACATATATATGTTACAGATTTTTAAATATGCATACTTTAGAATGACTTTTGGTGGATACACTATACCTTAGGTACAAATACAAGTTTAGCACAGATTCTCAAATAACAGGAAAACTCTATGCCTGACAGAAAATTAAAAGGCTTAGAAGAAAGATCTTCCTAATGAACAAAGAAACATTGATATCAGAGTGTGAATAAACAAAATTAAATTATCCACTCTGCGGTTATTATTAACATCTTTGCAAGAGAAAATAGTATATAAGAAAATATTGTTTACAAAAAGCAAACAAATAGAAGAAAACCATCCCTTATTTAGGAAATACTGTGGTACCATTTTATCTTTTATCACTGCTCTCCTAACTCTCCTTATTATATTTCTTTGTGTGTCTGAATTTTAATTTACAAAAAATAAAAGCCTACAGATATTTAAATGATGGCATAGCTATGTTAGTCAAAACAAGTGGCCAAAACCTACATTGTAATTATAGAGAATATTGTATGCAGAATGGAAATCAAGCTTTGTTATTTCAATTTGTCTCAGGTTTATCTTGAAATACCTTAACTTTATATAAATGTATCTACTGTATAAAAATAAAGTCTTAGTGCATTTTAAAATAGAATATTTTGGAAAACTCCATAAATATAATGCCAAATAATGTGGACAGCAAAAGGTGAATTATTTTTTCTTAGAAAATTGAATTGTCAAAAAATATTACAGGTTAAATAGGAGCATATTACACTAAGAAGTCTGAATCACTCATCAATTCTTTATCTTTTATTAAATTATAGAAGCACCAGGGGTCCCCAACAGGCACCCTCCTCATTCCTCACCATTCTTACAGTTCAGTGAAATTGTTCCCTGTGGTGATATTCCACATAACACAGAATAATTCATCTTCATCTGTGCTTACTGTGAACTGCTCATTTTTAATAAATATATTGATTTTTCTTACATTTCTTTGAAGCTGATTGACTCACCTCTTCCTGATCAGCATTTTTTTTATCACCATTAACATAATTGCTACCCATCTACATGAAAGAAACTTCATTCTTAATTATCTGGGAAGAAAGTCATATTAAGAGACACATTTATTATATGCTGAGTCACAGCAAATAAAATGATGCAAAGCTTAAAATCTAGTATTTTTTCAGGAAGTTAGCAAATGTTCTTAAGACTTCTTTTTTGAAACACAAGCTACCTTGGAAATGTTATAGGTTCAGTTCCTTGACCAGGGCAACAAAGTGAATATTGTAATAAAGCGAGTCACACAGGTTTTTGGTTTCTCGGTACACATACAAGTTATGTTTGCACAATACTGTGGTCTATAAAGTGTGAAATTGCATTGTATCTAAAAATGCATATACCTTAATGAGAAATATTTTACTGTTATGAAATGCTAATGATCATCTCATCTGAGCCTTCAGCGAGTTGTAATTTTTTGGCTAGAGGTGAGTCTAGCCTCAATATGAATGGCTGCTGACTGATCAGAATAATGGTTGCTAAAGTTTGGGGTGGCTGTATAAATTTCTGAAAATAAGACAAAGATGGATTTGCTGAATCAATTGACTATTCCTCTCATGTAAGAATTCTTGGTAGCACACACTTTTGTTTTATAGCATTTAACTTACAGTAGAACTTATTTCAAAATTGGAATCAGTCCTCTCAAATCCTGACGCAGCTTTATCAACTAAGTTTATATAATATTTTAGGCCCTTTGGTGTCATTTCAACAGTGTTCACAGCACCTTCACCAGAAGTAGACTTCATCTCAAGAAAGCACTTTCTTTGCCAATGCATAAGAATCGACACCTTATTTGTTCAAGTTTGATCACGGGATTTCAGGAATTCAGTCACGTCTTCAGGCTCCACTTTCAATTTTATTTATTTGGCTATTTCTACCACATCTGCAATTACTTCCTTCACTGCAGTTTTGAATACCTCAAAATTATCTATGAGATTGGAATCAACTTCTTCCAAAATCCTATTAACCTTAATATGTTGATTTCCTCCCATGAATCACAAATATTTTAATGCCATCTAAACTGGTGAATTCTTTCCAGATTTTCAGTTGACTTTGCCTAGATCCATCAGAGGAATTACTATGGATAGCAGTTAGAGCCTTATAAAATGTATTTTTAAATAAAAAGATTTGAAAGTCAAAATTACTCCACGACCTAGGTGTAGTAGAATGTATGTTGTATTATGAGGCATGAAAACAACATGAACCTCCTGGTACACCTTCATCAGAGCTCTTAGGTAATCAAGTGCATTGTTCTGTAAGTAACATTTTGAAAGAATTTTTTTTTTTTTTTTTTTTTTCTGAGCAGTAGGTCTCCACAGTGAGCTTAAAATATTTAGTAAACTATGCTGTAAACAGATGTGCTATAATCCAGCTCTCTCTTCTGTTTCCAGCAAAATGGAAATTGTTCCATTTATAGAGCACAGGCAGGGAAGACTTAGCATAATTCTTAAGAGTTCTAGGATTTTTAGAATGGTAAGTGAGCATCAGCTTCAACTTAAAGTCACCAGCTGCATTAGTCCCTGACAAGAGATCTGCCTCTCTGCACTAATCCTTTGCAGTTTTGAAGCCAGGCATTGACTTCTTTCCAGCCATGAAAGCTCTAGATGACATCTTTTTCCAACAGAAAGCTGTTTCATCTATACTGAAAATCTGTTGTTAGCATAGCCACCTTCCTCCATTATCTCAGCTAGATCTTCTGGAAAATTTGCCGCAGCCGCTACATCTGCACTTGCTGCTTTACCTTGCACTCATGTTATGAGGATGACTTCTTTCCTGAAACTTCATAAGCCAAAAATTGCTAGTTTCGCCCTTTTCCTCTGAAGCTTTCCCATCCCCCTGATGCTTCACAGAATTCAAGAGAGTAGCACTTTTAATTTCCTTCAATATTTTTTCCTTTGTTTTCACAACTTGGCTAACTATTCAGCACCAATGGCCTAGATTGCATCCTATCTGAGCTTTCTATATATCTTCCTCACTGAACATAATCATTTCTAGCTTTTGATTTAAAGTGGGAGATGTGCAACTATTCCTTTCAGTTGAACACTTAGAGGCCATTGTAGAGTTATTAATTGGCCTCATTTTCAGATTGTTATGTCTCAGGAAATAGAAAGGCCTGAGGAGAGGGAGAGAAATGGGGGAACAACTGGTTGGTGAAACAGTCAGTCCACATAAAGCATTTATTAATTAAGTTTACCATCATATATGGGTGCAGTTTGTGGCACTCCAAAACAATTACAATAGTAACATCAATGATCACTGATCATGGGTTACCATAGCATATATAATAATAATAATGAAAATAAATGATTGAAATATTGTGAGGATTGTCAAAATATAACACAGAGACACAAGATGAGCACGTTATTTAAAAAATGATGCTGATAAACTTGCTCAATACAGGGTTGCTGTAAACCTTCCATGCAAAAAATACAGTATCTGTGAAGTGCAATAAAGTGAAGTCTAATAAAATGAGGTATGCCTGAATATATTTGTGTGGGACTCATAAAGTAATTGTCTGAATGTAATTACATATAGCATCCCATCTGCCCAAGTGTAACCAGATAGTATTTTGAAAGTGATTATAAACTAGACCTGCCTTGAATTAAATACCCATAGCAAACTTGCTTTATCAATGTTGACATCGACTTTATTTCATACTTATAAAGCTGAATTTGTAAAAACATTATTTTTTGACACTTCATTCTGTTGGTAACTGTAGTAGTTTCTGAGTCTACAGTTACAACATGCCATGAACTGAGTGGCTTCAGCAACATAAATTTATTGTCAAATATTTCAAGAGGTTAGAAGTTTGAGAATTAGGTGTCCAACAGGGCCATACTCCTTCTGAAGGCTCTGCAGAAGAATTTGTTCCGTGCCTCTCTCCTAGCGTCAAGTAGTTTTCCAGCAATCTCTAGTGCTTGTTGGCTTATGGCAGCATAATTTCAGTCTTCACTTGGCCTCCTCCCTCAGGTACGTCCAAACTTTCTCTCTCCATAAGGACACCAGTTACACAGGACTAGGAAACCACCATATAACAGTATGACCTCATCTTAGTAATTACATCTGAAATGACTCTATGATCCTATTTCTAATTAAGATAAGATTCTGAGGTACTTTGACTTAAGACATTGGCTTATGAATTTAAGGGGACTTATTCACCCATAATAGTAACATAAACGCTTACTTCCTTAAGCATCTTACAAAAATATTAACTTCATTTTAAAGATAATTTTTATTTGAAACAAAAATAAAACAAAACAAAAAATACCACCATCCAATTTGAAAACATGTTGTTTGTAAATTTTGAATCCTGTGTGGCTTAAGATATTATCATATCAAGCATATAGGATTAGATTTAAAGTGGATATTACTGTGCAGTGTTTAAATTATATAGGAGGGAGAATGCAATCAGAAGTTTTAAACCTACCATTACCTAAGATTTATAAACTCTATTATAAAATGAATACAAAGTTAATGTTACATGTTCAAGTATATTTTTGCAAAACTATCATCTACTTCAAATAAAAACTTTTCCTATAATATAAATGATGAATAGATCTTCAGTTGTGCATTCCTCACTGATGCCTTCCGCTCTCAAGATGTATGTTTTATTGTATTTTTTTCTGCTAAAACTCACCTCACCAAGGGATTCCTTCTTCTAAATAAAGAGCAAACTTTCACATAAAAGGAAAAAATGGTTTTTACACACAACAAAAAGTTAGATCCTGCTGCTGTGTCCCCAGGCTTCTATAAAAATTCACAGGTGATGTTCTACCACCTCAATAAGAAAACCAAAACAGCTTTGATCGGCTAAACAAAAACAGTGTTTATTCCAAACACATTAAAATATACAAAGAAATCATAGTGCAAGCGTTACTTTTGGCTTTTATTTTCTTGTGAATTATGCTTTATGAAAAAACTTTGAAATGCACTTAAAAATACTTTCTAACTTTAAAAGTATCATTTGAAACAATTCCATGCTGTGTGTGGTAATTCGTTTAATTTCCTGCTATGTTATGGACCTGACCACTGTTTTTTTTTTTTTAGTTCCAAAAAATTTAAAGGCCAGGTGCTGTGGCTCATGCCTGTAATCCTAGCACTGTGGGAGGCCGAGGCGGGCAGATTGTCTGAGTTCAGGAGCTCAAAATCAGCCTGGGCAATATGGTGAAACCCCATCTCTACTAAAAGTCAAAAAAAATTATCCGGGCATGGTGGCATGCTCCTGTAATCCCAGCTACTTGGGAGGCTAAGGCAGGAGAATTGCTTGAACCCAGGAGGCGGAGGTTGTAGCGAGCCAAGATCATGCCACTGCACTCCATACTCCAGCCTGGGTTGATGGAGTGGGACTCTACACTATTAACAGAGTAAAAAGACAATCTACAAATTGGAAGAAATATTTGCAAATCATATATCTCATAAGAAATTTATATCCATAATACATAGAGAACTCCTAATATTCGACAACCAAAAACAAGCCATTTCAAAAATGGACAAACGGCGTGAATAGACATTTCTCCAAAGAAGATTTAGGAATGACCTATAAGTAGATAAACAGATGCTCAAAATCACTAATCATTAGAGAAATGCAAATCAAAACTATAGTGAACTATCACCCACACCCTTTAGGATGGCTGCTATTAAAAAAAAAAAAAAACAAAACAAAACAAAAAACAGAAAATTGTAACTGTTGGCAAGGATGTGGAGAAATGAGAATGTAAAATAGTACAGTGATGAGAGAAAAGAGTATGGTAGTTCCTTAATAAATTAAAACTAGAATTACCATATGGTACAGCAATTCCACTTATTGGAAACAGTAAGATCCAGTAGTCTCAAAAGTGAGATCTCAAAGAGATATTTGTACATCCATGTTCCTAGCACCATTATTCATGATAGCTAAAGCATGGGAGCCAACCACACGTCCAGCAACAGAGGAATGAATAAGCAAAGTGTGGTATAAACATACAATGGAATATTTAGTCTTTAAAAGGAAGAACATTTTAACATATGCTAAAACATAGATGGAGCTTGAGAACATTAAACTAAGTGAAGCAAACCAGTCACAAAGAAACAAATACTGTATGTTTCCACTTACATGAGGAACTTAGGGTTGTCAAAATCAGAAATAGATCGAAGAGTAGTGATTGACAAGGGCTGGGGGAAGGAGAAAAGAGGGAGTTATTGTTCAATATGTACAGTTTCAGTTTTATAAGTTGAAAGAGTTACAGAAATAAATGGTGGTGATGGTTGCACATTAAGAATATATTTAATACTACTTAACTATGAACTAAAATTGAATAAGATGGCCAATTATATGATATGTGCATTTTATTTCAATTTAAAAATGAAAAGAAATGAGAACTGATTCAGAACTTAGAACTATGACAGTTGACTCCTGTTACACTGCTCTCTTTAATTTATTGTGATGCCATCTCATTCATAGCCATTTAAAAAATATAAAACTAGAAAAAGAAGAAAAATGTTTCATGAGTAGATTAAAAGGATGGAAAATGATATACTGTAATACTACCAATAAGAAAGCTTATGTGCCTCCATTCACCAAAAAAAAAATTAACATTTCTTCATATATAACAAAATGTAAAATAATAAGAAACATTTATACATTTATTATTACACACATATTTATCTGCCTGCAGTTCTCCAGGCACATTTCACAACTCCTAAGGCCTTTGTAGATAAGATTGATTGTCAGGATAATGTTTTATTCTAATGTTTGGTCTTTTACCCTCATTCCTGACACAGAGTAACTAAAACCTTTGAAATTTCCTGAGGCCTAGGAGTGTCTGACAAAGAGCTCATAAATGCCTTGAAATTTCCTGGGTGATAGTAGCATCTTTTATTCTAATGAGACAACTCTTGATGGACTCCAGAATGGGAGCTGGTTGCCAGAGGAACCAACCACATGATTAGAGAGCTGGAACTTTCAGCTCCACCTCTCCAACCTCCGGGAAGAGAAGAGGAGATAAATGTAGATCAAGCTGATCACCAATGCCAATGATGTAATCAATTATGTCTATATAGTATGTCTATATATTATATAGTCTCCATCAAAGCACAGAAAGACAGAGTTCAGAGAGTTTATAGATACTGAACACATGGAAGTCCCTGGACGATGCAAAGACCAGAGAAGACATGAAAGTTCCTCTCCCCTTCCCTGCACTTTGTCCTATATATAATTTCATCTGGATGTTTATTTGTGTTATTTATCATATACTTTATTAATACAATAAACCAGTAAATGAAAGTGTTTCCCGGAATTCTGTGAGGTATCCTAGCAATGTAATCTAATTTGAGAGGGTCATGGGAACCTCACCTTAATAGCCATAAGCCAGAAGGTGAAAACCTACTACTTGGAGCTGACATCTGAAGTGATGGCTGTCTTGCGAGACTGTCCTTTACCCTGTGGAAACTGACACTATCTCCGGGTAGACAGTGTCAGAATTGAATTGAATTGAATTGAATTGATTGGTATATGGTGGAAACCCCCTCCACAGCTTGTATCAGAAGTGAGTGGTCAGTGATATAAGAGTAGAAGAAACCAATTGTTTTTTAATCTCCTACACAAAGCTTCAAAAATATAAAATAAAATATCATAAAAGTAAACAGTGATATAGATAGATTCCAAAACTCTTCTTAGATGCTTCAATCCTCCTTTCTCATTAATAGAACAGGCATAAGAAAATCAGCAAGGATATAGGAGACCTAAACAACATTATCAACTAACTTGATCCTATAGGCAAGTTTAGATGTTTGACACATCGCTGGCATAATACACATTATTTTTATGTGTACATGATATGTTCACAAAGATAGACCATATTCTTGTTAAAAAATAAAAAAGACACAAAGTAATATTTTGACAGAACTAAAAATCTTACAAATTATATTACTGGACAATAATGGAATAAAACTATAAATCAATAACAGAAAGATAACCAGTAAATTTCCAAGTGTTTGGGAAGTAAACATTTTTTAAAAGCCCACTCTGATGGTAGTTTCTTTTGCTGTGCAGAAGCTCCTTAGTTTTATTAGATCCCATTTGTCAATTTTGGCTTTTGCTGCCGTTGCTTTTGGTGTTTTAGACATGAAGTCCTTGCCCATGCCTATGTCCTGAATGGTATTACCTCGGTTTTCTTCTAGGGTTTTTATGGTAATAGGTCAAACATTTAAGTCTCTAATCCATCTTGAATTAATCTTCATATAAGGAGTAAGGAAAGGATCCAGTTTCAGTTTTCTACTTATGGCTAGCCAATTTTCCCAGCACCATTTATTAAATAGGGAATCCTTTCCCCATTTCTTGTTTCTCTCAGGTTTGTCAAAGATCAGATGGCTGTAGATGTGTGGTATTATTTCTGAGGACTCGGTTCTGTTCCATTGGTCTATATCTCTGTTTTGGTACCAGTACCATGCTGTTTTGGTTACTGTAGCCTTGTAGTATAGTTTGAAGTCAGGTAGCATGACGCCTCCAGCTTTGTCCTTTTGACTTAGGATTGCCTTGGCAATGCAGGCTCTTTTATAGTTCCATATGAACTTTAAAGCAGTTTTTTCCAATTCTGTGAAGAAACTCATTGGTAGCTTGATGGGGATGGCATTGAATCTATAAATAACCTTGGGCAGTATGGCCATTTTCACGATATTGATTCTTCCTATCCATGAGCATGGTATGTTCTTCCATTTGTTTGTGTCCTCTTTGATTTCACTGAGCAGTGGTTTGTAGTTCTCCTTGAAGAGGTCCTTTACATCCCTTGTAAGTTGGATTCCTAGATATTTTATTCTCTTTGAAGCAATTGTGAATGGAAGTTCATTCCTGATTTGGCTCTCTGTTTGTCTGTTACTGGTGTATAAGAATGCTTGTGATTTTTGCACATTAATTTTGTATCCTGGACTTTGCTGAAGTTGCTTATCAGCTTAAGGAGATTTTGGGCTGAGACGATGGGGTTTTCTAAATATACAATCATGTCATCTGCAAACAGGGACAATTTGACTTCTTCTTTTCCTAACTGAATACCCTTGATTTCTTTCTCTTGCCTGATTGCCCTAGCCAGAACTTCCAACACTATGTTGAATAGGAGTGGTGAGAGAGGGCATCCCTGTCTTGTGCCAGTTTTCAAAGGGAATTTTTCCAGTTTTTGCCCATTCAGTATGATATTAGCTGTGGGTTTGTCATAAATAGCTCTTATTATTTTGAGGTACGTTCCATCAATACCGAATTTATTGAGCATTTTTGGCATGAAGGGCTGTTGAATTTTGTCAAAAGCCTTTTCTGCATCTATTGAGATAATCATGTGGTTCTTGTCTTTGGTTCTGTTTATATGCCGGATTACGTTTATTGATTTGCAAATGTTGAACCAGCCTTGCATCCCAGGGATGAAGCCCACTTGATCATGGTGGATAAGCTTTTTGATGTGCTGCTGAATCCGGTTTGCCAGTATTTTATTGAGGATTTTTGCATCGATGTTCATCAGGGATATTGGTCTAAAATTATCTTTTTTTGTTGTGTCTCTGCCAGGCTTTGGTATCAGAATGATGTTGGCCTCATAAAATGAGGGAGGATTCCCTCTTTTTCCATTGATTGGAATAGTTTCAGAAGGAATGGTACCAGCTCCTCCTTGTACCTCTGGTAGAATTCAGCTATGAATCCATCTGGTCCTGGACTTTTTTTGGTTGGTAGGCTATTAATTATTGCCTCAATTTCAGAGCCTGCTATTGTAAAATGTGGCACATATACACCATGGAATACTATGCAGCCATAAAAAAGGATGAGTTTGCATCCTTTGTAGGGACATGGATGCAGCTGGAAACCATCATTCTTAGCAAACTATCACAAGAACAGAAAACCAAACACCACATGTTCTCACTCATAGGTGGGAACTGAACAATGAGATCACTTGGATTCGGGAAGGGGAACATCACACGCCGGGGCCTATCATGGGGAGGGGGGAGGGGGGAGGGATTGCATTGCGTGTTATACCTGATATAAATGATGAATTGATGGGTGCTGACGAGTTGATGGGTGCAGCACACCAACATGGCAGAAGTATACATATGTAACAAACCTGCACGTTATACACATGTACCCTAGAACTTAAAGTATAATTAAAAAAAAAAAAAAAGCCCACATATCCACATATCACTGAAGAGATCATGCAGAAGTTCAGTATCAGGTTGAAAATGAAAACATAATACCAAAATGTGTGCAGTACAAATAAAGTTGTATTTAGAGAAAATGCTTTACAATAAATGAGTATAATCCAAATAAAAGAAAGATCTTAAATAAATTATTTAAATATCTACCTTAAACATTCAAATGAATTAAACTCTAAGGAAAAAAATAAGAAAGATAATAATAAAGATAAAAATAGAAATCAATAAGATTAAGAACAAAAAATACATAAAAAACAAAATTCAAGTGTACGGCTTTGAAAAAATAAATACAACTGAAAAAGTATAGCCAGTCTGACCAAGAAAGAGGGAATACACAAATTACAAATACCAGAATAAAAACTACACATAATTACAGACCTTACGGACATTAAAAAGAAAAAAGGATATTACAAAAAACCCTATGTCCATTTTTTGGACATATTTCTGGAAAGATACATGTCATAGAAGTTTTCTCAAATAAAAATGACCTAAATAACACTATATTTATTAAAAACATTTAATTTTTAGTTAAAAACTTCACAAAAGTAAATTGATAAATTGAACTTTACTAAATTTAATACTGCTTTTATGGATTTAAAAATGTGTGATATATACATAAATGGAATACTATTCATTTAAAATAAGAAAATCTTGCCGTTTGTGACAACATGGATTAACTTAGAAAATATTTTGCTAAAAGAAATAAACCAGTCACAGAAAGATACATTCTCCATGATTCCACTTCAAAGATACATTCTCCATGATTCCGCTTCTATGAGGCATATAAAATAGTTGAATTCAAAGAAACAGAGTAGAGTGATGGTTGCCAAGGGATAGTGGTAGGGAAAGTGAGGAGTTGTTCAATGAGTATAACGTTTCAGTTATGTGAGATAATTATGTTATGGAGATCTGCTATACAACATAGTGACTATAGTTAACAATACTGTATTGTGCACTTCAAAACATAACAAGCGTAGCCCTCTTGTGAAGTGTTTTAGCACACTAAAAGATTAATAAAATAATAGCTGATTTTAAAAATAAACTTTCTGTTACAGAATATTGACTTACTGGTTCTATTTCATTATAATTATCATCATTCATCTCTTGCTGCACCTAATTTATAAATTAAGCTTTTTCATATGTATGCATAGAAAAAACCTGTATGTGTGTGCGCATATATATATATGTGTGTGTATATGTATACATATCTGTATATATACATATACACACACCATATATTCATATATATACATACACACACATATGTGTGTGTGTGTGTATGTGTATATATACATATGAATTGGTACTATCCGAGGTAAGAAACTCTTTAGAAAATTAAAATAATATCATCCACAGGTTATGTCACAGTTGCTTACAAATCTAGTACCTGATTAATGATTTCCATTCAGAATATATAAAGGACTCTCAGTACTCAATAATAAAAGATATACAACTCTATCTAAAAAGGGGAGCTACTTGAACAGACACTGAGGGAGATACAAGAGTAACAAAGAAACACATGAAAAGATGTCCACCATCTTTAGTTATCATGAAAATGCAAAGTGAATCTTCAAAGACACAATTACACTCCAATTAAAACAGCTGAAAGAGAGAGAGAGAGAGAGGAAGCCAGCCTGACAAATTCATGTGATCATTAAGTTATAAAGAAATTGATTCTCTATTACATTAAGAGTGAGAATGCCAAATGATATAGTTACTTTGGAAAAGAATTTGACAATTTCAGATAAAGGTAAATATACTATTATCATAATATCCAGCAATTCTACCCCAAGGTATTTTCCCAAGTGGAATAAAAACATATTTAAGAACCTTTCTCAGAATGTAATAGAGGCTTTATTCACATTGTCAATAACTAGAACAATACAAGTATCCCTCAGGGTGTGTATGGATAAGCCAGTGGTGGCACATTCATACAACAGAACACTACTAGGCAATGAAAGTGAGCAAATAACTGATAGATGCAACAATATAAATACTTCTCAAATGCATTTTTCTAAGTGAAAGTAGCCAGACCCCCAAAGCTAAATATTGTATAATTTAATTTATATTATATTCTGAAAAAGCCAAAGCTATTGGGACACAAAAGCAATTTGTGCTTGCCAGGAGTTAAAATTGGGTAGAATGTTGGCCACAAAGGGAGATGCAGGACTTTTTGATGCTGTGAAATTGTTTTATAACTTCACTTTGGTGGTATTGTTACATGAACATACATGTTCCTCGAAACTGGCAGACTATAGATTTAAAAGATTGCACTTTATAGTATGTAATATATACTTTAATGTTAAAAGTGTTTTAACGATAATGTGATTATGAAATGATGGATCTAATTGGTCTCTATTGGGGAAAAAATGTGTCAAAAGGACAGCTAACCACAAAAGTAAGCAGTTTACGTTAAAACAAAAAACAAAACTTTGAGACTAAGATCTTTAAGAAGAAAGGGCAATCTGTATGGCAATTTGTATGTTTTAAAAGTCTGCATGATCTGATTAGAAGAAGGCATCTGTGTCTTTGATAATAGAAAAAAAAATCAATTAGAAATTTCAAGAAAAGCCAAATTATTTAGAAACAAGGTATTGCCTATTAAAAAGCTGACTAAACTTTGGGGGGACGAGGTGGGCGGATCACCTGAGGTTAGGAGTTCCAGACCAGCTTGGCCAACATGGTGAAACCCTGTCTCTACTAAAAAATACAAAAATTAGCCTGGTGGTGCATGCCTGTCATCCCAGCTACACAGGAGGCTGAGGCAGGAGAATTGATTGAACCCGGGAGTTAGAGGTTGCAGTGAGCCAAGATGGCGCCATTGCACTGCAGCCTGAATGACAACAGCGAAACATCGTCTCAAAAAAAAAAAAAAAAAAAAAAAAAAAGCAGACTGAAATATTTCATTATTTTAGCAACTTATGAATAGGCACTTACCCATTTTTCATAGTACTCAGAAAACATTTTTGAGTCGCCTAGATGGATGCCACAATATTACAGCAGTCTAGTAATATGAGTTAATGAATGTTCACAAAATCACAACTAAGTGATTTTGTCATATACAGTCAGTCATTCACCCAATAATCTTATGCTTTAAAAAAAAAAAAAAAAAACTTATTTTACTTGCATTTGTAAGATGGATAGATAGAAATTATTTGTCTGTTCATACTACCTGGCATCCCTGTTAAGTCATATGACTGAATTTAATCTGTATCATGGAAAACCAATGGTATTGATAATAGACCAGTCATCTTATGGATGTTATTTGAATTTTTGTGATAGGAGGTATTTCAAAGGGAGGCATGTTCCACATTTTTAAAACTGAGATATTAATGTGAAATAAATTTCTTATATGAAAGGGTATGATTTTTAGCTTATCATTCATAATTATGCTTATATACAATAGAGAACTAAAGACATTAATTTTTCAAAATAAAAATTCGGCATAGTGAGGAGGAAAGACAGAATTTTGTAATACACATAGTCTGTATTGAATACAATTCTAAATTTGTTTTACTGTGTAAATGTATTGAGAAATATAAAACATAATCTATTAGTTTGCTTTGGCTGCCATAACAAAGTATCACAGATTGGATGTCTTAACAACAGAAATTTATTTTCTAATCATCTGGAGCCTTGAACTCTGAGACCAAGTTATCCACATAGTGGTTTTCATTCTGAGGGCTCTGCCTTTAGCTTATGGATGTCTTCTCCTTTTGTCTTCACACGGGCTTTCCTCTGTATTTCTTTCTGTCCTGATCTGTTCCTATGAAGACATCAGCCATATTGAATTATGGCCTTCTGATATGACTTCATTTTACCATAATCACTTCTTTAATATTTTATCTCTAAATACAGGTACATTCTGAGGTACTGGGAGAAGGGGTGGTTAGAATTTCAACATATAAATTTGAGAGAGACGAAGTTGAACCCCCTAACACACAGGCATACAGTCATCCACCACAGAACAATTTTCAATTCAACAAAAGATCACATGTAAAATGGTGGTTTTGTTTGTCTCTAACACTGTATTTTTACATATTCTGTGTTTAGATATGTTTAGATACATAAATACTTACCATTGTGTTACAATTGCGTACAATTGTACTGTATTCAGTACAGTAACATGCTGTATAGGCCCAGAGCCTAGGAGCAATAGGGTATACCATATAACCTAGGACTGTCATAGACTATACCATCTAGTTTTGTGTGAATATACTCTATGACGCTAGCACATAGTGATTAAATTGCTTAATGATGCATTTTTCAGAACATATCCCAATTGTTAAATGATGCATAGCTTCAATACATAATCTAAACAATACAATTCTAGTACTTTTTAACAAGATTGTATTCTATTCTACCAGGACACAACATATTTTCTGAAACTTTGTGATTGCATTGTCATTAACTATTGATCAACTAAGTTGCATCCCCACATCAAATTTTATTTTATATATGCCTGTAATTTCCAAATAATATTTAATAAACATTTAAAACATATAATTTCAAATACATAGTAAATGAAAAGATGGTATTATTTTAGCCGGGATTAACACCTATCTAAAAATTTTGGTTAACTCCTGTAAGAACATTCAATCTCCACGTGGAAGGTGTGCGTCTCAGTAAGAATTCTAAAAAGAAGGAGAAAATTGGCCTAGGTGTATAAAATATCTTATTTTTTATTGTAGGACTTCTAAAAAAACATTAGAACACACATGTCTTCTGAATCAAACAGTCGAGGTACAGTCTCATAAAAAATGGGAAAGGAATGCAAACAGCAAAATATAATGAAAATAATGGCTTCATGCACCTACACACAAACATAGAAAATGAAAGAAAAAAAAATGTTTCTTGTGTTTGGGGTGTCAAAGCAAAACATTGCACCAGGCTATGTTAAACAGATAAGGAAGACTAAGCGGAGAGCAGCCAGTGCTCAGTCTGAGTTCAACTCCCATGAAACGTGCGGAGTGTGGGGAAGGTGTTAGGGTTTTTAAGGCCTCGGGCAAGGAAGATATCTTGGGCCATCCCTATTTGCTAATCAACTTTATCCAAAGGAAACACTAAATTTTCTCCTATCTGCAGAACAAGAGATAGCTCTATTATTTGGAATAAGCTTCCAGCTGAAGTTAGGCTTTACCCTCCCACAGAAACTGGGATAATTACATTTCAAAGACATGGTCCCCTGTTCTTGAAAAAGACAGTCTTGGGTAGTAAAGCTGACAAAAAGCTTTTGAAAAGATTTACATCCAAAAAGTCATAAAAGGAATTTCTAATTACAAAAAAAATGTAAACTAAATACACTAAGGAGGTCAGGGGCCTAAAACAAGGAAGAAGCCTGTCTAAAATTTAATGAAGCAGAGGGCAACTTTAAGGCTCTCTTGGTCAGGTCTCTAATAAAATTGTTTAACAACTGCCTTTAATAGGGTACTTTCATAAATTGGATTCTGTCAGTCATTTGCAGAGTGCTTCTGAGAGACAGGGAATTTAACCCCGACACTTCCTGCATGCTTTGCCTGTGGGCAAAGCAGGCTCTCTCAGCCATAGAAGGCTAAAAAGCAAAGGAACACTGATGGTGGGAGTTTGAAGTCAAAGAAACATAGCCTCAAATAGGGTATGTGTGAGGCACCAGTAGAATCTGCCAGGGGTGCCATCAAACCAAGCCTTATTCAGGGCTTTAAAAATACTAAGTCATTTATAGACGCTTACATAGATATTTAAGAATATTAAAGAATATATGTTCAGATATGCTTAAGAAATTAGTTTTGTCATATCTCCGAAGTCATCAGGAAAATTGTTCTATGGCAACAACAAATCATAATTTCATGGTTCATTAAAATGCATTTTAAGGTCACTAATACCGATGTTTATTTAAAAATATTAAAATGTATCTTAATGTCAATAAATAGCTGATTTTAGTGTGTCATGTTAAACCAATAGTATACATACGCCTTATATCAGTGATTTACATATTGAATACATTTACATCACAAGTCTTGGTTAGAAATTTCTGTATCCTGAAATGTCATAGGTTCTCAAGTGCAGTTAAGTGCTCTCTTTAAAAAATTTCCAAACTTGATTTTCTCACTATAACATTGTCATGAGGGAATAAAGTACAGAGTAAATGAATCAATAGACTTTGATGTTCTGGTCACATAGACACTAAAAAAAATTAAATCTTATTCATATTCATTTGAATAAAATAGTCATTAATCTTCACCTCATGGGTGTTTTAGGAAACTTTTCAAACCTTTAGTGTCCTACTGAGTATTGACTAATAGACTTTGATTTGATAGCTGTTTAGACGGCAAATTATTGGATTAAACGATGCCCTAAAGCTACCCTTCGGCAAAATTAAAATTTAGCATTTCTGCTCGTAAATTATGCTTGCTCTCTTTAATTTGAGATTTCAATGTGTCTTTCAACAAAGAAAAACAAAAAAGAACTTTGACATCTATTAGGCTTTACTTTAGTAGATTATTAATTGTAGTACTGAAACTGATTTTTTTCATATTATTGATAGTGAATTCTAGTGATTAGAAGAGGAGAAAACAGATTCATAGTTAATGTTTAATTTTAAAAAGCATTGGAAATTTTAAAAGTACACCATTCTGACAATAGCATAGGAAGAAGGGCAGGTTTTCCATAATATAATGCCCTTTCCATGTCAAGGGACGGCTAAAGCTTTATTTTATTTTTTTTAAAGGATTTGTTTAAGATAGACTAATAATGAAAATACTTCAGATACTAAAAGCACACAAGCACATTTTCTCCAGTTTGAACAAATTTTGTGAATAACATGGTAAGTTCAGATGTTTTATGGTACTCTAAAGACATATAAATTCACTTTCTTAGCAATACAATTATGAATAAAGAGTATTTTAAATACATTATATTTCTTATATCTTAAGTACAAAGGAAATTTTGGAAATAAACACTGCTGAACTAGTTTAGATTAAAAAAATTTAAAAAACAAAATTTTATCTATGTATATATTTACTTATATTTAAAAAACAAGTAGACACAAGATATGGGAAGAAATGGTAAATTTACGGTCGTTAGACATGTAACAAAAGAGTTTTGAATTATAGTAACATTTAAATATGTAATATTACATTTCTCAATGACACATGCTAAAGGCAGTACTTCTTTTCCTATCACAAGAAGTAGGGGAATTGTATTTATTATCATAAAAACAAATATTTTGCTCTATTTTTATATTAAAAATTTAGTACCATTTTAACACATGATGTATCAACTTATATTTAATGGAATATTTCACAAAGAGAAACAATTTACTACAACGCTAAAATTTTATTTAGGTTAACAAAATAATTCACCTGTAGGGAAATAAATGTTAATTAATAGAAAAAAATTGCTGAACCCTCATTACACTTAATTTCCTCTTGCTTCTAGGCCTATTGTTAAATTATAAATACTATTATAATAATAGTTAACTTATATTAAACTATATTAAATTATACTTTAATTTGCATTTTATACATCTAAATAAATGCCTGTGCTATTTTGGCAACTGGGCAAATTAATGAAGCTCTCTCTTTGTTAGTTTCCTCACCTACAGAATAGATATAATTATTCTCTTCACACTTAACAAGCACTTAGAATAGCACCTGGCAACCTAGTAAATGCTATATAAATGCTTCTGGAATAAAATAAATAAATAAAACATAAGTACCTAGGAAAATAGCTAAATTTTCAGTAATTCCCTATTATAAAAGAGCTGAGTAGGGAGAGACAATAGTAGTAATGAAAATATTCTGTGCCAGGCAGAAAAATTTCTTTGGCATTCCAGAAATTTTCATGTGTAGTTTTAAAATGTTTGCCCATATTTCCAAATAATGACTTAAAATAGATAAAGAATTTTATACCATCACACTTCATTCTTCCTTAATGCAATACTTGTCAGCAAGATGAAAAACATA
This sequence comes from Piliocolobus tephrosceles, assembly GCF_002776525.5. Lineage (NCBI taxonomy): Eukaryota > Metazoa > Chordata > Mammalia > Primates > Cercopithecidae > Piliocolobus > Piliocolobus tephrosceles. The sequence continues at coordinate 66,071,418 of NC_045439.1, read as the reverse complement.
TGGCATAAGATAAAGAATACAAAATATCCTTCAAGGAAAGCACATAAACTCTAGGTAATAAAGATTCTGTCAATAATTTATGTAATGTCTTTGACTTTATCCAGATGGCCAATATGGGATGTGGGATGTTGGTCTAGATGATAAACAGGATAGAATTTACGTGATATAGAAAGAAAATACTGTCATATTGTTGTATACTTTCTTGACTAATAACATGCCTAGTTCTTTTTTTTATGGAGTACCCTAAGGTGTATTTCTTACCACATCATAGAAAGTATGATTTTGGGCAATAAAATACAACAAATCTGTAGTTGCTGGTCATATTTCTTTGGTTTCTTATGTGTATTGTCTTTGATAATGACTTTTTCATAACTTATAGTACCATTCTTAGTGTAATATAGAAGCCACAATAAATATTTAAGAGGAAAAGGAAATGTAGAAAATACACCTCTCTAAAGACTCAAATAGACAATCAAACTTTGTTTCATCAATGCAGGAATTTTACTCTGCCTTTACAAATTTATAGCAATGCATCTTTTGTATCATAGGTTGAATTTATTTTCAAACTAGCACTGTTTGCTCATATCAATGAATATTTCAGAATGAAGTTTTAAAAGCTATATATGTCTGAAGTAATAACTGCATTGTACCTCTCAAAGGTATTTTTTCAATACAGGTTGTACTAGTCACTTCTTGAAGTGTGTACTTGACTTGTAGTGAAATGATCCTTATCTGGATGTGGCACCCCAGTACACATGATGGGCATGTAGTGGGTAAGTCTGCACAAATGATTTTGTTTCCAGCGACCTATGGGTCAAGGCTCAAATGCATGACTCAGGGTTGGTTAATTATATGCTGTGTCCTAGAATTTTAAAACTTGCAAAAGAGGAACAAAATATAAGAGTACTTGAATCTAAATCTTGTTATTGAAAGTTACCATGAGAGGAGCTCCATAAACATTATTGTAGCTCAGATCCCAGAATCTTCTCTGATGTATGCCTTATGGAGATTTGGCTTTCAATTATTACCTTCTTTTTGCAACGTACTTCATTTTTACTTGGAAAGTTAGGTTTTTATACTTAGATTGGCTGTTGACAACTTAAATAACATTAATTTACAAATTTCAAGGAAATATAGATAATGTGCATGAGAAAACAATATCAATTAATGAGAATGCTACATGAATATAAATTTAGAGTTACAAACAATAAGAGACACTAAGTTTATATAAATAATAGAGAAAACTACTCACTATGAAAGATTCAAAACAGAAATATAAGTAAATCCTTAGAGAAGATGAAGTTGGAAAAGCGTGGTCTGTTGTATCACTCAGAGATGGCTTCCCACTTGGACCCTGGTTCTTCCTATTTCTTCCTGTGTTGGAAAATTACTTAAGTTCTCTGTATCCTCATCATTAAAGTATAGATAATAAATAAATCTCATGGCATTTTTAGAATTAAATATTCTAATGAATATAGAATACCTATTTGAATGCCTTGTCATATAAAATATACTAAAAATGTATATTCTTTTTCTCCTCCACAATGATTATTTATGTATTTGGAGGTTTGTAGGAACCTAATAAGTAGTACCATTTTCTCTCCCCAGGTTCTTAAGTAAATTAAAAAATAAAACAAAAAAAATAGAGGACAAATATCTACTAAGAGATAATAGAGAAGGAATTTTTTTCTATGGGATGAATGGCTTTCCAGTTGCTGAACTTCAATTAAACTGACATTCCCACAGATTCACAAGCCCAGGTGCCAATCCTCAGGCCTGGCCCATAGAGACAGGGACATGCTTCTGGTAGTCTAATAATGAAAGGGATCACAGGCTCTCTTCAGGTAAACCAGTTTCAAATCAGGAAAATATTTACCAGTCAAGCTATTCATGCCTGGTTTTTTTATCCTCCTTCCAAACTCATAAATCAGGAATGCTTAGGTCATGAGTATAAGGCAACATGAAGACATACGGGAAAATACCATGAATTTCCATGAATGGGGAAAATCATTTTATATGTCAAAATACATATTTGAGTGACTTGGATAACATTTGTAATACTATATTTAAAATGCAATATTTAGTTAATGTTTCTGAATAAGATAGTGGAGTCATGCATTGCTTCAACAGTACTGAGAGCAATAAAAGAAACAGGGAACATTTATAAATGAAGGCAATTATATGTTCCAGGAAAATATAAATAAGGATTAGAAAGAAACAATTAGAGGAAGGCAAAGTATTGTGATGATCAGAAGCCTGAAAAATAATATTGTTATATGATAAGGGGTAAATGAAACAGGGGAATAGGTTTGAAATGATATTAACAGGATTTTTAAAAAACATATGATATTTTCAACCAGGATTCTTTAAAAAGTTATTTAAAGCTGATTCCTAAAATTGACTTACTGTAATAGCAGATATTTTTGTATCTTATCCACACATTATCCTCTCTGAGGGAGTAGTACAAAGAAAAAAAGAAGAAAAGAAAAGGTAAGATGATTAATATATTTTTAATACAATTGAAATTGTCCTTATCTGTTATCACCATAAGATGGTGAAGGTGGTACTGTCTCCTGCACCAATTATCATTTAATATCTTTCATGTGGGCTCAGTATAGAGTCCTGCTGCCTTCTTAGAGAGTCCTGATGATGAGTTTAATGCCAGGTAAGATCAAGAGCAGCTCAGTTACTACGTCAAAGGGGAAAACTTTGGGTTAAATCATTTAGACCCAAGTTACTGTTCATTATTAACTGATGCCTAAACACTTTTGATCATGATTATTGATTTCATACTCCATCCCACCAATCAATATGTATGTGAATTTTGGAGTAAAGAGGTGGATAGTACAAATGCTCAGTGTCAATTATGCTCTCCTAATGGACTGTGTGGGTAAGCCTCATATATATCAGTATTTGATTTTACCACTTTCCCCAAGATATTTATCAGACAAGGAACTCGCAACAGATTGTCACTCACAACCAGTTTCACAATGATTTGAAACCAATTTCATAATGATTTGAAACCAATTTACTATCTATTACCACAAAGCCAGACAATATAACTTAAATGTTAGTAAATCACCTGCTTTCAGAAGCTCTGCAACAGAAACTTTTCCCACTGTCTCCTAACTATAGAGACATTGGTACATTGTTACTCTAGAGGGTTAGTAAACCTTGGGCAGAGTATTGGGATCTTGATAAGACCATGTAAAACTCAGCCCTTGAAATGTCTTCCCTACTTTGCCTCACTTACAGTGTTAAAATTGCTGCCTGATCAAGGTTTGGATCAAAGTGTTAAAATTGCTGCCTGATCAAGGTTTGGATCTGTGTCCCTGCCCAAATCTCATGTTGAATTGTAATCCCCAGTGATGGAGGTGGGGCCGGTGATTGGATCATGGGCATGTTTTCTAAAGGTTTAACACCATCCCCCTGGGTGCTGTTTGCATCATAATGATTGAGTTCTCAAGAGATCTGGTTGTTTAAAAGCGTCTAGCACCTCCCCTCCATCTTTCCCCTGCTCCAACCATGCTAAGTGCCAGCTTCTCTTTCACCCTCTGCCATGATTTAATGTTTCCGGAGGCCTCCCCGGAAGTGGAAAAGATCGTAGCATCATGCGTCCTGTACAGTCTGTGGAAATGTGAGCCAAATAAAACTCTTTTTTTTTTTTTTTTAAATAAACTACCCAGTCTCAGGTATTTCTTTATAGCAGGGTGAGAACGGACTAATGCACTGCCTAAATATAGCCTTCCTTTTTATTTTGCTGTTTTGTTCATTTCAGTTGTTACAGACAACTAAAAACCAAAGCTATAATGTGCGTGCACAGAAAGATTCACCAATTCCCAGCCTTATTTATCTCTGCTCTTTTACCTTTGATTACTTATCATAGAGAAAATGTCCTCTTTACACAAAGGGTAGAAACGTATCAAAAAATCTGAATCCTGTATTTCAGCTAATAACTTATTTCAACTAGGTGTTCTATGTAGATTCTAACACTCTAAAAGTGTGGAATCAAGGGTGAAGGGGGCCATAAATCATCAGTGGCTCCTATCAAAATTTGTTTCTAGGTCAATCAAATGAACCAAGTTGAGCAAAAGAAGTTTTCAATTATAGTTTCCAACATATCTTCCAGATGGTTGTTCCATTTCAAGAATCCCAGTGAAATTGTAAATTAATTTAAATATTAACATTGTACAGGTATTTAAATACTGTTAAACTGAATTCCCATCATTTTAAAAATCTTAAATATACTTCACTCATTCTAAAGACGCCCCCCAAATTAAATGTATCTGTGATACTCTGAAAATCATGTTACTTTGAACCTTCAGGTTAAGGAACCCAAAGGTAACTTTATACCTGCATAATGCCAGCATAACTGTCCTGAGAGAGGTGACCTAGTATTCTGAAGATAATAGTGTTTTAAAATAATTTATGAAAAAAATACTCTTTTAAGACCACATCAATAAGTGAAAAAAAAAAAAAAAAAAGAAATGATGTTCTTTGCAGCAACATGGATGCAGCTGGAGGCCATTATCTTAAGCAAATTAGCACAGGAACAGAAAATCAAATACCCCATACTCTCACTTATAAATGGGAGGTAAACATGAGGTACACAAGGACATAAAGATGGGAACAATAGACATTGAGGACTACTAGGGGGCAAAAGAGGGAAAGAGAAAGGGCTAAAAAACTATCTATTGGATATTATACTCACCACCTGGGTGACAGGTTAAATAATATCCCAAACTTCAGCATTGTGCAACATACCTTTGTAACAAACCTGTATATCTACCTCCTTATTCTAAAATGAAAACAAAAGTAAAACAAACAAACAAAATTTAAACATATATGCAAGGTAAAAAAAAAAAATCACATCATAGTATGAGTGTTTTTTCAGCACTAACAAATATAAATTTGTGAAATTTCAAAAACATAAAACTTTTAAAAATGTTTATAAGTATGTCACATAAATGCTGGTATCCTAGTCTTCACATTTATTTTAAGCCAGTATATACGTGAGGAGTTAGACTCCAAACCAAAATCCTATGTGTGGTCTCCCAGTCCCACCCACTGATAATTTCAAGACGTTGGGTAGCAAGACTAATTAAGGAAATCTGTCCTCCATACACAAACTTGGTGCACAGCCAGTACATTGCAATTTACTGGAGAAAGTTGCAGCCAAGGACTCAGCTTCCCCTCTCCAAGGAGAGTCATGCACTTACGTATATAAGCATTACTAGCCCAGGTGCCTCTATGAAGTCTTCTTTATTAGAAACCTTGGCAAAGGTACTTTTCTCTACTCTAACCCAGTATTTTTTTCAATCCTAGCCCTTTCCCTTCTCTTTACCCTGACCTCCAATATCCATAAGAAGGCAAGAGCCACCTTTAGTTAGTTCATGGCGCTGCAGCAGTGAGACAATTTTCCTGCCTGTGTTGTGTTGGATGTCCTCTAATCCTCACCTGGAAGATCCCCAGGCAAAAAAGAAAAATAAGAGAACCAGCAGCACCTGTCTTTTTGGGTCTCTTGTTTGCACTGTCTCAGTATGTAAATAAACCTTGGCTTTTATTTTCAGTTTGTCTTGTTTTCTTAATTGACCACCTGGATAATTGGCAACTCAACAATATGCCATTGAGGAAATCACATTAACTAATAAAACTACTGAAAATATGTGAGTGCTGAAAAAGCACTGACATTATGATGTACTTTTTTTTCACCTTGCATATATGTTTAAATGTTTTTTTTTTTGTTTGTTTTTACTTTTACTTTCATTTTAGAATAAGGAGGTAGATATACAGGTTTGTTACAAATGTATGTTGCATAATGCTGAAGTTTGGGATATTATTTAACCTGTCACCCAGGTAGTGAGTACAGTATCCAATAGGTAGTTTTTCAGCCCTTTCTCTTTCCCTCTCTTGCCCCCTAGTAGTCCTCAGTGTCTATTGTTCTCATCTTTACGTCCATGTGTACCTCATGTTTACCTCCCACTTATAAGTGAGAGTATGAGATATTTGGTTTTCTGTTCCTTAAGCTAATTTGCTTAAGATAATGGCCTCCAACTGCATCCATGTTGCTGCAAAGAACATGATTTCATTTTTTATGGCTACATAGTATTCAATGGGGTATATGTATCACATTTTCTTTATTCAATCCACCTTTTATGGGCACCTAAGTTGAATCCATGTCTTTGCTGTGAATAGCATGCTGATGAACATATAGGCTGTGTATCCTTATGGTAGAACTATTTATTTTCCTTTGGGTATATGCTCAGTAATGGGATTGCTGGGTCAAATGGTAGTTCGTCTCAGTTCTTTGAGGAATCTCCAACTGCTCTCTACAGTGGCTGAACTAATTTACATTTACATAATGTAAGTTACATTTACATTTCGCAACAGTGTGATTTTGTACTATGATAATGGGAAATGAGTTTTCTTAAGGTATATTAAAAATATGTTATTTTTAGCTATTGGAAATAACTTTTAGTACTTAAATTTTCCTCTAGGTAAATTATTTGTTTACAAATCTGCTTAAACTACTTTAGGTAATGCAAATGAAATAGAAACCTTCCATCAAATTCCATAGGCAACAATTTTCCCCAGAGATAACCATGGTTAACCATTTATTTGACATGTTTCCAGATATACTTTAAGGGTATGCAAACATATTTTTTTCTTTCCACTGTCAGCATGTTTTGTGTACTTTTGTTTGTTTTGTTCTATGTTCTTTTATTTGTGAGTATATTTCAGAGATATTTTTATAGCACTCCAAGGACTCATCATTCTTTTTATAACTGCAAAGTATCTCATGTGATTGCTGAAATATACCTACTTACCTGGAGATACACACACACATACACTTTATACTATTAGAAATAATGAGTAGCTTTATATATATTTCTTTGTATATGTGAGCACAATTATATAATAAATTACCACAAATGGAATTATCACATCAAAGAGTGCATACATTTTGAAATTTTAATAAACATTACCATATTGCCCCCAGTAACAATGTTTCTGTATACAAAACTTTAGTAAAAGTATCATTAACGTATTTATCTTTGCCAATCCTATTCATAGAAAAACAATTCTCTAATTCCTTTTTCTTTAGCATTTACATTATTTTGAATGGATTTATACTTTTCAAATGTTTAAGGACCATCTGTACTTATTTTATTGTGTCTTTGCTGTTTCTATTCTTTGACTATTCCTCTTGGCCCATTTTTCCTAATGATTCATAAGACCTGTTACAAGAATGTATACCTTTGTTATATACATTGCAAACTTTTTCCAATTTCCTTGGTATTTTTGAATATCATTCATGGTATAATTTATCACAAAATAATTTTTTTTGAGACAGAGTTTCACTCTCCTTCCCAGGCTGGAGTGCAGTGGCATAATCTCTACTCACTGCAAGCTCCACCTCCAGGGTTCAAGTGATTCTCCTACTTCAGCCCCCTGAGTAGCTGGGATTACAGGCGTACACCATCACATACGGCTAATTTTTGTATTTTTAGTAGAGATGGGGTTTCACCATGTTGCCCAGGCTGGTCTCAAACTCCTGACCTCAGGTCATCCACCCACCTCAGCCTCCCAAAGTTCAGAGATTACAGGCATGAGCCACTGTGCCTGGCCTGTCATATAATAACTTCTTAATAATTTAAGGTAAATTTCACATTTTTCATTCATGGCTCCTAAATTTGCATTCTTTTCAGAAAGGCCAATTCTATAAACAACATTTATTAAACAATTCTTCTTTTCCCCACTGATTCGCAGCAATACCACTAACATATATCAACTTGAGTATATTTGTAGACTCTTCTGTTTTACCTTGAACTCTATTCATTTAACAATACTGCACTTTTAAACTAAATTGTATATAAAACATTTTCAAGGATGCTGATATATGGTCTCCCAACTGTTGTTAGTACATTCTTTGCTAATATTACAAATTTTTTTTTTCTTTTTACACAGGAAAATTAAAATCTTATTTCAAAGTCCAAGAAATCCTGGGGTGTTTTTATTCTTAATAAGCTAAATCCATAGATTAGTAGCCACTATATTATGCCAACAAACTTGTAAGATAGAGGGTTTCTGTTTGGTTGGTTATCATTTTCATCTCTTTGGAGAATTTTATTATTTTTTTCTTAGCGCTGTTGCAAAATGATCTATCTTAACAAATTGTAGTTTTCAGAATCTTTGATATGTCCTATTTCCTAAAGAATTGATCAACTGTTCTACTATTCAGTAGGTCCTGTACACACAGATAATTTGAGAGAACTTGAATCTTTATAATAGTGAGAATTCCTAAGGACACAGTGAACCTTTTCTTTAAGTTTACCTGGTATCATTTAAGAAATGTTTTAAAATATTATTTGTTTGTTTGTTTCTGTCTGTGTTTAGATTCTCTGCTAATTTTTTTCTCATTATTGCTTAGCGTCAAATACAATGAGTTCTTCCTGGGCCTTGCTGTAGATACACTTTTGAGAAGAAAGATAACAGTATTCCAGGCTGGTAGATATTCTCCCTCCATCCCCAAAAGAAACACGATTGTAGTGCTCTAAGGATTGACTTAAGATTCCCTGCTCACTGATTTATAAATGTTAGAAACTTCGAAGTCAAATGCTCTACCACTGAGCTCTACTCTCTGCCAGATAACGAGGACACAATTCAGTAACCCTCACTTTCTGTTACCACAATTCAGTAACACTCACTTTCTTAACCTTTCCAAGAGCGTGTTATCCAATTTCTTATTCAATCCCATGTCTGTTTCTAGTGTTAGGTGTTAACAGGGTCCATAAGGAATCCCATGGTCAGTGTACATATCCTGCTCTGTTGCTCCCAATAAGACTTCTGTTTACACCTTGGGAAGTATACCTCATTGGTAGAACATTATTATGCTCTGCAGGGTTCATCTGAAATATGCGTCTAGATTTCTGTTGGATATCTTACATACACTCATTTTCTCATAACATCCCTGAATATACATGTCACTATCTGCATTTTGCAAACGAGCAATTAAGAGTCAAAAACTTTAAACCATTTACCTAAATCTACACAAACAGTAAGTGAAGAAACAATAACTTGAACACAAATATATTTCATTAGAGAAATATTATTTCTTTTATTCCCTGTTTGTTTTGTTTTGTTTTTTTTTTTCTTTTTTGTATCTCAGTAGCTATAACAATTAATTTCCTATGGTGGCACCTAATCAAATCTATTTAATTATAAAGATAGTTACCACCTTTGGTTACATAATTAAATTTTAATTATTGTAACATTTCTAAGCATCTTTCTATATTGAAAGAAAATTTGTGCTAATGTATCTGAAAAAGACTTTTGCTCAATCTTCTGTGAATAGCAGCTCCCAGGAGTCCAGGACCCAAATCACTGAGAAGGGAATCTATTTCATGAAAAATGTCATTTGCAGAGTATGCAGGTAGTGAGGGAGTCTAGTTCCGGCCTGTCAAGGCAGTGACTTCAATTATGCTGAGTAGCCAAAACAAGATAGTGTATGTGTGAAAAAGCAGCAGTCACCCGGGAGACCCCTGAGTGAAGTAGGACAAAGTTCTACAGAATCATCCCCTTGACTTCAGTCTCTGATACAGCCTCGGAAGTTTCAATTATTTCCCAGCTGCTTGGTTTCAGACTAAAAGACAATCACTCACCCATTTGACTTAGTCCTTTAGAAAAGAGAACAAACATTTAAGTTGTGAAAAGGTCATATGGCATCACCAACCAGCTACACTAAATAGTAATATAAATAAATCAAGAAGGCATTCATGTGATTCATCACTGCCTACATTTTATGCACAATGACAGCAAGAAACAAATCTTGATTTTATTGAGAATAATATTAATCATAAAAGAACTAATTGCTTTATATCAGCTGTAAATCCCCAACCACCTTGCTATCAACACTCCCATTTTGAGTCACAAATATATAATTACATTCTAAAATATAATTTTTATGGATACTCTTGAATTTTATAATATTTACATTTCAGGATTGCTATGGTCTGAATAAGATGTCTCATTAAAATTCATATTTTTGAATTTAACACTCAATGAGATAATAGTAAGACATAGAGTCTTTGGGAATTTATTATGAAAATGTATCATGGGAGTGATTATCAAAGAAGTTGTTTCTTTCACCATGTAAGAACACAGCCAGAAGGAGACATATGAAGCACAGAGTGAGCCCTTGTTAGACATCAAATCTTCTGACGCCTTGAACTTGAGTTTTCCTGTAACTTATAAACAACAAAAAATAATTTACCAGGACTGTAAGCAATTATTTTTTGTTGTTTATAAGTTACACAATCTAAGATATTTTGTTATTGCAGTGTGATGATTAAAAATGATATAAATGCATATTTTTAAAAGGAAAGAAAAATGAAATATGCTGTGTCCTGTTATCTCCCATCAGCCATATAATTTAGACCTTTATAGTGTACCACTCTCTACTCTGAAAAAGAAAGGGAAATGTTGTTACCTTTGTTCTATTGTCTTTTAAAATATATTTAGATTACAAAAATTCAAAGGAATGGCATTGATTGTGTGGACTTATTCCTAACACTATAAATTTAGAATGACCCTGCTATGGGAATATTCAGAATGAACCTTTTATATTGAATTTGAAGTTCAATACATGTATTTATGAATTGTCATATATAATGTATTATTTAGGATGAATATGCCAAAATTATTTTTAGAAAGTAAAATGGAAATGATGAATTTACTCATCTTTATGTGCACATATAAGTAGTTTGGCACATTCTGGTAGAATTTCACAATATATAATCTTAAAAATAACTCATGGAGCCATCAGTTACCTAGAATCTGATGCTTCCTTTTATTCATTTTGAATAAAATCTACATACCTGCCTTATATTTTCATGAAATATTATTCAGGCTAAGACAGTTTTAACAGAGTTATCAGTGTTAATATTGGTAAGTCATATAATGAAGAGTACACAATCATTTCATTGAGATACCAAAAATCAGAAATATAATCAATAAAAGAAGGTTCATTTTAATTTCACAGAAGCTAATTTAGAAAATCTTCAATAATAGCACCGGGAAACATAAAATTATAATTTTTAATCCAAATTACACATAACTTTAGTGAAGTATGATTCAGAAAATATATATTATTTACTTCCAGGGGAAAGTAAAATGTAGGTGAATATATTTGAAGAGTCTATATATTTTCTCATTTTGTATTTATGAAAGTCACAGATTTTTTTTCAACTTGAGTAGCTATCTGGATCTACTTGCATTGTGTTGTTTTGATATAATTCTTGACTGTCAAATTAACAGATTTTCATGGTGAAAGGCTAAATATTTTTATAGATATTTCAAAATTTTCCCTTAAAACTTCGTGTCTAGTTGTACTTTGTTCAACAGAGACTACAGATGTTCAATAAGACACATTTTCTAATATTGAATAGTATTCTGTAATGGAATTTCATTAACCTCATTATTGCTTATTGAGTTCTCCAGTTTATTTACACTCTCCCTAACATATTTCTTTCTCCTTTTAGATAATAGAAAAAATAAACGTGTCAATGAAAGAGGATAGACTTGGTAAAGGGAAAGTAATGATCTGTAGACAAGCCCATATGGAAAGGAATTTGTTCTTCTATGAGCCAACATTTGGGGTAGTAAAAGAGGTAGGAAGCCTAAACTGAACATTAGTCTAATGCTAGGAAAGCGTGGGTCTTCAGAAAGCAGTTCACATTGTAGGAGCAGGGCAACACCTTGCCATTTGGGGTCTTTAGCTAAAGAAATCTGTAAGAATTTCCTGATCCTGGAGAAAAGATCATGTATCTACAAGGTGAACAAGGATAACAAATCTCTTATGTTTGAACCAGTAGAGATCTCAGAGCTCGGAAACATTCTTTAAGGAACGCAGCAAGTAAAGTAAATAACAAAATAACAGATATCTATTTTTCCTTGACTGAAGGGTTGAATTACTATTTGAAAGTACTCCCTTGAACTAAAAGAGTGAAGTTGCAAAAAAAAAAAAAAAAAAAAAAAAAAAAAATTGATAATAGCCTGTAAATATAATTACCAAACTATATCGGCAAAATCTAGGACCTGAGTGTTAGACTGAGGAGAAAAAAAAAAAGCATTATAAAGGTTTTCTATCATCAGGGATTGATTGACTAAAGATCTATATCATGGCACATTCTGGGAAGGGGACGCATGAAAACATGGAGTGTATTGGTTGTAGGATAGATTTGAAAAAATTATATATGGTAGAAACACATCAGTTGATTAGTGGAATGGGGAATATAAAAAATTGACAATCAGGGTTAAACAAACTTCCAAATTAACTGGGGTAAGGTGAATAAGAATAAAAATAAAACCAGCAAAAACTAAGCAAAAGGCAAAAGAGAACGCAGCCACTTAAAAGTAGTATTAAAAATAAAAATTACAATGGAATTTCTTACATAATTTATTTAATCTAAAATTTATGTCGAAGAAAAGTCCCGGAATAGTCAAAGTAATCTTGAGAAAGAAGAGCAAAGTGAAGGCATCAGACTTTCTGATTTGAAGGTGTATTTCAAGGCTGTAATAATTAAGAGTTTGATACTGACATGAAGACAGACACATTGGTCAAAGGAACAGAAGAGAGGGCCCAGCAATAGACCCATGGATATATAGTCAGCCAATCTTCAACAAAGGTGCCAAAAATATGCAACGGGGAAATAATAGTCTCTTCAACAAAGGGTATTCAGAAAACTAGATATCCATATGGAAATATATGAAATTGGACCCTCTTCTTGCACCTTAAACAGCACCAACAAAATCAACTCAAAATTGTTTAAAATTTTAAATGCAAGACCTGAAACTGTCAAGCTCCAAAATGAAAACAACAACAACAGCAAAAAACACAAGAAGAAGGCTTCAGAACAGGGATCTCCATAATCATTTCCTGAATATAACATTAAAAAAAACCACACACAACAAAAACAAAAATATAAATACATACAATAGAATGTTACTCAGCCTGAAAAAGATGGAAATTCTATCATTAGAAACATTATGACTTGGAGAACATTATACTAAGTGAAAAAAGCCAGTCACAGAAGACCAAATACTATAAGATTTCACTTATATGAGGTATACAAAACAGTCAAATTTATAGAAGCAGAAAATAGAACAGTGGTTGTGAGAGACTGGGAGGAGAAAAAGCATCAGAGTTGTTTAATGGGAATGAAGTTATCATGGTAGATCTCATATTAATTATTCTTCACATACATATTCAGAAAGCAAAGGGATACAAGAAAACTTTTGAGGGTGACAGATATTCTTATTACCTTGATTATAGTGATGATATCATGGGTATAAGCACATATCCAAACTAACATCAAACAGTATATGTTCCCTGGGTGCAGTCTTTTTGTATATCAGTCATACTTTAATAAAGCTGTCAAAACACAGAAAAATAACTAAGGTGAAATAATTTAAATCATAAATACTAAATGCAAATAAATATTTATTTAAAAATATATTTGGAAGTTGGTTTAAAACAAACTTTTCTATGCATCATATAAAAATATGTATTTTAAAACAAATTACTAAATATTGAAAACTCATTTAAGATAATAGATGTAAGGCAAATGCATGAAAAGAGGAAGCAAGAATGGCATTATAATTTTATCTTTAGAATTTAAAGGATCTAATGGAGAAAAATAATTAAGTCAAGAGAGGATCTGAGTAATGTAATCAACATCCAGCACTAAACAACATATAAGCAAAGTTACACTGTACAAATGAAAAATATAGATTTTCATGGAAAAGATCAATTAAAAATTTCTGGGCCGAGCACTGTGGCTCATGCCTGTAATCTTAACACTTTGGGAAGCCAAGGCGGGCAGATCACCTGGGGTCAGGAATTCAAGACTGGCCTTACCAACATGGAGAAACCCCATCTCTACTAAAAAATACAAAAATTAGCCGGGCGTGGCAGCAGACGCCTGTAATCTCAACTACTTGGGAGGCTGAGGCAGGAGAATCGCTTGAACCCAAGAGGAGGAGTTTCCAGTAAGCGAAGATCACACCACTGAACCCCAGCCTGGGCAACAGAGTGACACTCTGTCACAAAAAGTAAAATAAAATAAAATAAAAAGTAAAATAAAACTTCTGGAGGGTCCTAAATAAGTGATACATCATGCAGAACAAGAAAAAGCACAGATATGTAATATCAGCCCAATATTATTAGCAAGTTCAAGACATGCTATATTTTATGTATTTTAAAATGATACTGATTACAAGGTAATCATTATTTCATGTATTACTAAGAAAGAAAAGAATGCTGGCAAAAAAAAAAGACAATGCTCTGTTATGAAAATATTTTATCCTGTATTTATTAAAAATACATCAAATTGTATAGTTATATTTCATAAATACTACCATGATGCATGCCTACAGGCAAAACTATAAGTTATTAAGTTTTTTCAGACTAATCCCATTTTTAGACTCTGATATTTCTATCTTTTGAAATTTTGCACACTAGTGTTTGTAAAGTCTGTCACATATGTTCTCATATTAAGTTTTAGCTCATCTAAAGTGAATAAATTACAGAAAAAAACAATGTCATATGAAAATTTATTAAATCAATGAAGATATATTTACTCAATTGAATATATAACAATTAAATGCTTCTCAACTATGAAGTAAGAGTCTAACACATATATGGCAGCAACATTCTTTGGTTAACATGGTGTCTGGATTTTTAATTTTTTAAACATTTTATTGTTGTAAGAACACAACATAAGATCTGTTGCTGACAAATTTTTAAGTATACAGTACATTATTTCTAACAATGTTGTAAAGTAAACCTTTAGAGGCTATTCACTGTACTGAAAAAAATGTAAGTTCAATTGCTACAAAACTGTACACCCTCAACTTTTTTGCCTGACATTTTGTATTATTATTGTCCCAATTTACATCTATTCAGGTTGTATACAGTTTAAGATTTTGTAGCTATAGTCATTTTAATGCTTCTGATTTTTGACTTGTACAATAAAAGTAAAAGTGACTTAGTGACTTACTAACCATTTTGGTAATATGGTGTACTATTTTTCTTCATATAATTAACTTTATTGAGTTTCATACTTTCTTATACTCTTGTGTTACTATTAGCATCCTTTCATTTCAACTTCAAGAATTCCCTTAAACATCCTTTACAAAGCAGTTCTTGTGGTGACCAACTCCCTTAGCTTTTCTTTGTCTGAGAAAGTCTTTACCTTCTTCATTTTTGAAGAACAGCTTTGAAGAATATAATTATCTTAACTGGAAGATCTTTTCTTGCAGCACTTTGAATATAATGTCCTATTCCCTTCTTGCCTGCAAAGTTCCTGCTTAAAGAATACACCAAAAGCAATGGCAACAAAAGCCAGAATTGACAAATGGGATCTAATTAAACTAAAGAGCTTCTGCACAGCAAAAGAAACTACCATCAGAGTGAACAAGCCACTACAGAATGGGAGAAAATTTTTGCAATCTACTCATCTGACAAAGGGCTAATATCTAGAATCTACAAATAACTCAAATAAATTTACAAGAAAAAAGCAACCCCATCAAAAAGTGGGCAAAGAATATGAACAGACACTTCTCAAAAGAAGACATTTATGCAGCCAACAGACACATGAAAAAATGCTCATCATCACTGGCCATCAGAGAAATGCAAATCAAAACCACAATGAGATACCACCTCACACCCATTAGAATGGCAATCATTAAAAAGTCAGGAACCAACATGTGCTGGATAGGATGTAGAGAAACAGGAAGACTTTTACACTGTTGGTGGGACTGTAAACTAGTTCAACCATTGTAGAAGACAGTGTAGCGATTCCTCAAGGATCTAGAACTAGAAATACCATTTGACCCAGCCATCCCATTACTGAGTATATACCCAAAGGATTATAAAGCATGCTGCTATAAAGACACATGCACATGTATGTTTATTGCAGCACTGTTCACAATAGCAATGACTTGGAACCACCCCAAATGTTCATCAATGATAGACTGAATTAAGAAAATGTGGCACATATACACCATGGAATACTATGAGCCATAAAAAGGATTAGTTCATGTCCTTTATATGGACATGGATGAAGCTAGAGACCATCATTCTCAGCAAACTATCACAAGGGCAGAAAACCAAATACCGCACATTCTCACTCATAGGTGGGAATTGAACAATGAGAACACTTCCACACAGGAAGGGGAACATCATACACCGGGGCCTGTTGGGGGGCGGGGCGAAGGGGGAGGGATAGCATTAAAAGATATACCTAATGTAAATGATGAGTTAATGGGTGTAGCACACCTACATGGTACATGTACACATATGTAACAAACCTGCATGTTGTGAATATGTACCCTAGCACTTAAAGTATAATAATAAAAAATAATAATAAAATTCCCAATACAAAAAAAAAAAAAGAATACACTAACAGTCTTATTGGGAGCTGAGGGAGGACAGTGTTCTCTTGTAGATAGTCAATTTTCTCATGCTGCTTTTAAATTCTTTGTCTTTGAATTTTAACAATTTGATTATAATGTTTCTTCATGTAGATTTCTTTGGGCTTATCGTATTTAGTATCCTTAGAGCTTCTTGGATTTGGATGTCCATTTTCTTTTTTAGAGTTGGAAAGTGGAAGCCATCATTTCTTCGAATAATCTATCTAGTCTTTTTTCTTTTTCTTATCCTTCTATAAATTCCATAATATATATATATATATATATATATCGGGCCACTTGATGATGTTCCATAATTCCCTCAAGCTTACTGTGTTCTTTTAAACTTTTTTTTTCCTTTCACTTCTCAGACTAAATTATTTCTTGTAACCTGTCTCCAAGTATACTGATCTTTTCTTCTGTCTGATCTAGTCTGCTGTTGAACCCCACTAGTAATTTTTTTAGTTCAGTTATTGTGTGCTTCATGATTTATGCTTGGTGCTTTATTTATATTTTCCATTTTTTTGTTGAAATTATTACCTTTTTCACTCATTGTTCTCTTAACTTTGGTAGCATCATTATAAGGATTATGTTAATTATTTTTCAGGTGAGTCATATAACTCTATTTCATTAAAGTTTTGAATATGTATCTTGGTGTCAGCAAGAGAACAGTATAGAAAGCTGTAGACCCACCTTCTCCCCACAAACATGCCAATTCAGCAAAAATTTATTGACAATTCCATCTTGAGAAATGAGAAACATTCAAATACTCTTGCACCCCAGTTGAATGTTAAACCAAACTCACTAAAGCCCTTTTGAAAATTCAGGACACTCTATTATCAGAGACCTTGTCCCGGCAGAGCACTATATTCTCAACAAGAGACTCCCTAGCTCCCAGCATTATCAAGAGGAGGGAAGGGATTGGTTAATGTATCCAGTGCCCCAAATTTTTTATGAGAGTTCCCCAAATTACTGACTTCTGTCTTTTTAATATTGAAGCTCTGCTGTGTCTAGCACAGTCTAGTTAGTTGATGGGAGAATAGAGGAGACAGCTTTGGCTGGTAGACAACGTTGATCCTCACCCTTGCTCAACACTGAATGAGTGAACAAAAATTATGCTTCCTTATTCTCTCTGGGGAGGAAAAGAGGCTCTTGCAGAGGTCCACAGGACCTGTGTCTGGGCTGACTGGAGAAAGTTTTCTGTATAAGGTCAGTTTGTGAATACTGGGAGAGGTGTCTGCTTTGTCTAATGCAGACACACAGAGAGTAAAGGAAAATGAAGAATCAGGGAAAGATGTTCCAAGAAAGAGTATCCGGATTTTTAGATATGCTGATTCAGTAGGAAATGCCATTTCGTTTTCCAATAAAGCAATTTATGTAAATACTTCTATAGGGATAATTCCTTCTTTTAAAATCTTGTTCATTAACTTACTTAATATGGTAAACAAGAATATACTGAAAGAAAAAAGAGAAGCTTGGGACTACTAAAAATCATGAAGTGAAAGCTTATAATTGTTTTTAAAGAAATGATACCTATTCAGGTATAGTAGTAGCTTTTAAATACTTCAAAGTATAGATTGTTTTGTAAATAAGTTTTGTACTCCCAAATTATCTGTTTAAAATATGCTTCAAGTTTTATTTCTGCTTATTTCCTTAATTTGTCTACTATTGAAAACTTAATTCTAGAATGATTTCAACTATTTATATAGAATTTTTCCTGTCTCTCTCTTTTTTTTTTTTTTTTTGAATAAAACTCGGTTGTCTTATTATTTTCTGTCTGATGACTTCTTGTAACCAAAACAAAATTAAAAAGCTCTGAATTAAATCATTCCAGTACTTTCAAGGATGGGACTTTAAAATATGTATGAAGAGTATCTCATCAAAAATGCTTTTTTGTTTCATGAAATTTTATTTTTTTCTTAAGTCCATAACCAGCAGCATATATTTATTTCCATTGTTCTTATTTTTCATATATGTAATCTATTGTATGATCATATTGTCACATTAGCCAAATTATGGAAATAATGAAATAAAAATGTTTGAAAATATTTTCCATTTCCTCCTCACTTCTCCACTATCCTTCCTAGTCTCTGGCAGCCGTCCTTCTGCATTAATACATTCTCTAAAAAGAAGTTTTGTAAATTGCAGGTAAAAATAATTTTTTTTCTTTGCCTTTCATAAAACTGGGTAAATGTGTTGGCTATTGTTCTTTAACTTATCCATCTTAACCAAAATCCTACTATAAATTCATTGGGAAAATTAAGTAAATAACTTATTTTACACAACATTTTAATTATTATTTTATTAAATATGAAGTAATTGAAATTAAATAAGGTGAATATGGAAGGGACAAATTTCCTTTTGGCTTTTTGTTCTTTTTTTCTTATCTGCATGGTCAGAATGGCTCGCACTGGATCCATATTCCAGTCAACAAGAAGGGGATCAAAGTAGGGAGAAGACACACTTATTTTATTTAAAAATATGTACTACAATTGCACATATCACCTCTGGCAATTTTTTTTTTTTTTTTTTTTTGGCATCACTTAGTCACAGGAAATACCGTGAAATACACTATTTTCCAGATGAACACATGAACAATGCAGAATGAACACAGTAGGTTAGCTTGTTGTCTCAGTTACACCAGCTTACTTAGTGCCTGCGTTATTGTATGTTATTTGTTTTAATAATGTACAGAAGAAATAAAGTCTTTCACCTCTGAATTTCTTCAAAATGTTTTCACACCGATTGCCTCCAAATTTCAGCAAGAAATTGTAATTTTTTAAATACCCTGTAATTTGTGTAAGATGGGACATATGAACAAGATTAATTATTCCATAAATTAGAATGAAAGTGTTATTATTTAAGTACTCCATTAATTCCATTTTCCATTATTCTGCTTTATTTGAGCTTCTTAATTAGAAGGGGAAAACTCTTTACTGTTCAAAATGCACAATTGTTTCCAACTGTTTTTCTGAAATATACTCAGAACGTTGTAATGTACCACTCGCTTACTTTTACTTACAGGAAGTTTATCATATTCCGCTCTTGTTTTTGTGTGGTAAAAGTTACTTAAAGACTAATAGCTTTAGTCTCTTGGTGAATAATTTAATACCTTTTCATTCCATAGATACTGCAGCACTGTGCTGAATATTCAATATTCATTGAATATCAAATAAAATAAGACAATTTAATCAAAGGTAAACATTAATATTATTTAAAAATTGCACCAATCTATACACACCACACACACACACACAAACCGTGTGCAGTCAACTCTCTGTACTCACAGGTTTCACACCTATGTATTCAACCAGCCGTGGATTGAAACCTGTGGATATGGATGGCCAACTGTACCACACCATTTCCCATATGAGTTTGGGCATCTACATAGTTTGGTATCCACAGGGGTTCTAGAACCAATCCTCTACCAATATGAAGGGCCAACTGAATACACACATACCCACTCAAACACACACACACACACACACACACAGGTTCATATAAAATATGCACATGTATATAAAATATAAAATACACACACACACACACAATTCATTAAGAGACATGAGCACATAACCAGTTTAGTATACACTAGCAAACAACACCAAGAGTTTCAGAGAGAAAACAATTGAAGTGGGCTATTTTAAAAACAGGGTTTATTACAGTCAAAATAATGAAGAAACCTATACCTATTTTTCTCAAAGGAAGGAATGAATACATTCATACTAAGATATGGATTAAAGCTTATTATTGTTTTCCTATACAGTAAATATATACCTCTAAAACTGAACCACAAGAAGAAATTTGTGAAAACCCCCAGAGTGTTGAGGAGGATATATTCTCTATTGTCCACTTCATAGGGAAGGTGACAAAGACAATGCTTTCAGAGAGCAGAGCCACAGTCCAGAGAGAACAGCATGACAGTTCCTTCCAGAGTATTTATAGGTCTCAAAACTCCAAAAATTTGCTGATGTAGGGGCCTATACATCACACAGAAATATAGAACTGCATGTAGAAACTAGATGATATTTTTGGTTTGCATTATTTGAGGACTGGCTGAGTACATTATTTTAATAACAATAAGAAGGATTTGTACAGATGTTTGAGTAATTGAAAAAGCAGACTACAGCAGAGAATATAGTTGTATATTCAAACACATATTGTCAATATACTCCTTAATAAAATAACATTAGTTTTATTTAAGGAAGAAATACATCCAGGAAAAATGAAATCATTCCTCACTTAAAAGTAATCTTCCATAACTTTATATCGGTAAATTAAGTTAGGGTTACACTGATAACAATAAAGAAATTTGACTTTTAACATAGTGCCAGGAAATATTCATATAAAGTAAATGTATTTATTTCTATAATTTAAAAAGTATTTCCATAGGAAAGACTATTTTGAAGAATGGATAAAAGTAGAAACAAATGAGAACGAAAAGTCAGAAAAAAAAATTCAACAAATTCAACTAGGGGAAAACAGAATGGTTTCATGTTTATTACATAAATAAAGCTTATAAATGTAATATATATTTTATAAGGTTGGGATTTATTATATATATTACTTATACATAATATAATATTTTATAAGCATTTATCTTGCTACAGGATGAAAATAGTGATGTCTTTCATCATCAAACAGCAACAAAATTCCTTCCTCACTTGCCCAACAAGAAGTGATTGAATTGTGGCTTAACCTATTTTAGATGGAACATATTTTACCTGCCAATTTTGCTATAATTTGTTTATTAAGGCCACGTAGGACGTCTCACACTTGTAATCCCAGCATTTTTGGAAGCAGAGGCCAGGAATTTGAGACCAGCATAGGTAACATAATGAGGCTCCATCCCTACATATTTTTTTTTAAAAAAAAAATTAGCCAGGCATGATGGTGTGCACCTGTAGTCCCAGTTTCTCGGGAGGGTAAGGCGCAAAAGATAGTTTGAACACAGGAGTATCAGGTGCCTTTGAGCTATGATTACACCACTGCACTGCAGCCTGGGCAACAGAATGACACTGTGTCTCTAAAATAAAATAAAGTAAAATTTAAAAATTTGTCCCTACTTTTATGTCAAATTCTGAAGTCTTTACTTCTGGTATCTTTTTAAACCAATATGCCAGTGTATTGGACATGGCAACGTTGAGACGGCTAAACCTATCTTTATATTTTGAAACTGAATCCAAAATAAAATCCAAAATCTCTTGTTTGTTCAAATAACTTTCCAACCAAAAGTCTTAGTTTTCTAAAAAGACATTTATTATTGCAAATTCTGAACATCTTAATTGTTTTTTTCTCCACTATGTATTTTAAATAAATCTCATCTAGGAAAATGTCTAGTGTCTTAGAATGTTCATTGAGAAAAATCTTAGTATCCTAAAATTACGGGTTATTCTAGTAATTTCTACTAACTGAAAATAATTTAACATTTCAAATCACCATCAGTAAATGATTCAGTATTAAAATATCTCACTCTTATGTATGAACATATGTTCTATCAATATTGTCTGGTGGTGAAACTTGTCTTAACTGTTGCATAATATAATGGACTATTTAAGACTCCAAGGATATTCCTTCGGTGTTTAGCATAATACATTCCAATGGTGATCCAAGAGTTCATTCATAAGTTTTGGGATATATGGAAAAAAATTACTGGATTAAAAACTTGCTGATAATAATTTTTTTATATCATATGATAGATGAGTTTATATATATATATATATATATATATATATAATACATAATGCAAATGTCGAAAGTTTAGTTAACTAGTATTCCAAGTATCATTTAACAATAAAATATGAATCTCTGTTTCTGCTTAATTTTGCTAGGAACTTTAAATGGCTCAAAAATGAAGTATATCTATATTTAGAGTATATACAGAGACAGAGTACAAATATATATATTTGATGAAAAAATCCTTTTTAATATAAGAAATCACTTTATCTCAAATGTGATTATAATTTCCAAAAGTAATTTCGATGTTTTACTAATTTTCCTTTTTTTCTTTTTCCCTTTTAAATCTGGCCTCAATTAACTTGACATTAATTTGAAATTAATTACTCAGACTCAGGTATTTCTTTATAACAATACAAAATGGACTAATAGAGAAAAACTGGCACCAAACCATGTTAAGTTACAATGAATTCACATTTCTTCTTATGTTAAGGGAAGGCGCAAGAGGAATGAAATGAGATAAAGAGGTGACTGATGACCACAGAGATTTGAGCACCAGCAAATGTCTGGGGAGGTTGTGAAATTTCTTCAGTCACTTCAGTTAATGTTCTTATAAATCCTTATAAATCACTGTTCTTATAAATCTTTACCATAGCACTGTTACTTGTGGGTATACTCCCTTACCTCCTCAGAGGTTAGTTTTGGTAAAGGGAGTGTTACCATCATTTTTTTAAGTGAACTGTAAGCGAAATTCCTTGTGTAATTAGCTGGTCTAGGTGTAGAGCTAACCAGAAGCTTTTAACCTAAAGGAAGTTACTGCAGGGGATCAGATGCAAGAATGGAATCAGTCACGCTAAGCCTCCCTCCACTGGTACATATGTATGTACTAATACATATTGCTAAATAACATATACCTGTGTTGCATATTACATAGGTAACAGGCAAATCGTGTGTTATCAGCCTGAAGATTTTAATCTGCCATCAAAACATGAGCAATACCTCATGATGCATAGAGTGTAGATTGAGAAAGAGTTGAAAGTTTGACACCAATAGGCTTTCTAGGGATTTGAACTATCTATTCATAAACTTACACCATCAACTTCTGCCTGGGTCTCTGTTCAACTATGATACTTCCACTTGATGATGGAATAATAAAGGACTTTTAGGCATGCCTGGCTTTATGGTTAGGTAGATGCATTAATGCCTCTTAAGATGTGCAGCGCTGGTATCATGATCACCTGATACCCTTTCTTCATTCCTCTAATGTGAAACTCAGCCCAGTAAAAAGCAGGAACTATTTTTCCAGAATAGAATAGTTACTTGTGAAAAGGTGGTTGGCTCATTTACAAACTCCTAAGAGATTCCACTGTGACTCTACTATAGAGCCTGCTACAGGTTCAGTAACAGTTTCCTGATCAAGTTTAAATACTCTGGGCACCATTAGACATGGAATATGAGAGCCAAATGGTATAAATGTTTGCACTATTGGCAAGAGATATTGAACAGCTTAATTTATTCTGCCTCTACTTAAATATAGAAGCAGAAATACAGTATGTGCTCCTAAATTCAAGTTACCAACTTAAGTATCCTGCCTCATTTTTACAGATAAAGAAAGAAGCTTATTCCATGTCCTTTAGTAAGTAAAGACCCTTTGATGCGTCACACATCAAGACCTTTCCTGAGCAGGCAGCGTCCTGTAAAATGGTGGCATTAATCTTCTCTTCTCTGTGACATGATTATTTTCAGAATAGCAAGCCCAGGGTACCTGCTGTCTAGTTCCTGTCAGCATGATGTAAAAATATGGTAATCAGTTAGCTAGTTAGAATTGGAGATGCTTGAAACTAAGATTCTGGAGAGGGTGTAGTTATCAATGATGATAAAGCATAGTTTTTGACCATAGAGGTTGTTAATTTAGCTTAGAGAAATGGCATTACTGAATAGAGGATCACAAAGAACTGCGAGCACAGAATGTTGAATATTTTAAACAAATCTATTTGGATATTGAAATGATTATGAAAAATAAATAATAGCGTGGAATGGTGTACCATAAATAAGTTAATACATCAAAAATTAAGGAGAGTGGCCAAGAAATTGACAATTAAAAAGAGCAATGGTGTTCAAGTCTAATAACATTTGCTTTTCAAATGAGAAGAAAGTGTCAGAAAGATAAGAAATATTTTCAAAATGGTCTTGGAATGTAAGAAGAATACACACAGTAATTCATATAATTTTGGGGAAATCGCTGCTCTTTGAGGACAAGAATATTTGAGTGTGTGCAAAAAGATGAGATAAAAGCAACTACAAAAGAAGTCAAGGATTTAGAAAAGTATAATGGTGGTATATCATGAATACCGGCAGAAGCAATACAATGATTTCAGCAAACACTGAGGATTGTGAGGTAGAGATAATACAAAAAAAATGTCTATACAATGACTTTTGGCCTCGGGGAAGTTAATGTATAAAGTTGAATGTAGTAAACGGTATTTAAAGTATGACGATATTTGCTCTCAAAGTTCAGGAAAACCAGTAATGTCTCAAAGTATGTCTCATAGATTTAGCAAGATTTTGAACTTATTGCCAACCAAATTGGTGTGTGAGCCTCTGGGATGCAGAAGGACCATCCGGATGTCATGATCTGTGATGCCAAACTACTTTTTAGGAGGGGCTGTTTCTCTGAGAGTAGGAGACAGAGACCTCAATGTGGTGAGGAGAACAAACTTCCAATAAAATTCTATTCATGAATTCCAGTGGCTGAATGTGTTGCAGCAGTTTGAGAAAGCATCAACAAATATAGACGTTGAATAAAAACATCAGAGGGTTTCACGTTGAATTGCTGGCATTAGTAATTGCAGCTCTTGGCATTCATTGAACTGTGTAAATATCACTAACTATGGTGAACATCAGAAGTAGTCAATCCAACCAAATGTTTGATTCCAAGACAGGTTTTAAATTTGGTCAAATAGGTTTGCATAAATCATCTATTAATTTAAAAATTCTCCATAATGCTTATACCATGCAGCCATAAAAAAGGATGAGTTCGTGTCCTTTGTAGGGACATGGATGCAGCTGGAAACCATCATTCTTAGCAAACTATAACAAGAACAGAAAACCAAACACCGCATGTTCTCACTCATAGGTGGGAACTGAACAATGAGATCACTTGGACACAGGAAGGGGAACATCATACACTGGGGCCTGTTGTGGGTTGGGGGGAGGGGAGAGGGGTAGCATTAGGAGATATACCTAATGTAAATGACGAGTTAATGGGTGCAGCACACCAACATGGCACACGTACACATATGTAACAAACCTGCACGTTGTGCACATGTACCCTAGAACATAAAGTATAATTAAATAAATAAATAAATAAAAATAAAAACAGTATGAATCTCTTTATATACAAAAATTGACTTTACTCAAAATAATTTACTAATACACACTAGTATTGATTTTAATTAAAATAGAGAGAGATTAAATATTTATGATTAATATACAAATATTCATTTACGATTTTAAAATTATTTCATTTACTTTTTGATTGAAATGGATTTCCTCACATTATATCAAATAGTACAGGATTCAGTCAACTCCTCTTAGCCTGGCATTTGCAACTCTCTCAGGTGAATGCCCTTCACCATCTCTTATCCTTGCAAGTCACCTAATCCAGCACTCACACTATAGTTAGTATCGATTTCATAGGTACCTCAAGTCTTATTCTTACATTCGATACAAAACAAAAACCACTTCTTGAAAAATCTACCAAATATCTCCTTATTCTCTTTATTTCTTTTATGCAGTCCATAGAATACACTGTGGTCAGCCTTGATTGAAAGATTGTTAATAACTTAGATTCTTCTTGAATGTATTTTCCTTTTTTTCACTTTCTTAAGTTCTCACAGTTTAGGATGCAGGTCATTTTTGAGTTTTCACAAATCCTTTTTCAACTTCGAATATGGGTGTTTAAATTTATAAAATCTTGTGATTTGTATTTTTCATTTTGTCCACTGTTTTAGAATTTTATTTAACTGTCTTATTGTGTACGTCCATATATCAAATAGAAATGTGACTTCGCTTAAAGACTTTAAATTCAATTCTTCACGTATACAGTAATACGTTAAATAGACAAATGCTTAATTAGAAAAACACGAGTGATCACAATCATTTGTCTTTATCTATATTTTTATTTTTATCTTTCTCTGCATATATCTTCTCCATTATTTCTTGTAAAAGAGGACATAAGCCAAAACTTTTGACAAAATTATGTCAAGATTCTTATTCATGCTTCTAATATCTTCCTTCATATGACATAACTCATATTCAGAAGTTTCTGCTACAGAAAATTTTTGTAGGTGAAATATATATAAAGAAAATGTTTAGCACTTCATTAGCTAAAACTTGTTAAAGAAAATATCACACAGAAAAGATGAGTAAACAGAAGTTGATTTTATTCTAATACTATTGCCAGCAATAGAGGAAAAGGACAGACCAAGCCTGGAAACAGCGCTGCTGAAATAACAAGAGGGAGAATTTTTAAGAGTTGAGATGGGGAGATCATACACCACTACTTTTTCTTTTACCCAGTTTGTTTGGGTACTTTTCTTTACCCAGAAGAAAAATAAACTTTTTCCTATCTTCACAGTAGGAGATAGTTTTACAATTTGGATCAATGTGCCCACCTAAGTTAGGCTCCTACCCTCCCACAGAAATTGCAGGATGGTGTGATATTTTCCTTGATGATTACATTTCAAAATGATACCTCCCAAGTCCTGGAGAAATACAATTCTGGGTTGTAAAGCTGGCAATAAGCCTTTTAAAAAGATTTATATCTCAAAAGGGCAAGGAAAGAACTTACAACTTTTCTATAGCAAATGATCTAAGAAAAGGAGGTCAGGAAAAAGCTGTCTAAAATTTAATCAAATTGAGGCAAATGTTAAGGGAGTTTTAGTCAGTATTCATCCAAGGACAATGGATTTTCTTCAAGCTTAATTATTTTCTTAGAAAACACATTTTATTTTAAGTTCTTAAAAATGTCCATAACTTTGGAAAATGATAGCAATTCCTTAGTCTGTTCCTGCTGATATAACAAAATACCACAGACCAGGTAATTTAGAAATTTTCTATTCATGGTTCTAGAAGCTGGGAAGTCCAAAATCAAGGCAATGTCAGATTCAGTGTCTGATAAGGGCTTGCTGTCTATTCCATAGTTGGAGTCTTGTTGCTCGGTCCTCACATGGCAGAAGAGGTGGAAAGATAAAACTGATTTCCTGGAGCCCTTTGATAAGGAAGTTAATATCATCCATGAAGGCAGAGCCCTCATGACCTAATTAACTTTCAAAGGCCCCACCCCTTAATACCATCACTTTGGGAGTTAAGTTCTAACATATGAATTTCAGGGGAACACCAAGATTCAGATCATAGTGCTTGTTTTCCAACCAGGCTTAATTATTTACCTAACCCAAACATTTCTGTAATGTTTCGTCTATTCCACTGATATCCAGCTATGGTATTCTACAGATGTCTGTCTTTCCCAATACATACTGAATTATTGAAGGTTAATGACTGTACACATATATGGGTATATTAATACATAAACACTCAGCTCCCTATGAATTAGAGGGGCCTAATATTAGCTGTTTCCTGAAAGCTGAGTCAGAGCAAGAATCTAGTGGATGCTAATAAGTTTTATGATAGTCTTTCTTGAAAGACTACAAATTCCAAATATGAATGGTTGTATATTTTTAAATAAAGTATTTTCTTAGAAAACCTTTTCTGGAAGATTTTCCTTATATTTCTAAATTTATTTTAGTATAGCTATTTCAAAAATAAAGTGCACTAAAAGTCATATTTACTTCATTTCAAATATTTCAAATTAAAAAATAAAAAGGAAAGATGAACTTCATCAATAGCTGCTCTAGTCGCAAAAAGCTATATGAAGAAATGAAATACCAATTAATAGCATGGTATGGATCAGAATAAAAATAATGATTGTTATATTTTCCTACAGCCCTTAAGGATAATTAGTCATCATTAACTATTTTAGTTCATAAAGAATTTGATGGTTTATTTTTTAAATGTTCAGTAATATTAGAAGTATAAAACTTTATCTGTGGCACATTGATGATTTCAATGCCACAATTAAGAGATACTGAATTACGCTAATGCCGGAAATTTCTGGCCCAATTTATTACATACATTTAGCTTCATAAACACAAGTTCACAGTATCTTTGTGATTTCTGCTTAGAATTTCATCAAAAGTATATGAATTATTCTTCAATGTTTATGTGAATAATTCATTGAATTTTGGTTATCTTATATTTGAATGTCACTTATTATTTAGGGAAAACTTAACAATCTGTTGCCAGTTTTTCTCTGTATGAAAAACATAAATTTCATGGATATTTTCATATTCTTTAATAGGCAGAAGTAGAATGAAAATTCAGAGACAGGGGGAAAAAATATGTTGTTCAGTAGAATAAAGCTCCAAAATATGAAATGACTTTATTTTAAATTTCAAACTCACACAGTATTTATTAAAAAACAGTGGATTACACATTCTGATATCAACATTAGAACCGATTAAATTATATGAACCCCTATCTTTTTTTCCTCAGAGACTAAGTTCAGTGTTCCATCCATAGTCCATTAAGGCTAAATGTTTCACACATCTTCTTCAGAAACTGTGTTAGTAGCTGAAGCATGTAAAAATTTTACCACTGGGAGTTTTAAAAGAAATGAGAAAAAGACATCCACAAAGAAATATTTGCACGGAAACTTCCTTCAAACTGGACTTTTCTGCTACCATAACGTTTGATACAAAATATGTGTATATGTTTAACAAAGATATAATTTAGAAGATATCCAAAATGTAACTTAAGTGATCAAAATTGATATATTCAATATAATTAGTAACATTATTAAACACCTTACATGAAATTTAAGCTTGAAGTCCAGCTGGCTTCACCTCTCAATAAATCTTTCATAAAAACATCAAAATCACAGTACATGTTAGCTGACAGTCTACAAATACAGAGTTTTATTTCAAATATTATTGTCTATAAAGTATGTTTTTCCTAAAATGCATTGTTTCTTATGGATTATTTCATTCACAAATTGGGAAAGCAAAATCAAAATCAAAAGATGTCATAATGTTTTAGAATATAGAATATAAATATCTATTTCTACCAAGTCATCATGATAAAATTGAAATTTATGCTACAAAAATTTATTATAAAATGATATTTTGTATTGTATTCCACAATAATATTTTGAACTGTATAGGTGAGAGGAGAGATTTTTTAGAACTAGATATGTAGAATTGAGAGAATAGTCTCTGGAGAAACTTGCATGAATGTTAAAGATTGTGTAGTTGAGGTCAGTGCATACAGAAGAAGAAGATCTAGAAAAGACAGCAGAATGGAAGTGATAGAGACAGTAAGCATGAGAGACTTCTGAAAGCACTGCAATAGAGAGAGTCACTTACAAGGGCTATATTCAGAAAAACCAAGATTAAAATGTGCAAAAAAATGTAATATGGCTTCAGCATCTTGGTTTAACATAATATTTGAAAACATCGTTAATTTTCTACCTCCCTTATTTTTCAAATAAAATATAAATAAAATTCTTGAAACATTTATAGTGATTCTATGAGTAAAATTATTGTATAGTATAAGCACAATATTTTAAAAGCTGAATAGTATCTTTAATACAGGAAGAAATATCTGGGCTTTAATATGTGAACAGGATATATTGTGAATTTCTAAAGAGAGTTATTGTAGGCATTACCTCAACATTATTTGACCCTAAACCATCTGTGGGGTAGGAGCTCCACAGTAGATAATCTGGGAAAAATGCTCTATCCTGAACTTAACCCATTTTTGTGTGTTTTCTACTGGAGATGATAAAGTATGTTATTGAGAATAAAATGAGTGATGTATGGTATTTTTTAAAGTACTTGTCATATTTCACTATTATATAAAATCAAAAATACTTTTTATTCTGTACTTCGATAAGACCTAGTTACAGCATATTAAATTCACAATAACTAAGTAATGCAAGCAGAGTAAATTCTTAATTTATGACTAACATTATTTAAATGTTTTATTGTTCTTTATGTTTTTTTATCTATTTCTCTTTGTCTTTCTATTCATTATAGATCATAACTATTTTTATTCAGAATACTATTAAGATTGTTTCTAATTGTATACCTCAGTAATTAGAGAATCTTGCAAAGAACAGATATTATTTGCCTCTTTTAAAATATAAGGAAATTGACAGATATAAGGGAATTACATACTAATGAAAACAAAAAATTGTTTTTGTTTTCAAAACAAGCCTATTCAACAATGTGCATTGGAGCAGATACAGAAGAAAAATTTATTCCTCCATGTGGAGATTCTGCCTCAGTACAATGAATATAAATAGTATACTATTTATTTTGTTAAGTTATGCTTTTGGGGCAACAGCTTTATTAGGTATTTATGTAAAAATCTTTAAAAAATATTAATTTTAGCATGGTTTGGTGGCTCACACTTGTAATCCCAGCACTTTGGGAGGTCGAGGCCGGTGGATTACCTAAGGTCAGGGGTTAGAGACCAGCCTGGCTAACATAGTGAAACCCTGTCTCTATGAAAAACACAAAAATTAGCTGGGAATGGTGGCAGGCACCTGTAATCTCAGCTACTCAAAGGGGGGAGGCAGGAGAATTGCTTAAACCCAGGAGGTAGAGTTTGCAGTGAGCTGAGATCCTGCCATTCCACTCCAGCCTGGGCGACAAGAGCGAAACTCTGACTCAACTTAAATTACAATAATAAAAAAAGAAAAAAATCCCTGATTAATTGATTAATCCACTGTAATAGATTATTCTCCCACACTTGCCAAACATATTTCTAGTCAATATATGGACTATTTCCCATTTTGTTGTTGAAAGAACATCCTGTTGAAACACTTCCATATTAGGTGCTGGAGCGACGTGTAGATTCACTGTTTTGGATTCTCAGATGTACTGTTGTTTCAAATAAAACTCAATTTCTTTTCAGATTTCTGAATAATTTATATATATATAATATATTGTATGTATTTATATTTATTATTATATATTTATATATATAAATGTTATGTATTTGGTGTGTGCAGTATTTACTCATGCTTTTTGTTACTGATGAATAGTTTACTTCTAATCCAGAGACGTTTGACTATTGTAAATTAAAACCTATTCAACAATGTGCATTGGAGCATATATAGAAGCAACATTTATTCCTCCATGTGAAGATGCTGCCTCAGTACAATGAATATAAACATGCCAACGACCTGAAGACATCCTGCCAAAGAGCGCGGTGGCTCACTCCTGTAATCCCAGCGCTTTGGAAGGCGGAGGCGGGCGGATCACGAGGTCAGGAAATCAAGACCATCCTGGCTAACAGGGTGAAACCCGTCTCTACTAAAAATACAGAAAATTAGCCGGCGCGGTGGCGGGCGCACGTAGTCTCAACTACTTGGGAGGCTGAGACAGGAGAATGGCGTGAACCCAGGAGGCAGAGTTTGCAGTGAGCCAAGATCACGCCATTGCACTCCAGCCCCGGCGACAGAGGGAGACTCCGTTTCAAAGAGACTTCAGGCCAATACCGTTGATGAATACAGGCATAACACTCTTCAATAAAATACTGGTATACAAAATCCAACAGCATATCAAAAAGCTACTCCACCATGATCAAGTAGGCTTTACACCTGAGATGCAAGGCTGGTTCAACATATGCAAGTCAATAAATGTGATTTGTCACATAAAGCAAAATCCACATGATTATCCCAATAGATGAAGAAAAGGCTTTTGATAAATCCAACATCCCTTCATATTAAAAACCCTCAAAAAACTATGCATTGAAAGAACATATGATACTTCAATGTCATAGAGCCATCTATGATAGACCCACAGCCAACATCATACTGACTAGACAAAAACTAGAAGTATTCCCCTTGAAAACTGGAACAAAAATGGGAGACTTTCTCTCTTAACGCTCATATGCAACACAGTACTGAAAGTCCTAGCCCGAGTAATCAGACAAGACAAAGAAATAAAAGGCATCCAAATAGAAAGAGAGGGAGTCAAATTATCCCTGTTTGCAGGCAATATGATTCTATATACAGAAAACCCCACAGTCTGTGCCCAAGAGCTCCTTGATCTGAAAAACAACTCCAGCAACATTTCAGGATACAAAGTTAATGTACAAAATAAGTAGCATTCTTACATACTAACGACACCCAAGCTGAGAGCCAAATCAGGATCTCGATCCCATTTACCACAGCCACAAAAATATTAATAAGATACCTAGGAACACGACAAACCAGAGACGTGAAAGATCTCTACAATAATAATTATAAAATACCATTTAAAGAAATCAGAGGTGAAACAAACGGGAAACTATTTCATGCTCATGGATAGGAAGAATCAGTATCATTAAAATGGCCATATTGCCCAAAGCAATTTACAGATTCAATACTATTGAAGCTGACAGCATATGCTACCCTACTTCAAACTGTACAACAAGGCCACAGTAGCAAACAACATGGTGTTGGTCCAAAAATGGGTGCATCAACCAACGGACCAGAATAGAGATCCCAGAAATAATGCCACACACATAAAACCATCTGATCTTTGACAAAGTTGACAAAAACAAGCAATGGGGAAAGACTCTCTATTTAAAAAATGGGATAACTGGATAGCTATATGCAGAAGATTGAAACCAGACCCCTTCCTTATAACATATACAGAAATCAAATCAGGATGGATTAACGACTTAAAGGTAAAACCTAAAAAGATAAAAACCATAAAAACCCAGGAAGATAACCTAAGAAATACCATTCTGGACATAGGACCTGACAAAGATATCATGATGAAAATGCCCAACACAATTGCAACACACAAAAATGTTGACAAATGGGACCTAATTAAACTAAAAAGCTTCTGGGCAGCAAAAGTAACTACCAACAGAGTAAGCAGACAAACTACAGAATGAGGGAAATTTTTTTGTATACTATGTATCTGACAAAGGTAGAATATCTGGAATCTATAAGGGACTTAAATAAATTTACAAGCAAAAACCAAACAATCCCATTGAAAAGTGGGCAAAGAACATGAATAGATACATAAAAAGAAGGCATACATGCAGTCAACAAGCATACAAAAAAAAAGGTCAATAGCACAAATCATTAGAGAAATGCAAATCAAAACCACAATGAGACACCATCTCACACCAGTCAGAATGGCTATTATTAAAATTCAAAAAATAACAGATGCTGGTCAAGTTGCAGAGAAAAGAAAATGTTTATACACTGCTGGTGGGAATGTAAATTATTTCAGCTATTGTGGAAGGCAGTGTGATGATTCCTCAGAGAATTTAAAACAAAATTACCATTTGACCCAGCAATTCCATTATTGAGTATATTCCTTTGAGTAAACAGTACGTTTTCTAAGTTTTTCTGACAAATTAATAGAAATACTCTGGATATCAAGTGGACACTTGATTTCCACAGGCTACTGATTATTTAAAAATTAATTTATTGTCCATCACATTTAAATAAAACTAAACAAAATATCACATCTAAATCCAATTACAGTTTGGTGCAACACGTGCTTCTTTACCTCTCCTTATTTAGAATTTGTTATGGTCCTTTTTGATTGGTTTTGTTGTTTATTTTCTTCTCACTCATGTTGGTGTCTCTGTCTGTTCCATACTCTAAACTACTTTCATTGGCATTCTCTCTAATCTCTCTAATCTCTTCTTCTTATGTAAATAAACAAATTTGTACGTCTCCATCTCTGACCTTTCTTCTGGTCCTGTCTTTCATTTTCAGAAACCGCTGGACAATATGACAGATGTATCACAAATCAGATTCAAAACTGAATATTAGAACACTTGCAAAGATGGCCAAATAGGCATGGCCAAGAAGACCTTCTCCCACAAACAGAGAACAAAATATGAAGTAGACCAGCATTTCCAAACAGATCCTCTGAGAGAATGAACTGAGAGTGGATAGAAAGATGGTGCAGACACCAGGACTGAAGGACTGAAGGGGAGGAGGCTGGACACCAACCACCGGGTCACCAAGTGCTAAATACATTCCTGGTCATGAATGGCTCCTAGGGTAGGGGTGAGTGAAATAACTGTAGAGTGGTCCACTCTCTCTCTCTATGTACCTCCAGAATCCAAGCTATTGTAAAACCCACAACCCCATGGACGTTTGAGATGGCAGTATCATCGCACATCAGGCTAGTTTCATGTGATTTGGACTGATAATTTGTATAAGTGCCGCAAGAACGTTGACTAATCTTATACAGCTCTTTAGGATGTTTTTCAGATTTAGTCTTAAGAGTATTAAACAATTAATAGGACCACAAAACTAACTTCTGTCTAGAAGTTTTCATAAATAATCTCAATTTATTATTAAATTAAATTATTTATAAGCCAACCAAAACAATAATTTCTTTATGATTGTATTTATGAATAGCCTTTGACCACAGGACAACATTCTACAATCGCATAATTAGAAGCCATCTGAATTATAGACACATACACACACAGACAATTTCAATTCTACAATTTTAGTCACAGATCAAAAGATGCAAGGTATAAAAACTCGTTTGTCCTGATACTGTAGAGCAGTTTCACTTCCTAATGTGTACTCAAAATAGACAAATACACAAATAATCAATTACAACCAACACTAATATTGCATATTCCTAGTTATAAATTGATAAAGTGAAAATCCCCTCCCTCTCTCTCTCTTTTACCTACAAACATTCATACACAATAATCTAGAAGCGTACAATCTCGTATATTAACTGGAGTCATGTATTAGAGTTACGTTGTGTGATGTACCTTTTTCTCCTTTATACTCATGTTTTCAAAAACGTTTACAATAAAAGTAGTACCTTTTGTTTTCTAAAAAAGATTAAAACATTAAATTTTATTGAACAAAAAAGAAATGCTAAAAAATAAGATCTGCTTAAATTTTTATAAATAATCATTGCTAATTTGTAGAAAATGATGTCTATTATCTATTACTATTATATATAAATATGTCATTTTCTGTAAAAGGTTAAGATGCAAAGCATGTGAGGCATTTGCTTTCTCAATGCTTTTATATTTCTATATGAGAAGATGGTTTCACTAGAATCCCGAATGTCATTGTTATATATTCTAATAATTCTTCTTTATTAAATTTAATTTTCCAAATATGTAGACTTTTTAAAATCTCCCTCTCCTGGCTTAAGGTCAGCCCCATATCTGGCATTAAAAACACCTGCTCAATAAATGAATGCTAATTTATTTAATGAAAAATGGAATTCATATAATAATAAGAATAATAACAATTGCAGCCAGGTGCCATTCACGCCTTTACTCTCAACACTTTGGGAGAACGAGGCGGGCGGATCACCAGGTCAGGAAATCGAGACCATCCTGGCTAACACGGTGAAACCCTGTCTCTACTGGAAAAAAAAAAAAAAAAAAAAAAATCAAAAAAATTAGCCGGGCGTGGTGGCGGGAGCCTGTAGTCCCAGCTACTTCGGAGGTTGAGGCAGAAGAACGGCGTGAACCCAGGTGGCGGGGCTTGCAGTGAACCGAGATCGCGCCACTGCACTCCAGTCTGGGCGACAGAGGGAGACTCCGTGTCAAAAAAAAAAAAAAAAAAAAAGAATAATAACAATTGCAATAATACATGTCTTAAAAGATATTCTTCGTATCATAGGGTTTTTCACTCAGTGACATGGTCTCCAAATGTGCCCAGAGTGAAAGTAAATCTTTTTCTTGTATCACTTAACAAATCCTATGAAGAAAATGAAGTGGATTTTTTTCTGCATTTCGTTAAAATAAAGTGTGCTGGAATTTATATTATGACACATAGTTTTCTGTTGTATTTCTGACTCTACCTGATGTCCTATTATTAACCTGTAGGGAAAATGTATACCCTCTAATATTAGTCAGCTGAATGAAGAGTATTTTAAGTCGTATTTGATAGTATTTTATAAGATAAAGGTTTACCTTTTTTTTTTTTTTACTTATCTTAAAAATGCCTTCAAAGTTAGCTTCTTCTCTAAGATTAACAGATATTTTTAAAATAAAAAATGCTGAAAAGAGGTAATTTTGGTAGTAAGATAATACAGAAAGCAAGTAGGAAACTGTCAGTTATCCTGTTTCCTTCTAGTCTTCAGTAGAAAGAGGAAAAAAAATTATTTGGTAAAAATGTTTTAGAGTAATTTTATATCAAAATAAAGCATTCAAATGAATATATTTTACTTTGCAGCCAATAGACATATAAAAAATACTCGACAACAGTAATTATCAGAGAAATTAAAATGAAAACCCCAATGAGACACCATATTAAACTAGTCAGAATGGTTATACAGTATGGCAATTCCTCAAGGATCTAGAACTAGATGTACCATATGACCCAGCCATCC